>NW_006921728.1:1045119-1046561 GCF_000298275.1 Orycteropus afer afer | reverse complement strand
GTAATGTAATTTATCTCAGAGAACTGACTTTAGAGAAGGAATATCCTGAATAGCTAGAGGAGGTCAAGAAAAGATGGTAAACCTGTCTCTATTTGCAGATGATACGATTCTATACATAGGAAATCACAGAGACTCAGGAAGAAAATCACTGGGACTAATTGAAAGATTCAACAAAGTGGCAGAGTACAAGATAAATATATAAAAATCAGTCTCAGTCCTCTACACCAACAAAGGGAAATGTGAAAAAGAAATTAGGAAAACAATACCATTTACAATAGCCACCCCCAAAAAATGAAGTACTTAGAAATAAACCTAACAAGAGATCCAAAAGACCTATACAAAGAAAACTATAAAACACTACTACAAGAAACCAAAAGAGACCTATATAAATGAAAAATATACCATAGTCATGGATATAAAGACATAACATTGTGAAAATATCAATAGTAGCCAAATAGATGTACAGATAAAATGCAATTGTGATCCAGATTCTATTGTCATTCCTTAAAGAGACAGAAAAACACAACTTTATGTAGAAAGGAAGGAGACCCTGGATAAGCAAAACACTACTAAAGAAGAAGAAGAAAGTAGGAAGCTGTACATTTCCCAATCTCAAAACCCACTACACAGCCACAAAAATCAAAACAGCCTGGTACTGGTATGGTGACAGACACCAAGACCAAAAGAACAGAACTGAGAATCCAGAAATTCATCCACCTATGGACAGCTGATCTTTGTTAAAGGTTTGAAACTCATTAAATGGGAAGTCACAGTCTTTTTAACAAATGGTGCTGGCAAAACTGGGCATCCATTTGCAGAAACGAAACAGAACCCATGTTCTCACCATATACAAAGACAAACTGAAGATGGATCAAAGAACTAAATGTATATCCAGCAAAGTTGTCCCTCAAACATGAGGGTGAAATTAGGAGATTTCCAGATAAGTAGATATTAAGGGAATTTGTTAAAACTAGACCAACCTTACTAGAAATGCTAAAGGGAGTCCTTCCGATAGAGAACCAACCACAGCAAACAACAACTGATGATTAACACACTTGATGCATAACCTGGAAGCTAACCCAGTTAGAAAAGTATTCAAAGTAAAATAAGCTCACAAGATGATAAACAAGAAAACAGAGACATTAATTAGTAAATGAGGACAACTACAAACCATAAAGAGGGAATAAATAGTGTAGTAATAGAACTTCAAAATGGTGAGCAATTCACGACAATTGTGAGCTAGAACAGATTTTTAAATTTGGGGAAAAAAAAATAAATCACAGGGAAAACTCAAAGAAAAATAATAAACTTTCACATCAAAATAAAAAAGAGGATAAGCACAAATATTTAGCAAATACTAAAACAATAGCAACAAAGGAGATGATAACATAATTCATTAAAAAAAAGTGAGCTCAGCACAGAAAATTATATGGAACAAGAAA
>NW_006921728.1:1043362-1044385 GCF_000298275.1 Orycteropus afer afer | reverse complement strand
CACATGGAACATTCCCCTGGAAAGACCATATGTTAGGCCACAAAGCAAGCCTCAATAAATTAAAAAACATAGAAATACTGAATACTGCAAAACATCTTCCCAGATCACAATCCTATCAAATTAGAAATCACCACTAGGAAGACCAATGGAAAAAGGCCATACATATGGAAACTGAATAAACCCTCCCTGAAAATGACTGGGTAATAGCAAAAATTAAAGATGAAACTAAAAAATTTCTTGAATCAAACAAGAATGAAGATACAACATACTAAAATCTTTGGGACAACAGAAAAAGCAGTTATCAGAGGGCAATTTAGAGCAATAGATGCACACATCAAAAAAGAATAAAGAGGGTTCTGGTAAGATGGCAGAATAGGCAGAAAGACTTCACAGACCCTCTTCAACAAAGAAAAGGGGAATCAATTAAAACAGATACAGAAGATAATCCTGGACCCCTGAGCCTTGAAGGGAAGGACATAAAAGTAGACTAAACTCCAGCTAGCAGAAGAATTTGCATGAAAACACCAAAAAAGGAGACATAATTAGCTGAGGTCTGGCAGTGATCCTGTCAGCACAGACACAGCTTGGATATTGCTGAGTGGTGGTAGGACCTAAGAAATAACCTAAAAATCAGCCCTGCTAGCCAGGAACTGCAGGGAGGACTGCTCTGGTGGCTGGGGAATAAAAGGGGAAGCAGCAAAGAGGAAGGTGGGCTGAGCTGTGGACTCTGGTCTGTCTGGAGGGTGCAGCCATTTTGAATGTTTACAAGCAGCTTGACCATTTTGGATATTTAAAGTGACAGCATTCTCCCAGATTCTAGGGACTTAAGAAGAGGCTCGATTTGCTGGGAACCCCAAGGACATTCTAGACCCAGATGACTGGAAAGGTGTGACATTCCCCTTGTTACTCTCATACACTACACCCTCTTGGTGAACGGAGGTGTGGCCATCCCTCATTCCCAGCCACTTTCTGGGCTGGCAGGAATTCCATCCCAGTCTGTGTGCTTGGACAGAGCCTATGTGC
>NW_006921728.1:1017943-1018970 GCF_000298275.1 Orycteropus afer afer | reverse complement strand
AGAAGAGAAACTAGATGAATGGGACCTCCTAAAAATTAAATTTGTATGTGCTTCCAAAGGCTTCTCCAAAAGAGTCAAAAGAGAACCTACAGAATGGGAAAAAATATTTGGCAATGGCATATCTGACAATGGACTTATCTCTAGAATTTATAGAAAACTCCAACACCTCAATAACAAAAAGACAAATAATCAAATTAAAAGTGGGCATAAAACATGAATAGATACTTCACCGAGGAGGATATTCAGGTGGCCAACAAACATATGAAGAAATGCTCACAATCGTTGGCCATTAGAGAGATGCAAATTGAAACAACAGTGAGATACCATCTTGCTCCAGCACTAGTAGCAAAGTTCAACAAGACACAAAATAACAAATGCTGGTGAGGATGTGGAGAGATTGGGACTCTCACACATTGCTGGTGAGCCTGTAAAATGATATGACCACTGTGGAAAGCAGTATGCAATTCCATAAAAAGTTGGAGTTAGAAATACCATTTGACCCAGCCATTCCATTTCTAAGTATATATTCTAAAGAAGTGAGAGCCATGACAAGAACAGACATATGCACAACCATGTTCACCACAGCACTAGTTACAGTAGCCAAAAATGGGAACAATCTAGGTGTCTGTCAACTGAGGAATGGATAACCAAATTATTGTACATACACACCATGGAATACTATGCAACCCTAAAGAATAACCTAGAATCTGCAAAACACCATATAATGTGGATAAATGTGGAGGACATTATGCTGAGTGAAATAAGTCAATCACAGCAGAACAAATTTTATGTTTGTCTATTATTGTAAAAGTGAAGGAATGGTTTATCTATGGAAGGAAATTTTCTTTGTTGATTACCAGGGGTGAGAGGGGAGGGGAGGGATCACTGTCGGATAGGTAGAGATAAGTATTGCTTTGGGTGAAGAGAAGGGCAATGTACCAAATGTGAGTGATGAACATGGTGGCATTGAGGAAGAGGAAGACATAGAGAGGTACATGGGAGGCAGACAACAAAGATGAACCTTTTG
>NW_006921728.1:1012903-1017158 GCF_000298275.1 Orycteropus afer afer | reverse complement strand
CTAGCTGCCCTTCAGGTCTGGAATTGAACCCACACCTGTGGCTTCCAGCCAAACAAAAGACAGGCATATGAGTTGAACATTTACCTGAGGTAGTTACACTCCTTGGAGAGAACAATCATGGGAGAAAGAAGGGCTGTTAATGCCCAGGAAGACAGCTCAGGGGGCAGGAGTGCATGGAGGGATGGACACAGGGAAGAGGTAACTGTTGGGAGGAAGTGGGAGGGGAGCTGATGCATTGGGATAAATTTTAGTCAATGTCATGAGACAAAGTGTATGTGAACTGCTGTATAGAAAGTGAATTTGCTCTGTAAAATTTCACCCAAATCAGAAAAATAAAAATTAAAAAAAAACAAAGAGTCAAAATCAATACCTCAAAACAATATCTCCAACAATTAGAAAAAGAGCAGCAAAAAAGCCTACAGTCATCAGAAGAAAAGAAATAATATAGATTCAAGCAGAAATAAATAAAACAGAAAATGAAAAGACAATAGAAAAGATCAACAAGAGTGGAAGTTGATTATTTGAAAAGATTAATAAAAGTGACAAAGCACTGACAAACTTACCAAAGGAAATGAAGGGGAAGACGCAAATAAATTGAGTAATAAATTAAGTGGGTGACATCACAACAGAACCAACAGGAATAAAAAGAATAATATCAGGATACTATTAAGAACCATACTCTGACAAATTTGAAAAGCTAGAAGAGGTGAACAGATTTCTAGAAACATGCTACTTACCTAAACTAACACAGAATGAGGTAGAAAATTTGAACAGACCCATAACAGAAGAAGAAACTGAACTGGACATAGAAAATTACCAGGGAAAAAAAAAGTCCTGGTCCAGATGGTTTCACTGGAGAATTCTACCAATCATTTAGAGAAGAGCTGACACCAATCTACTCAAACTATTCCAGAACATACAAAAGGATGGTATCCTCCCAAATTCACTTTATGAAGCAAGTATAACCCTGATACCAAAACCAGGCAAAGATACCACTAGAAAGGAAAACTACAGACCAATATCCCTCATGAATATAGATACAAAAATCCACAACAAAATCCTAACCAATAGACTCCAACAACATATCAAAAAAATGACATATAATGACCAGGTGGGATTTATACCAGGTATCCAGGATAGGGTCACTATGAGTCAGAATCTATTAGGTGGCAATGAGTTTGG
This sequence comes from Orycteropus afer afer, assembly GCF_000298275.1. Classification (NCBI taxonomy): domain Eukaryota; kingdom Metazoa; phylum Chordata; class Mammalia; order Tubulidentata; family Orycteropodidae; genus Orycteropus; species Orycteropus afer. Next base: position 1,015,976 of record NW_006921728.1, on the reverse strand, counting down.
TTTTGGTTTTGTTTTATTGGTACAATGACACACACATAGACCAGTGGAACATAATTGAGTACCCAGAAAGAGATCCATCTGCCTGTGTTCAGCAAATCTTTGACAAAGAGCTGAAATCTATTGAATGGGGAGGAGATAGTCTCTCACAAAACTGGCTAGCAAAACTGGGTATCTATTTGCAGACAAATGAAATGAGATCCATACCTCACACCATATACAAAATTGATTCCAGGTGGATCAAAGACTTAAATGTGAAACCTAAAACTATGAAGATAATCAAAGAAAAAATATGGGCAAACTTAGGGTTCCCAATTTATAGCATAAATAGACTATCAAGCATAACCCGGAATGTACAAATAGCAGAAGATAAACTAGATGATTGGGACTCTCTAAAAATTAAATTATTATGTTCATCAAAAGCCTTCTCCAAAAGAGTAAAAAGAGAACATACATAATGAGAAAAAATATTCAGCAATGACATATCAGACAAAGGACTTATCTCTAAAATTTATAGAAAACTCCAACACCTCAACATCAGAAAGACAAACAATCTGATTAAGAAATGGACAGAAGACATGAACAGACACTTCACCAAAGAAGATATTCAAGGAGCCAATAGACACATGAAGAAATGTTTGCAGTCATTAGCCATTAATCCAAACCAAACTCACTGCCGTCGAGTTGTTTCCAACTCATAGGGACTGCTCCTTGGGTTTCTGAGGTAGTATCTCTATGGAAGTAGATTGCCCGACCTTCCATCTGAGGAGTGGGTGGTGGTTTTGAACCACCAGGCTTCTGGTTAGTAGTCAAATGCCTTAGGCACTATGCTACCAGAACCCTAATACATGGCATAAATTCACTATCAAACATAACTAAAACTACACAAACATCAGGAGACAAACTAGATGAGTAGGATCTCTTGAAAATTAGACACTTACTTGCAGCAAAATATTTCACCAAAAGAATAAAAAGAGAACTCACAGACTGGAAAAAAAAAAAAATGTTTGACAATGACATATCAGGTAAGGGACTAATCTCGAAAATGTATAGAAAACTTCAACACATCAACAACAAAAACACAAATGATTAAAAGACGGGCAGAGGACATGAGTAAACACTTTACCAAAGATGACATGCAGGTAACACATGAAGAAATTCTCATGATCCTTAGTCAGTAAAGAGATACAAATCAGAACAATGAAACACAATCTTACCCCAGCATTAAGAACAAATTAAAACACAACAACAACAAATGCTGGTGAGGGTCTGGACAGAGTGGAACCCTCATACACTGCTGGTGAGATTACAAAATGGTATAACCACTGTGGAAAGGAGCATTGCATTTCCTTTAAAAGTTGGAAATAGAAATGCCTTATGATCCAGCTATCCCACTACTAGGTATATATCCTACAGAAATAAGGGCCATGATATGAATAGATACAAGTATGCTCATGTTTATTGTAGCACTATTCACAATAGCAAAAAGATGGAAACAGTTTAATGGAAGAATGGATAAACACCCTACGGTACATATACAAAGTAGAATACTACTTAACCTTAAAGAATAATGATGAATCTACAAAACATCTCATAACATGAATGAACCTGGAGGACATTGTTGTTGTTGTTGTTATGTGCCCTCGAGTTGGACTCGACTCATAGTGACCTCTCCTTGGGTTTTTGAAGCAGTATCACTATGGAAGTAGATTGCCCCATCTTCCTTCCGAGGAGTGGCTGGTTAAAACTAGTCAATCACCAAAGGACAAATATTGTATGAGACTACTATTATAAAATGTCAAGAAAGGGTTTTCCCACAAAAAGAAACATTCTTTAATGGCTATCAGGGGTGGGAGGGAGAGGGAGAGTAGACCACTAACTAGAGAGTAGACACATATTAACTTGGGTGAAGAGGAAGGCCATATACAATATGGAGGAGGTCAGTAAAAAATGATCAAGGCAAAGGAAGACACTGTGAGGAGTCCAAGAGTTAGAGGCAACAGAAGTAAATACTATTACATATACAATCTTGTAATAACGGTAATAACAATCATCTACAAGTGAATACATAGATAGACAAACAAGCTGAACAATGTGAGGAAAATGAGACTATACCTGAGAACATATACAGATTTGACAGAAGGTATTTCTGTATATGCATTTATATCTGCTGCAAATATATCCATGAATCTAGTAGAACATACAGGGGGGAAAGTTATGGAAACATTTTAGCCATAACCAAACACCTTGAAAGAATGAGTCAATGGGCCTGGGGATTCAGGACCAAAGCCTTGGGGGGACATCAAGATCAATTGATACAACACAGTCCGCAAAGAAAATGTTCTACATCCTGCTTTGGTGAGTAGCAAATAGGGTCTTAAAAGCTTGTGAGTGGTCATCTAAGGTGCATCTATTGGTCTCTCCCCATCTGGAGCAAAGAAAAATGAAGAAAATCAAAGACACAGGAAACAATTAGTCCAAAGAACTAATGGACTACCGAAATCTCAGCCTCCACCACCCTGGGACCAGAAGAACTAGATGCTACCTGCTACCACTACCAACTGCTCTAAAAGGGATTGTATTAGAAGGGCCCAGATAAAGTGGGAGAAAAATAAGGAACAAAATTCAAAATCATAAAAAAGATCAGGCTCACTGGTCAGGTAGAGACTGGTGAAATCCCTAAGTCTATGGCACTTTATTACCCTTCAGACTTGGAAATGAATTCACTCCTATGACTCAATTTTCAGCCAAACAATACATCTATAAGGTGAACAATAACAGTAGGGAGGTGTGCACTCCTTAGAACAATCAATAATTTGAGATCAAAAGGGTACCATTTGCCCAAGGACAAGTTCAAAAGTTAGGAAGTGTTCCAAAAGAAAGAAGAATGGGAATGAGAAACACTGGGAGGGAGTGATTTGAATGATGTTACAAAGAGGGCATTCCAATAAATGACATAAAATAAAATGTATATGAATTGTTTTGTTTTGTAAACTGTCACCCAAAACAAAACTGATTTGTTTTGTTTTGTAAACTTTCACCCAAATCACAATTAAAAGTTAGTGGTTTTTTTTTT
>NW_006921728.1:1000462-1012053 GCF_000298275.1 Orycteropus afer afer | reverse complement strand
ATTGTATTCATGAGTAACCTGTATATAGACCAGGACTCTGTTGTTCAAACAGAACAAGGGGATACTGCATGGTTTAAAATCAAGAAGGGAGTGTGTTATGGTTGTATCCTTTCACCATACTTATTCAATCTGTATGCTGAACAGATAATCCAAGAAGCTGGACTATATGAAGAAGAATGTGGCATCTGGACTGCAGGAAGACTCATTAACAACCTGAGATATGCAGACAACACATCTTCACTTCCTGAAAGTGAAGATAACTTGAAGCATTTACTGATGAAGACTAAAGACTTCAGTCTGCAGTACTGATTACATCTCAACATAAAGAAAATTAAAATCCTCACAACTAGACCAGTAAGCAGCATCACAATAAATGGGGAAATGATTGAAGTTGTTAAAGATTTCACATTATTTGGTTCCACAATCAACACCAATGGAAGCAGCAATCAAGAAATCAGACAAAGTATTGTACTGGGCAAATTTATTTCAAAAGACCTCTTTCAAGTTTTGAAGAGCAAATATGTCTCCTTGAAGACTAAGGTGAACCTAACCCAAGCCAGGGTATTTTCAATCACGTTATATGCATTTGAGAGCTGGACAATGAACAAGGAAGACTGAAGAAGAGTTGATGCTTTTGAGTTGTAGTGTTAGTGAAAAATACTGAAAATACCATGGACTGCCAGAACAAACAAATCTGTCCTGGAAGAAGTTTAGCAAGAGTACTCCTTGGAAGAGAGAATGGCCAGACTTTGTCTCACCTACTTTAGTCATGTTGTCAGAAGGGACCATACCCTAGAGAAGGATATCATGCTTGGTAAAGTGGAGGGTCAGTGAAGAAGGGGAAGGCCCTCAATAAGATGGACTGACACAGTGACTGCAATGATGGACTCAGGTATAGCAAGGATTGTGAGGCTGGCACAGGAGCAAACAATGTTTTGTTCTGTTGGGCATAGGGTTGCTATGAGTTGGAGCAAACTCGATGACACCTAACAACATTCTTATCCATGTCTTCCATGTAGAAGTCTATGAGAAGGAATATATCCTAAAGAGGAGAGAGACAGGACATGATATGGCTCATATGCACACCCACGTTCATCATAGCACAGTTCACCATAGCAAAGAGATGGAAACAACCTAAATGTCCATCAACAAATAAATGGATAAGCAAGTTATGGTACATTCACATAATAGAATACTATGCAACATTAAAGAATAATGAAGAATGCACAAATCATCTCACAATGAGGATTAGTTTGGAGGACATGATGCTGAATGAAATAAGTCAAACACAGAAGGACAAGTATTGTATGAACCCATTATTGTAAAAAGTCTAGGAAAAGTTTACTTAGGGAAGGAAATTCACTTTGTTGGTTACCGGGGACAGGAGGCAAGGAAAGGGAAAATTCCCGACTAGTTGGGGATCATGTGTTCATTTAGATGATGGGAGGGATGGTATAGAAAATGTCTGTGACCAGCATGATAATATTGGGGAAAGGAAGGACACTGAAACATCCATATAAGATATAGACAACAGAGCCAAATAATAGTATATACACAATACGGCATTACCACTAACACACATACACACACACACACACACACACACACAAAGAGATGCCTATGAGAAGACAGAAATAAGAAGCAAGGGGAAAATGTATCCCATCTTGGTCTCCTTACTCAGATTTTGTTGCTGTTGTTATGTGCTGTCGATTTGGGCCCGATTCATAGTGACCCCTCCTTGGGTTTCCAAGGCAATATCACTATGGAAGTAGATTGCTCAACCTTCCTTTTGAAGAGTGGCTGATGGGTTTGAAGCGCTAGCCTTCTGGTTAGCAGTCCAGTGCTTAGGCACTACGCTACCAGTACTCAGATCTAGAGAACTATAGTATTTGAATAGGATAACAGAAACTGAGAAAGAAAGCCAAATCTAAGGAAAATGTATATTTCTCCTTGAACTTTGACTATAGTCAGGACTATACTCTCCTTGAATGTCGAGAAGCAAATTAAACAAGAGCAGTAAGAACTACAACGCTTTAGTGAAGTCCTTCTCAAATTTCAGTATGTTTACAAATTTTCTGGAGAGGATGGTAATGATTGCACAGTAAGCTGAATACAATTGTTGCTAAATTGTGCATATGAAGAATGTTGAAATGACATTTTTTTTTTTTACATAGATACTTAACACAATTTTTAAAAAATACAAATTCTTATTCAGTACGTTTGGGTGGGGCCTGAGATTCTGCATTTCTAATCAATCCCAGAGATTGTGGATGTTGCTATTCTGGAAATCACTAACAAAAATATTGCACTGAGATGAACAATTTACAAAACCAGCTTTAAAATATTAGTACATTATGACCTGTGACCAAAATTCACTAAATCACTTGTCAAGGAGGCAGGGGTTTTTAAGGCTGGATTTGAAGAATGTGTATTATCAAATTTCTAATAAAAAGAGGACAAGGAAATGATAGCTGTCATCTGGCCTATAAAGTATATTAGTTAGAAAGTATATCATCAGAGAATCTCTGGGGCCCTGCTATCTTTCAATGGATTATCTGCAAGTGCTAGTTAATGTTGACCATACAACTGTATTTATTAAGTCTCCAGAGGACCATAAACAATGACCAAATAGTCATTCTTTTTTTTTTTTTTCATTCACCTAATATTTATTGTAGGAGCTCTGGTAGCATAGTGCCTAAAGGCACTTGACTGCTAACCAGGAGGCTGGCAGTTCAAACCCACCAGTCACTCCTCAGAAGGAAGGTTGGGCAATCCTACTTCCATAGTGTTAACTGCCTCAGAAACCCAAGGATGGGTCGCTAGGAGTCAGGGCCGACTCGATGGCAAATAACAACAACAACAACAATATTTATTGAAACCCATTATGTCTTAGGCCCTTTGCTTCATGCTTAAAATGCAACTGGGATAAAGACATTGTTTTATGTAGAAGGTCTTAGATGGAATGGGGAAAAACAACAACAACAATTTACAGCCAAAGATAACTTACACTGGAGTCAGATGTTTGCAGAAGTAAGGGTGTGTTCTGGTTACCTAGTGTCACTCTGACAAGAATATACCACAAATGGGATGTCCTTAACAAACAGAAGTTTATTCTCTCACAGTTTGGAGGCTTTGAGTCCAAGTTCAATGTGCCAGGCTCTAGGGGCTGTATGAAAGCCCCTTGACCTTGGGCTTCAGCTCTGCCTCTTGCTCCCGGCCCACTGAAGCTAGAGGCATCTCTTCCCTCAGGCAGCTACTGGATGCTGAGGTTAACAAGCCCAAGGTTGACAAATAAAATGGCACAGTCCCAATGTTACCAAAGCACACAACAGGCCATTAACTCAGGTCCATTGTAAGTCCCAAGTTTGGCAGAGCATGGCAAGCTGCTGAACAATGACACATTTACATGCAGGGCCCATGCATGCCATAAGCTAGAGATCATTCCCCAAGGCTTCTCCTTATATACAGGAAGCAGATCACACTCCCTAAGGCAGCTACTCAGCTGCTCACAGTAGAATCCAACATGGAGTTGATTACCAGTCTCATCATGGGGAATACTACATCCAGCTGCCCAGCCACTCAACCAGGCCCAGCCAAGTTGACACACAAACAGAACCACCACAGCGTATGAAGGTAGATGACCACAGGCAGAAGCCTGAGAGAGAGAGGTAACACACCTGAAGTTTACCTAAGGACGAGTTTGATCTGATTCTTGTTAGCTACTGTTGAGTCTTTCCACAACACATGGTGATCTCATGCATAATGGCACAAAACACAGCCTGGTCCTGTGCTGTCCCTAAGATCACCTGCAGATTGGACAATTATGATCCATAGAGTTTTAATTAGCTGATCTCCATGCCTTTCTTCCTAGTGTGTCTTAGTCTGGAATCTCCCCCAGAAGCCTGTTCAGCATCATAACGACACACAAGGTGGTGGCTGAGCCTGAGGTCAAGTGGCTGGGAGTCAAAACCTGTTTTCCGGCATGCAAGGCAAGAATTCTACCGGTGAACCATTACTTCTTCCTACTCCATATTTAACCCATTCCTTTATACCAAATAGTAAAGAAAGTCTCATTAAAATTTACAACACTGACAGTTTGTGAATACTGTGCTTATAAGATATTGGGGCAGAGTTTGCCAAAAATGTAACAGAGAAGATCAAGCACCTTCCCGTGATGGTGGGATGACAGAAATGATGAGGCTGAGTTAGAAGAATCCGAGAAATGCTCCCAGAGTACATGTAAGGCAGCATCTTGAGAAGCTGCCTCAAACAGGAGAACCAGTCTTTTTTAGCTGATCCTACAGGCATCATAGTACACGCACTGATTTTATTGCTTGATGCTCAGAAAGTGATGATTTCCATTGTTCCCAAGTTTTTTGTTTCACTTCCCTCTTCTTCCATGTACTCACAGTCAATATTATGAAATATATCATTTTGGATTTCTTTTACAATTAAAGGACCACATGATTAAGCCATATATAATTTGTAAGATGTTAAATTTTCATTTCTCCTTATTTTTCTGGCCTTTGTTACTCCTCATTTTCTCTGTCATGTTTCTCCACAGCATTCACAACTTCATCTGCACTGCAGAATGTAAGCACTATTTCATCCTCAGGGACGTTCCTTCTCTGCCATATACACCACAGCAGCAATAATTCCAGCAGGACTTGTTTAAAACAGCAGTATATCACTGTGAGACAGGGGCTTCTCACAAGGCTCTTTCCAGGTACAAAGACTCCTCCTATGTTCTCCTTTCCATTTTTCTCTCTATAATCACTTTTGTTGATAAACAGTAGGTCCCAAAGACATCCAATTTATCCCACAGGTAGTACTTGAAGGTGAGAAATTTTTAATTTATAAAATAATTTTGAAAAGTGAATTTGAGCCTATGAATAACAAACCCTATTGACCCTCAACTTTGACTTTTCAATGGTTTAAGAAAATATGCATAGAATTTAACTTGAGTTAAATTATTATAATGATTAGTTTATAGCTTCTTTAGATTCAAGACATTATATTCTCTTAAATAATGAGCTCCTGTGGTGAATGTAAATAATATTATATTTGAGCATACCCAACAATAATATAAGATGACTATTCTGTAAAAGAAGGAGCTTTGGTGGCACAGTGCCTAAGGCATTTGACTGCTAACCAGAAGGCTGGCAGTTCAAACCCATCAGCCACTCTGCAGAAGAAAGATTGAACAATCTACTTCCATAAAGATTTACCGTATGAAAAACTCAATGGGGATCACTATGAGTTAGAATCGACTTGATGGCAGTGAGTTTGGTTTTGGTTTTTTATTGTGTAAAGGGAGTCCACAGGTGGTACACCTGGTTATCTTAATCAGCTGCTAACCAAAAGTTTAGAAGTTTGAGTCCAACCAGAGACACCTTGGAAGAAAGGTCTGGACATCTACTGCCAAAAATCAGCCACTGGAAACGCTGTGGAGCACAGTTCTACTCTAAGACTGCTCAAAGGACGTGAGGGCAGTGTCTTCTGACCTCCTCCAACCTCACAAATCGGAAGCAGAGTTACCATCAATAGCCTAAGGTTTATTCCTGTGAGGCCAGACATACTGCCATCTTCCAACCTTTCTACTGAATCTGACAATTGCCTTCCCTCCCACAGCACTCACTACTTCTCTGCTGGGTTCGATAATACATTGCAATGGACACAGAACTCAAAGACAATAGTCACGATTATGGGGTTTATTAGGGAAATAACAGGCTAAACTTCAAGTTCAGTAATGCACTCAGGATACAGTTTTTCGATCCAGTCAGTCTCCCCTCTGTTGTGTCCTCTGACACACTTTCTGGTCCTTGGTTTCTTGGCCTGGCCTCTGCCCTGCTTGGACAAGTGTTACAAAGATCTTTTAGCTGCTGATAGGTACACCTGCTTGCACCCCATTCCACCAGGAAGCCTCCTGCCCAAGGGCATACAGCTTTCTCTCTCTGTGGCCAGAAAGCCTGCTGCTCTGCCTTGTACCTCTTGGTTCCAATGCCACCATCTCTCTGATGGGCATCTCCCTCTGCCAGGCATCTCTCTCTCTCTGCTGGGTGTCTTTGCCAAAGGGTTTCAGTGCAGGGATTTTGGGTCCAAGGATGCACTATACTTCACCTCCAGCTCTTATCACTTAACGGCAGGCAGATCCCCCCCTCTCTAGGAAGACTCGTATTAAACATAGCAGAGTGACAAAACTAACTAATTCCAGCATCAGAGTTCTATACACCTTATTTGGATGGTCCTACTGAGCAGTCTAGTGGGAGTTACAAAAACCATGGCTAGAAAACCCATCCCAAGTAATTCACTGCACCCCAGACACACAATGGAGGTTTACTATGAGTCAGAGTCAATTCCACAGCAACTGGTATTGTGTAAATGGAGGAAACCAAATAGTTATGGGGGTCACATAGATGTGCTTTGGTGAAAGAATGTATTAACCTAACTGGTAAGCAACAGAACAAGGGGATACTGCATGGTTTAAAATCAAGAAGAGAGTATGTCAGGGTTGTATCTTTTCACCATACTTACTCAATCTGTATGCTGAGCAAATAATCCGAGAAGCTAGACTATTGAATATACCATGAACTACCATAAGAATTAACAAATCTGTCTTGGGAGAAGTACAGTCAGAATGCTCCTTAGAAGCAAGGATGGCAAGACTTCGTCACACGTAGTTTGAACATGTCATCAGGAGTGACCATTCCCCAGAGAAGTATATCATGCTTGGAAAAGCAGAGGGTCAGAGAAAAGTAGGGGTCAGAGAAAAAGAGGATAACCTTCAACAAGACAGACTGACCCAGTGGCTGCAACATTGGGCTCAGACACAACAGTGATTGTGAGGATGATGCAAGATCAGACAGTGTTTCATTCTGTTGTACATAGAATCATTATGAGTTAGGACAGACCCAATGGCAGCTAACAACAACAACAACATGTTACAGAGCATTGTATTATATTTTTTTGTTTTCATTGCTGTGAAGCACTTTGTTATGTGACTATACTAGGATATTTATCCATTCTACCATTGGTAGACAACTGGGTTGTTACCAGTTTTGAAGTGTTATGGATAGTGCCTCTATAAAATTATAAACATGTGTGTATGTGTACATACTAGTGCACATTTCTATTGGAATAGAAATATATGTGCTCATTTCTATTGGAGTAGAATTGCTAAATCACAGGGAATATATATGAATAATCTTAGTAGATACCCCAAACAGATTTCAAAAGGGGTCATTCCAATTTACAACCCCATTACAGTGTATAAGTATTTCACTTGCTCTATGGTTTAATCAGTATTTGGTTTCAGAGTCTTTTTAAATTTATCCTTTCTGGTGAATGTGTCGAATTATTTCATAGAGTTTTAATTTTTATTTCCTTTATGACAAATGTTGTTGAGCACTTTATCATACATTTATCGTCAAAATGAATATTCTCTATTATGACATGAAGTACCTATTTAATTCCTTTTGTCATTTTTACATTGTTATCTACCTTTTGTCTCATTGATTTGCAAACACTGTTTATTCTGTATACAAATACTTTCTTGAATATATGTATATTATACATTCTAAGTATCTTTTACTTTATGGCTTAATATTACAATTTCTTGGTGATATAGTAGTGTAGTGCCTAAGGCACTTGACTGCTAACCAGAAGGCTGGCGGTTCAAACCCACCAGCCACTCCTCGGAAGGAAGGTTGGGCAACCTACTTCCACAGTGATATTGCCTCGGAAACCCAAGGAAGGGTCGCTATGAGTGGGGTCCGACTCGACAGCTCATAACAACAACAACAACAACATATTTTGATAATTTATCATCTAACTTACTGAGTTTTTCCTTTATGGTTACTGCTTCTTTTGTGTCTTGTTTAAGAAATGTTTATCAATCCCAAAGTCATGAATATATTCTTCCTTGTTGTCTTCCAGAAATTATAATATTTTGTCTTTCCTATTTAAGTCTGCAGTCTTCCTGGGATTGATTTATGATTATGGCAGGATTCTCAATGTCAGCACTGTTGACGATTTGGACTAGATAATTCTTTGTTGTGCAGGGACTGTCCTGTGCATTGCAGGATGTTCAGCAGCATTCCTAGCCTAATCCATTAGATGACAGAACCCTTCTCCTCTCAGTTGCGAAAGCCAATAATGTCTCCAGACATTACTTGATGTACCTTGACAGGGGACAAAATCACTCCCACTGAGAACCACTAGTTTATGCTATTAAACAGGAATCAAGGTTCACACACACACACATACACACAATTATAGGAAAGATATTATTTCTCTGCACATTGCAGTAACATCAACATCACAAATCAAGGCACTGTATAAGGTCCAGGAAACCCTGGTGCTGCAATGCTTAAAGAGCTTGGCTTCTAACTGAAAGGTTGTCAGTTCAAACCTATCAGCCACTCTGAGGGGAAAAAAAAAAAAACAAACAAACATGTGGCAGACTGCTTCTCTATAAATTTACAGCCTTGGAAACCCTACTGGCTGGTTCTACTCCATTATGTAAGGTTGCTGTGAGTCAGTATTGACTTGATAGCTAGAAATGGCTCTGGGTTTTTTTTTTTTTTTTTGGTTTATGTATGGTCCAGATACCTCCAGAGTCCTTTCTGGACTCTCTATTCTATTCTCTGATTTAGGCAAACTTTAAATAGATATCCTAAATCAGAATGATGAAAATTCTTTTTATTCTTGGTTTAGAATGAATTTTTTATCTTTTTTTTTTCTGCGTACATTGAGATGATAATTTTCCTTTATTCTGTTAATGTTATTTATATAATTAATTGATTTAAAAATATTAAATCAGTTTGGTATGCCAAGAGTACACTAATTCTGGGATGATGTATTATTGTTTTATGTTCATCATTTTTTAGTTTTTTTATTTTTGCATATATGGTCATGAAAAAAGATGGGTCTACAGTTTGCCTTTGTTTAAAGTTTTGTCAAATTTTGGAATCAGCATTACTCTGTCCTTTGACAGAGTTTGAAGCTCTGGGTGATGAATAATGAAAGAAAAAAAGTGAAGGAAAACACAGGAGGACCTTTGTTCCTTAAAAGACACTTTTGAGAAACTCCTGTCTTGCAGAGAGATGATGTTTTGACTAAGTACTGTTTGAATTATTATTGTTGTAGGGAAAGCTAATTGGTAAGGGTTTCCTCATTTTTATTTTCTAAATATCTTTTGTAACATTGGTATTATTTCTTTTGTAAATGTTTCAAAGAATTTAGTGATAGAGGCTTCTTGTCCTGGCATTTCTTTGTGGATAAATGTTGATTATAGATGTAATATATTTAATACATACAGAACTGTTCAGTTTTTCTATTTCTTCTTATATCGGGTTTATTATGATGTATTTTTCAAAGACTTTGTCAATTTTATCTGAATTTTAAAGTTTATTCATTTGAAGTTATTCTTAACATACTTTTTATTATTTTTTAATGTCTGTAAGATCCGTAGTAATACTTGCTTTGCTATTGTTGATATTGATAGTTTGTGCTTTTTCTTTTTTTGTTTGATCAATTTTGCTCAAATATATCAATTTAATTATTATTTTCAAGGATTCAATGTTTTGCTTCTTCAATTTTTTTTCTATTTACACATTTGTTTCTATTCTCTCACCTCTACCTTTTCCTTATGATTTCTTTTTGTTTGCTTTGTTAATTTTTTTTCTAACTTCTTTAAATGGGTGCTTAAACACTTATTTTGAAACTTTTATCCTTTCTAATAATATATGTGGGAGTCTGCTTCCATGAAGACTTATAACCAAATATTATGGGGCAGTTCTATTCTGTCCTGTATTATTGTTATGAGTCACCATCAACTAGATGGCAGTGGGTTGGGTTTAGTTTGAATAATATGTGCTTAAAATTAGGAGCTCTGGTAGCACAGTGCCTAAGGCACTTGACCACTAACCAGAAGGCTGGCGGTTCAAGCCCACCAGCCACTCCTCGGAAGGAAGGTTGGGCAATCCTGCTTCCGTAGTGATAATGCCTCGGAAACCCAAGGAGGGGTCGCTATGAGTTGGGGCTGACTCCATGGCATACAACAAGATGAAAAGTTTCTTCTCTGCACAGCTTTAGCTGAAACCTGCAAGTCTTGTTGTTGTTGTTGTTGTGTGCCGTTGAGTCGGACCCGACTCATAGCGACCCCTCCTTGGGTTTCCAAGGCAGTATCACTGCGGAAGTAGATTGCCCATCTTCCTCCCAAGGAGTGGCTGGTGAGTCTTAGTACAGCGTATTTTTCATTATAATTAAGTTTAAAACAGGAGCTCTGGTGACATAGCACCTGAGGCTTATTTTCTAGTTGTCATTTTATTTACTTGTGGCTTATGTTGTTGTTGTTGTTAAATACCTGTCGAATTGGCTCTGACTCATAGTAACCCTATATATACATAAAACTGAATGCAACACAGCCAGGTCCTGTGCTATCCTCACAGTCCTTGCTGTGCTGGAGCCCATCGTTGCAGCCACTGTGTCAATCCGTCTTAAGAGTCTTCCCTTTTTTCACTGACCCTCTACTTTACCTAGAATTATATCCTTCTGCAGGAACGAGTACTTCCTGACAACATGACCAAAGTAGGTGAGACAAAGTCTAGCCATTCTCACTTCTAAGGAACATTCTGGCTGCGCTTCCAGGGGAGATTTGTTCAGTCTTCTGGTAGTCCATAGTACTTTCAGTATTCTTTGCCACACCACAATGCAAGGCATCAACTCTTCTTTGGTCTTCCTTACTCATTGTCCACCTTTCACTTGCACATGAGGCCACTGAAAATACCATGGCTTGTCGGTCACACCTTAGTCTTCAAAGTGTTATCTTTGGTTTTTAACACTTTGAAGAGGTTCCTTGCAGCAGATTTGCCCAGTGCAATATGATGCCTGATTTCTTCACTGTTGCTTCCATGGATCATGGATTTCTTAGATTCCATGAATCTAAGAAAAATGAAATCCGTGACAACTTCAGTCTTTTCTCCATTTATCCTCTAGTTGTGAGGACTTTTCTTTTCTTTTTGTTGAGGTGTAAGACTGTACTCTTTGATCTTCATCAGTAAGTGCTTCAAGTCATCTTCATTTTCAGCAGGCAAGGTTGTGTCATCTGCATATCTCAGATTGTTAATAAGTCTTCTTCCAATCCTGATGCAGCATGCTTCTTCATATAGTCCAGCTTCTTGAATTATTTGCTCAGGACACAGATTAAATAAGTATGATGAAAGGATACAACCATGACACACATTCTTCCTGATTTTAAAACATGCAGTATCCCCTTGTTCTGTTCAAACAACAGCCTCTTGGTCACTGTACAGGTGACTCAAGAGCACAATTAAGTATTCTGGAATTCCTTTTATTCACAATGTTATACATAATTTGTTATGATCCACATAGTCAGGTCTGACTTGGCGGCCCATAACAACAACAACAAGAATTCCAATACAATGTTGAATAGAAGTGGTGATAGAGGGCATCCTTGTCTGGTTCCTGTTTGCACGAGGAATGGTTTCAGTCTCTCTCCCTTAATAATATTGTTGGCTCTTGGTTTTGCATAGATGCCCTTTATTTTGTTGAGGATGTCCCTTCTATTC
>NW_006921728.1:968276-980785 GCF_000298275.1 Orycteropus afer afer | reverse complement strand
TGTGTCTGTGTTAATTGGTTTCCCTTTTCTTTGTTGAAGAGGGTCTGTGCAATCCTTCTGCCTAGTCCGCCATCTTGCCCCGCCTCCTATATTCAGTTTTTACAAGAGCATTTTTTTTTTTTTCCTAGATCACCATTACCCACAGAAAGGAGACTTCAGGGGTCTCAACTGAAAGTCTAACATGCTGTCTAGGTCTCTGTTTCTTCATAGATACTGAATTTAAATTTTAATTCTTGAGGAACATAAGATTGCCACAAGTTTTACTCAACTTCTCATCTTCTTATCTGAAGGTTTCTTCTTGGTTTCTCTATCTCTTAATTGATGCTCACAAATTGGCAAATGTCACTTCTTTAGGACTTGATTTCTGCCCTCAAAGGCCTTAACTTCAATTTTCAGCTCCTCAACAGTATAATCTGTATTACTTGGATCCACAGTCAACATCAGTGGAAGCAGCAATCAAGAAATCAGACAATGCACTAGGCAAATCTGCTGTAAAAGCAGATTTCAAGTGCTGAAGAGCAAAGATGTTGCTTTGAAGACTAAGGTACGCCTAACCCAGCCATGATATTTTCAATAGCCTCCTATGCATTAGAAAGCTGGACAATGAATAAGGAAGACTGAAGAAGAGTTGATGCTTTTGAGTTGTGGTGTTGGCAAAGAATACTGAAAGTACCATGGATTGCCAAAAGAAGTAACAAATCTGTCCTCGAAGAAGTTCAGCCAGAATGTCCCTTGGAATCGAGAATGGCCAGACTTCATCTCACCTACTTTGGTCATGTTATCAGAAGGGACCATTCCCTGAAGAAGGACATCATGCTTGGTAAAGTGGAGGGTCAGTTAAAGAGAAGAAAAACTCTCAACAAGATGGATTGGCACAATGGCTGCAGTGATGGATTCAGGTGTAGCAAGGATTATGAGGCTGGTGCAGGACCGGGCAGTGTTTTGTTCTATTGTACACAGGGTCGTTATGAGTTGGAGCTGACTCCATGGCACCTAACAACAACAGCATTATAAAATTGCTAAAAACTCTACTTGATTTAGTTCTCAAACCCACGTTACTTGTGAATCAGCAGATGCATTGATGGTAAATGTGGACCACAATACTGTGTTCATCTCAATGCACTTTCCTCTCCCTGAATGCATGGGCCCTCAAATATTAGCAGCCTTTGTACCGTTCAGTTCCTCAAAGCTAGGATTTTTAAAACTCTGTCCAATTTTGTTTTACTTGTTCTTGGCAGGAAGGCTATTCTAATCCAAAGTAGTCTGGTCTGTCATAATCAAAAGCAATAATACCACTCACACACTTCCAAGGTAACGCTCCTTTAGAAAATTCCAGGCTCCCTTAGCTGGAAAATGAAAAATCCCTAAAAGGAAGATCTTCAGGGAAACTTGAGTATCACTGTTACAGCCATCTCTTTCCATCTGCAAATTTTCTTTCTAGAGCTTAATGAGTATTAGAAAATATATAACCAGCATATAAAACCCCTAATTTTACCCATATGGTTGCTTAAGACTGAAATAGGCAATGCTGTAATAATCTACCTTAGCAGACCTCATGAATCAGATACATAAGGTTGTTGTTGTTGTTGGTATGTGCTGTCGAGTCAGACCTGACTCATAGCAACCCCTCCTTGGGTTTCCAAGGCAGTATCGCTATGGAAGTAGATTGCCCCATCTTCCTTCCAAGGAGTGGCTGGTGGGTTTGAACCTCCAGCCTTCTGGTTAGCAGTCAAGTGCCTTAGGCACTATGCTACCAGATACATAAGGAGGCACATGGATATGGTTTTGTGAAGGTGGTATGCAAAGATGCCTTGCACCAAGCAAAAAGTCTTCTGATTCCAAAAATGGATCTTCCACTTACCTTTTTTCACACTTTTCCTTTGCCTGGAATACTCCATTCACATCAACATGACTGCTTATCAAATCTACCCTAATTGCAAGGTCCAGCTCAAATGTAAATGCTAGAGCTTCATGACTTCTCTAAACACCTAATGCATGTTTCCTGGCCCGGTTTACAGAAGGTGTAGTGCATGCCTTAGTAACATTGTATTTGTTAATGACTGTTTTCTTCCATTCGACATTAAAACTCATTAAAGGTAAAGACTGAAATGTTTTTGTCTTTGTTTCCCCTAAAGTACTGTGTGTTCATAAAGAGTCATAGGCAAAATAATTATGTTGAAAAACCTAACTCTAGTGAAAGGTTATGCAGCATCCAATGTAAATCAAAGTACAAGACTAATTCTCTCCACTTGAAGTTGTGGATAGTTCAATATATCAAAATGGGTGAATGTGTACATGTTTTAGTGTAAAATGAACAGTTATCTTTTCCAGCTAATGATGGACAGACAATTATTGATCATTAATTCCAATAAATCCATGCTTCATTTGTAATTAGGTGTGTTTATTTGCATAAAAACAGTTCAAGTAAAATCAACAAATGCATTGTTTGAGTTCCTACAACACAAGATTCTGTGTTGTGTATCTGAGAGCCAGAAAGAAGGATAATACATTAACCCTGACCTCAAGAGGAAACATCTTAAGGAGTTAAGACAGTAATACATTAAAAGTCCAACTATTGATGATGGAATTTTAAATACAAGTAAAGTCACAATTGAAGAGATGCTATCAAACAATACATGATTAATTGCTTAATGATTACAATTAATCCCATAAAGATTACAATGACTCTAATAACTTATAGAGACAATCACTGCTTTAGGAATTTTGTACAAGTGGAGATCTTCATTGGGAAGTGGTAGAGATCAGGGTTGCTCCTTGAATTACATTTGTGAAGTGCAAGAAAAACCTAGCTGGGGTGGAAGGATTTGAGAAGTCAAATTCCAACCATATCTCCAAGCACCAAATTCTCTGTCTCAGTGAAGGCCTGCTTCAGACCAAACAGGGGCACATCACCTGTGCCAGGGAGACATGACTGAATGGAATTTTTTGGAAAGTGTAAGATTTGAACAAGATCTTGGAGAATCAGAGTAACTGGCTATAATGTCAGCAGATGAAAAGTGTCAAGTGTATGCTTGGGAACCACTAGTGTGTGGGGAAAGTAAGGCCTTCCAGAAGGTGAGTATTTTGAGATAAGGAAAAGTATGGTGAAAACACTGTATGAAAATGTGTATACATAAATAGCCTTTTGTTGTTGTTATAGTTTTTGTTTGCTGTTGAGTTAGCCCTGACTCATGGTGACAACGTGTACAACAGACTCAAAGATTTCCCAGTTGTGCACATAATTAATAATAGTAATAATAATTAAAAGGGTAGAATTTATCCTGTAGATATTTTGAACAAATAAATATTTTGAGCAGATTATAAGTGATTAGTGTTTTAGTAACATTTGTCCAATGCATCATGTTAAATAAATTGGAAATTTGAGAGACAGGAAGCAGGAGTGCCTCCAATCTAAGGCAATGACAACTGAATAAAAAGAAAAATGCAAGATAATTGGAATACAGAGAAATAGAATAATATGGAGGAGAAAGATATTAATTTACAATAGAAGTATTTCAGTTATTAAAATAAATGTTTCTTCTTTCCCACTGCCATCAAGTAAATATTCCTTTTCCAACCCTATATTAATTTATTCTCAGAAGGAAGATGGGGCAATCTACTTCCATAGTGATATTGCCTTGGAAACCCAAGGAGGGGTCGCTATGAGTCGAGTCTGACTTGATGGCACATAACAATAACAACATATTAATTTGTTCAGTGCTAATTTTTTTTCCTAACTGAATGAAGATAAAATTTCACCCAACTTTATGTAAGTTTTAGAAAAATTGCATTTCTTTGAGACTAAACTAATGATATTTCACGGTGTCTTATGTTGATTAACATTATGGCCTCTGGAGCTATATTTTCTAAGTTTGAATTGCTGCTCAGCACTTACTAGTTATATGACCTTGAGAAAGTTACTTAATTTCTCTGTTCCTCAATTTAACCATATATATATAAATAGAAAAATAATAGTACTACCTCATAGAATTGTTATGAGGAATGGAACAGTTTCTGGCACTTAGTGTTAATTGTCATAATTGAGGTTATTCTTATTAGCATGCCTGTGTTTCTCAGCCAATAGCAGCATGGGGCTAAGAAAATTGTCATAAAACATACAAACCAGTGTTTCCCTATCTCTGTGGAGCCTTGTGACACAATGGTAAAGCATGCAACTACTAACTGATAGGTCAACAGTTTAAACCTAGTGTAGTGCCTATGACATTTGACTGCTAACCAGAAGGCTGGTGGTTCAAACCCACCAGCCACTCCTCAGATGGAAGATAGGGCAATCTACTTCCATTGTGACACTGGCTCAGAAATCCAAGGAGGGGTCACTATGAGTCAAATCTGACTCGACGTCAGTGAGTTTGGTTTTTGGTTTGGTAGGTCCACAGGATAAAAAACCTGGTGATCCACTCCTGTAAAGATTACAGTCTAGGAAACCCTAATGGACAATTCTACTCTGTCCTATAGAGTTTTTATATGTTGGAATCAACTCATTGGCATACAAAAACAATTGACAATGACTTTCCAATAATTTAAACCTCCCACTTAAAGAAAACAAAAATCCTCACACCTGGACCAATGGGCAACATCATGATAAATGGAGAAAAGACTGAAGTTGTCAGGGATTTCATTTTACTTGGATTCACAATCAATGTCCATGGAACCAGCGGTGAAGACATCAAATGGTGTATTGCATTTGGCAAATCTGCTGCAAAGAATTCTTCAAAGTGTTTAAGAGAAAAGATGTCTCTTTGAAGACTAAAGTGGGCCTTATCCAATAATAATTAATAATTAGCATCTGAAAGCTGGACAATGAATAAGGAAGACCACAGAAGAAAGGTTGGGCAATCTACTTCTGTAGGGATACCACCTTGGAAACCCAAGGAGGGGTCGCTATGAGTCGGGTCTGACTCGACGGCACATAATAACAACAACATCCCAACAGTAAAGACAATGGTTCTAGACCAGGCAAAATTTTGATCTGTTATGCATAGATCACCATGCTGACCAGATGGCAATAACAAAAAGAAATATTAAGAACAGAAGATATAAACAGCAATGACAGCAGTGGCTGTGGTCTTGATGCCCACACTGGTGAAAGAGGAAGGACTGTGCTGGCCCAGAAGTGGCAACGTCAGTGCTACCACTGTCAACTCCACCTCTTCTACTACCTCTGACATTGTGATAGCCATCTTCATGATTATTGGGATATTTGAGTCCATTGTTGCGGCTATTACGGAGGGCCTTCCTACCTGGAGGGTTCATCTTTCAGCACTATATTCTACAATATTCTATTATTATCCATATGATATTCATTGGCTAATTTTCAGAATTAAATTGTCTGTTTTAGTCTGTAATCTCTGCTGAAACCTGTCCACCATGAGTTATCCTGCTGGTATTTGAAATACCAGTGGCATAACTTCCAACATCATAGCACACACAAGCCACCAAAGTGTGACAAACTGACAGTCAAATGGTGATACTATCCCTCAAAGATAAACTGCCCATTTGCTTTTACTCAGTCTTCTTTGTCCATATCCCCCACCCTAAGGACTCAAGTTTAAGTCCTGATAACTAGCCTGCTGGACACTTCACATGAGAACTGCTATGCCGTATTCAGAATCTTTCTGTGCCCCTCACTTGAAATTTGCCTTTCACCCTTGAACCTCCTTCCAAGGAAGTCTTTCCTAAAAGATTACTGTATCCTAGAAAATAATACTCTGACTTCTGGCAGCCCAACCTCTAGCAGCACATCAAAATGTTGATAAATTCAACATAGATGCAAGTTGGGATTCTTGGCCCACTTTAACAAAAAAACTAAGCCACATAGAAAGTCTATCTTTGTGTTTTAAAAAAATCAAATCTATAAAAACAAATGCTAATGTAGGTAGTATGTTTTCCAACAGGAAGCTAGGCAATGAATGGAAAACAAAAAGGGAGAGCATTAGAGAAATAAAAGTAGTCAGTGCGGTGCAATTTCAATCCCCTGACAATGACTGATAGATCACAGGCACGGAATCAGATGAATGCTTGTTGCAAAAATGTTCCCTCACACAGCTTGTGAAGCAATCAACAGGACCAGGGGCTATCTGGACTTAGTCCAGGGAAATGAAAGCAGGTGAAATGAATACTGTAACGTGGACGCTAATAAACCCCTAGGGGAAAGTTATCATAATATCACCAGATTGGAACACACTTCTGAGAATATTTGTGAATGGTAATAGAAGTATAAAAATATTGGAAATGTGGAATGAGTTAAAAAGAAAAACAAGTTGATTGGAATCAACTGTTGTGCACTATAATGGAAAGGTGTACAATGCTGAGAGAACATATGACATTCACTATCCTGAAATTCAATTCTAATAACAGAAGTCAATGTAGTCTCATAAAAATGTAGTAATGGAAATAAAAAACAATTTCCTTACTTAAAAATACTATCAGCTTTGATATGAGATTAGATTCTAGAGATTAAAAAGAATGAAAGAAGTCACAAGCAAACTCAAAAAATGTATTTAAAATGCACTTTTCAATGAAGCTGTACAGACTTGCAAAAAGAGACATGATTTTGGAATCTGACGGGCTTGGATTCATGACACTAAGCAAACCACTTCTCTCGTCCTTATCTGCACAAATTGTACAAAAATACCGACCTTAACAGAGCAACTGTTGGCAGGAAGTCACATCAGTCATGTGAAAACACCTAGCATGGCACATGGCTCTGGATAGGTCCTCAATGAATGTCAACACCTCTCCTTTTAGGAGCCCTGGTGTTGCAGCGATTAAAGCACTCAGCTGATAACTGAACGGTCAGTAGTTTGAACCACCAGCCACTCTGAGAGAAAGATGTGGCAGTCTGCTTCTGTATAGATTTACAGCCTTGGAAACCCTATGGGGCAGTTCTATCCTGACCTATAGGGGTGCTATGAGACAGAATCAACTTGATGGCACTGTGTTTTGAGGGCCTCTCACTTTTCTCTCCCTTCACTTCTGTGGCTAATGTTAGCTCTTAATGTGTCCCAGACATTAGGTCTCCTTTCTCATTGGATCCTTCCTTCCACAAGGCCAGTAATATCCCTACTGCCAGGTCAGCTCTTAAAGTCTGGTCAGGGCAGTGAAGATGAAAGAGTTGAAATGACCTGGAGATCTTAAAGGAATAAAACATGGAATGAACTGCATTATAGGTAATGCTTTTCATCAACTGTGAACATGGATCCAGTTTGGAATAGCTCTAAAATACAAAAAAAGCGGGGCATATCAGCAGTGGATTGATGTTTTTTTCAGTGTGTGGCAGACAATGCAGGCATTCCAAAAACCAAACCCATTGCCAGGGAGTTGTTTAGGTAGATGTAATCAAATGATTTCAACCTGTTTCTTCTAGTCAGACTGACGTGTTTTTACCAATCTGGCTCCCAGGGAGCAGGACCTCGTGAACCACGCCTATCTCTTCAGATATGTGCCACCTAATCAATAGGTAGAGCACCATGGGTACAAAGAGGTCATCTTCAAAAGCCACCTTAATTGTACATTTTTAATGCCCAAGCTCTATTCAGGCTTACAAAAGGACAAATATAATGATAGCAAAAGAAACATGTATCTTCTGTTTTGACCAAGCTCAGTTTATAAAATATAATTAAAATGTAATCTTAGTTTGGTCTCCCTTCCCCATTTAAATTGTACTCAGTGTTTACTGCTTAGAAATAGGTGGTTCCAGCTTCACTTTAGATAGAAAATAATCACAGATTGAGATGCTCATCTCTGGTGATAATGAGAATTCTGAATTTGATTTAGAGTTAAGACCTCTCTACTTCTAACCCATCCGGTTGCAGCACAAGAAGCCAGAAGGGGAAAGGTGGGAAAGGGGATTTCCTGTGTGAATTCGTATTGTTACAAGCTGACGTCGTGCTACCTGGATCTAGAAATGTTTCAGCTCCCTCTTTTTCTCACGTAGGTTTTGGCAGGTATGTTGGTAATTCCCCTGCTGGTCTCCGCCAGCTACATCTCCAGTTTGTTCTTCCTGCTGTCCTCCTTCCTGGGCTGGCCTCCTCGACCTTGGCAACTGGTTTTCTGATAGTTCATTCTACAGAGAATTTTCTCTACTGGAATCCCCCTGCCTCTTTCAAGGTAGCTTCTTTGCAGAACATTAAAGGGGCTTCTTGCCTACATGCTCACAGCAGGTGGCTTTCTGGTCACTGGGGTTCTGCCTCCCTGCACCACTGTCAAGGGAAGGCAGCTATTTTCTGGATGCAACAGGGACTCATTTCTGCTCAGCTGCCAAGCTAGCTCTCCAACACATCTCTTCTGCTCTTTGATTTCTTGGGCTGAAGTCAGATTCAGTTCATTCTGGGTTCAAACAGAGGAAGTATAGTAAGATCTCCAAGCAGTCTCGAAGTTCTCCCTTCTCTGCTTGAGCAAGAGCAGGCATGTTCCCATTTTTCTCCTCTTTCAAGGAAAGAAGAGGCTCTCAATGCAACTTTCACAGAGAAATGGTTCTCAAGCATACTCTCCCTTTTTACTCTCTTGACACTTTTATAGCCTCCACTGGGGTCAGTGTCCTCCTAGAGTCAAACTCCAAAGTCATGAAACTAACTCTTAACTTATTATTTTTAAAGGACCTCTGGTAGCATAGTGGCTAAGGCACTTGACTGCTAACCAGAAGGCTGGGAGTTCAAACCCACCAGCCCCTCCTCGGAAGGAAGATGGAGCCTCGGAAACCCAACGAGGGGTCGCTGTGAGTTGGGTGCGACTCAGTGGCACATAACTACAACAACAATTATTTTTAAAAATGTAAATTTTGAGTCAACACCTCACTTTATTGTAGTATCTATTATATCATGAAACCTTAATCAAAACTTAAATTTTGGCATCCTGTTATATATACATAAATTATATTTATAAATATTTATAAATTTTTAAATATATATTGTAGGGAAAGGAAAATATCCACCATTTAAATATTAAGGCAATATTGTCCTTATGGGAATAAGTCCCTAAGAGGAAGAAGAAACTATTTTATTGCTCCCTGAAATATTGGGACTCCATATATTCACTCATTCACTCATTCATTCATTCAATATTAATATTAATGGAACACATGCTCAGTTAGGCAGCACATGTACTAAAATTGGAACAATACAGAGAATATTAGCATGGTCCCTGTGCAAGGATGACATGCAAATTCCTGAAGTGTTCCATATTTTTAACATTGGCTGGTTTGGAGTTTCACCTACAGAAAGATTTTTAATGCACAGGAGGGATATTATGTAATTTGTGATTATGTAAATCTTAGGTTTATAACTAAAATGTAGTTTCCCTTAATTCAAAACAAACAAACAAAATATTAGTGAAACACATATCATGTGGCAGTTATTTTGCTAGTCTCAGCGACCACAATAGTGAACCAACAGTGTCATCAGTCCCTGATAATGGAGCATATAGTCTATAAAAAAGGCATCTGTCCCCATTTTCTTTTACCTTCCTTCTTTACAAACAGAGAATTTATTAAGATTTTAGACTCTTGATTCAATGTTGAAAACACACCCTTTCTTCAGTGTCAGGTTGTACATGATAATTAAACCAACATATATATATATATAAAGCACGAAGTTTTTCCAAAAAGTAACTGGAGTCTAAGAGATGAGATTTTTACCTAAAGTCCTTGCCAAAGTTTTGTGTTATTGAAACCTGAAAGTTCACTTAATCAGAAGTACTTCTTGGTAGAGTACCATGGGTCAGTAGGTGAAGCAATGGCATGGAAAGGACTCTGGGAACATGAATTTTAATTGGGTTCTGCCACTGACTGTGACCTTGATAAAGTCATCAGCCTTGTATCTCAGTTTCCCTGCTGAAAAAGCAGAAGGAGACTTATAATAAAATTGGTTAGGAGTGTTGTTGTGTTTTGTTTTCTTTATACTTAGAGAAGACAAGTGAGGACAGCAATAGCCATTCTGTGGCTATTGAAACGAGCTGCAAAAGAATCAAAGGATGTTTCTAGTGTTTTAATGTGAGTGAGAAACCATCTAAATGTTGGAACTGAGGATCTATAGCTCCTAATCTCCTATTTTGGTAATCTTCTTGACAATGTTAAATATGAATTCAGGATGTAGTGGTTCTGTTCACAGCTCTGTTCCATAACATATAACACATAGCCTCAATCATTATCCTAAAGTGAAAGAAGTATATAAGTTGTGTCTGAAAGCCATATGCTTTTTCCCATGTGGTTTAAGAATGACACAAACTGAATTAAACAAAATATGTATTGAGGCCCTAGTGTGAGCCAGCTACTGTTAGGCACTAAGGATCCAAAAACTACATAATCAATCATGGTTCATAACCATTGAGGGCTTACTATGTGCCGAGGGCTTACTATGTGCCAAGTGCTTATATGAATTTTTCTTTTACTTCTCAAAGTAATCCTATAGGATAACAAATAGCTGTTTTACAGATGATAAAAATAAGGGTCAGAGAGGTTACACATCTTTTCCAAGACCCACAACTAGTGAATGGAGGAAGCCAAATTTTACCCAAAGCTTCCAACTCCAGAGCCCATATTCTTCACCACAAACTTATTTTATCTGTCAAAGATGAGTAAGATTAACTAGAACCTCCTGTGATGAGTTTCATGGATGAATGGAAAAGACTCATAAATAACTGATACAGAAGCACAGAGAAAAGTTCGATTAAATTTGTTTAGTGTTAGGAGAAACTAGTGTCTGAGAAAGTGTCACAAAAGAGGCAACAAATGAATTTGAAGAAAGGAAATGAGGGATTAGAGATGGTCATTCTGGAAGGAATAGCATAGGCAAAGGTACAGTAAGTAAATCTGTAAGATGTGTTAGGGAGCAACTTTGAGTGTCAGAGTATGGCTTCAGTATAGTAAATCTCCCCCCTAGAATTCATTCACTTTTAGGTCTTTTAATAGCTGCACCAAACCTGAATATAGACATAGCCTTTTTGTGACTCTGCTCTCCTACCCAAAGCCCATGGGGGTCAAAAAAATCTACAAGTACAATAGCATTGCTCCACATTAAGCACTGGGAAAATTTCCATGAGACCAGGCCACTACAGCTCCATTTTCCTACATAAAAGCATGAAATTCAAAGCTACTGAGAGATAATCTACAGAAAATAACTTTTTTCTCATTGTGGAGCCAGCCATAGTCTGGTGGCTTTTAGGGCAATGGTCTCCCATCCCCAGCATCCAAGTTGAATCTTACACTCCATGTAACACTGATGTAGGAAATGAAACCCAAATAAGGTAAGGATCAGAAATGGGTATGAATACAGGCAACTGATGATCAGGCAATGGGAAAGAATATCTAGCAAGAACCAGAATGCAAGTATTGGTGGAAAAGAGAAAAAAAAAATCTGAAAATATTGATCAAGAACCTAAGATAATCCAAATTCAGTGAAAGGCTAGAATTCAAAGATCTGGCCCTCTACTTAGTGCTATGTTAATAATTTGAATAAAATGATATGGAAGACTGATGTGCAGAGAAAAGAAAATTGATTCTCTTTTTCATTTAAAATGGCATATGTTATGGATTGAATTGTGTCCCCAAAATATGTGTAAGCTTGTCTAGGCCACGATTCTCAGTGGTTTGAGAGTTATATAATATTGTAATCATCCCCTATAATGTGATAAGCCAATCAGTGTTAAGGGGATTAGTGTGGGATGTGACACACTTAGGCCACAGGCCTGATCTGAAGTAAGGGGAATTTCCCTGGGGTGTGGCCTCCATACTTTTTATCTCACAAGAGATAAAAGGAGAGAGAAGAAAGCAGAAAAAGAGGCAGTTACCACCAAGAAAGAAGAGCTGGGAGTGGAGCACATCCTTTGGACCCAGGGTCCCTAAGCTGTGGAGTTCCTAGAACCAGAGGAAGTTTGGTGCAAGACAAATGGAGATCTCTAAGGAATGCCAGGCTCACAGATGTTGAAAGGATCTTCCTCCAAAGCATCAGAGAAAGAAAGCCTTTTGCTTGAGCCAGTTCCCTGAATTCCAACTTCTAGCCTCCTAAATTGTGAGAGAACAAATTTGTTATAGCTATCCACTTATGGTATTTGTCTCATAGCACCACTAGATAAATAAGACGGACCTTGTCAGTTTCTGCTTCGGGAATCTTCACTTATGGCTTCTTTTGTTTTTCCCCTAATAGAAACTCATGGAAAATAATTAAAATATATTCTGGACTAGTCCACAATTTAGCACCCATTGCGTTTAAGTTCTGAACACATATATACTCCAAAAAGCACAAAGAATACTTTAGAAACTTGATTCTCAAGTCATACAGGAACTCATTTTTGCATGTTTTGGGGATAGTGACAATTTAAACATCTTCTCCATGGTGAATCATACTTAAAACAAGATAGAGAAGGATTTAGAATTCATAATCAATCTATTTTACCACATGGACACCTCTGAGTGTAAGGTTAGAAAAATTTTATATGATTTCAAAATATGTTTTCTTAAGAGCTTTTGTTATTAAATGAAAACTTAGAAATTA
>NW_006921728.1:961963-965746 GCF_000298275.1 Orycteropus afer afer | reverse complement strand
TTCTTCACCAATTCTTTCATTGCAACTTCAACTTCCTCCTTCAGTCCCATTGGTTCTAGATCATATGCCACCTCCTGAAATGGATGAAGGTCAACCAGTTCTTTTTGGTATTGTGACTCTGTGTATTCCTTCCATCTTCTTCTAATGTTCCCTGCATCTTTTAATATTTTGCCCTTAGAATCTATCAATATTGCAACTTGAGGCAACACCACAAAAAAACACGACAAAATGACAACAACAAATTCATCCTTGTTGATAATTACACTGAAAGTAAATGGATTTAAACCATTTAATTGCATTTAAAGCACCACTCAAGAGATGGAGAGTTGCAAACTGAAAAAGAAAATGTAACACATCAATATGCTGTCTACAAGAGACACACCTTAGAGACAAAGACAAAAATAGACTACAAATCAAAGGTTGAAAAAAGATGTATTGCAAATGGCAATCAAAAAAGTGCAGAAATGGCAATATTAGTTTCTGATGAAGCTTGACTTTAAGACAAAAACCACCATAAGAGACAAGGAAGGACATCATACAATGATTAAAGGGTTGATTGAACAAGAGGACATAACCATAATAAATATCTACACACCCAATGAAAAAGCCCTAAAATACACATACCAGACATTAATAAAATTTAAAAGACAAAAAGATGACTCCACAGTCATAGTAGGAGACTTTAATACACCACTTTCAATGAAAGACAGAACAACTGGAAAGAAATTCAACAAAGATGCAGAAGAACTAAACAATACAATCCACCAACTTTTACCTTATAGACATCTACAGAACACTTCACCCAACAACAGTACAATTTACATTCTTTTCCAGTGCACATGGAACATTTTCCATGATAGACCATATGTTAGGCCATAAAGCAAACCTTAACAAATTTAAAAACACTGAAATACTGCAAAGCATTTTCTCAGATCACAATGCTATCAAATTAGAAATCAGCAATAGGAAGATCAATGAAAAAAGAGCAAACACATGGAAACGGAACAACATCCTTTTTAAGAATGACTGGGGAATGGAAGAAATGTAAAATGAAATTTAAAAATTCCTTGAATCAGACAAGAATGAAAACACAATATACCAAAATCTTGGGGCACAGTAAAAGCAATGATCAGAGGCCAATTTATAGCAATATATGCACACATCAAAAAAGAAGAAAGGGCCAAAAACCAATTCTTAACCCAACATCTCCAACAATTTGTAAAAGAACAACAAAAAAAAAAACTACTGTCACTAGAAGAAAAGAAATAATAAAGATTTGAGCAGAAATAAATGAAACAGAAAACAGAAAGACAATAGAAAAAATTAACAAGAGTACAAGTAGGTTTTTTGAAAAGTTTAATAAAACTGACAAACCACTGGCAAATTTAACAAAGGAAAAGAGACAGGGAATACAAATAACATGAATAAGAAACGAATTGGGAGACATCACAACAGAACCGACTGAAATAAAAAGGATAATATCAGGATGCTATGAAGAAATGTACTCCAACAAATTTTAAAATCTGGAAGAGTTGGACAGATTTCTAGAAACATACTACTTACCTAAATTAACACAGACTGAGGTAGAAAACCTGAATAGACCCATAACAAAAGAAGAAATTGAACAGGTCTTAAAAAAAATGACCAACAATAACAACAACAAAAAAGCCTTGGCTCAGATGGTTTCACTGGAGAATTCTACCACACATTCATAGAAGAACTGACACTAATCCTACTCAAACTATTCCAGAACATAGAAAAGGATGTAATCCTCCCAAATACATGTTATGAAGCAAGCATAACCTTGACACCAAAACCAGGCAAAGGCATCACTAAAAAGGAAAACTACAGACCAATATCTCTTATGAATATAGATACAAAAATCTTCAACAAAATCCCAGCCAATAGACTCCAATAACCTATCCAAAAAATTGGATTATGACCAAGTGGGGTTCATACCAGGTATGCAAGGATGGTTCAACACTAGAAAAGCAATCAACACCATCCATCACACAAATAAAACAAAGGAAAAGAACTACATGATAATATCAATCAATGTAGAAAAGTAATTTGATAAAATCCAACACCCATTCTTAATAAAAACATAATAAAAGGCATATATGCAAAACCAACAGCCAACACTATTCTCAATGAAGAGAGACTGAAACTATTCCCCTTGAGAATAGGAACCAGACAAGGATGCCCCCTATCACCACTTCTATTCAACATTGTGTTGGAAGTCCTAGCCAGGGCCATAAGGCAAGAAATGGAAATCAAAGTCATCCAAATTGGTAAGAAAGAAGTCAAACTATCCCTATTTGCTGATGATATGATCCTATACACAGAAAACCCAAGAGACACAGCGAAACAACTGCTGGAACTAATTGGGAGATTTGGCATAGTGGTGGCATAAAGATCAACATACAAAAATCAGTTGGATCCCTCTACCCCAGCAAAGAGATTGTTGAAAAGGAAATCAATGCCATTCAAAATAGCTACCAAAAAAAATCAAATAGTTGGGAATAAATCTTACCAGGGTTACAAAAGACATGTACCAAGAAAACTACAAAACACTACTTCAAGAAATCTACATAAATGGAGGAACCTATTATGCTCATGATTAGGAAGATTGAATATTGTGAAAATGTCAGTACTACCCAAAGGAATATATATCTTCAATGCAATCCCAATCCAGATCTCATTAACATTATTTAAGGATATGGAAAAACTAATCATTAATTTTATATGGAAAGGAAAAGGACCTCAGATTAGAAAAGAACTATTGAAGAAGAAGAACAAAACTAGGAAGTCTCACACTCTCAGATCTCAAAACCCACTATACAGGCATGGTAGTCCAAACAGCCTGGTATTGGTACAATGACAGAGACATAGACCATTGGAACAGAATTGAGAACCCAGAAATAGAACCATTGACCTATGGTCAGTTGATCTTTGACAAAGGGCTGAAATCCACTGAATGGGGAAGAGATGGCCCCTTTCAAATGGTACAAGCAAAATGGATATCCATTTGCAGAAAAATGAAACGAGGAATACCTCACACCATACACAAAAACAAACTCCATATAGATGAAAGACTTAAATGTGAAACTTAAAACTATAAAGTTCCTCAAGGAAAAACTAGGGGCAAATTTAGGGGCCCTCATTTGTGGCATAAATAGACTGTGAAGCATAACCCAAGATGCACAAACAGCAGAAGATAAACTAGATGAATGGGACTTTTCAAAAATTAAATTTTTATGTGCTTCAAAAGACTTCTCCAAAAGAGTAAAAAGGGAACCTAGAGATTGGGAAAAAAATATTGGGTAATGACTTATATGACAAGGGACTTATCTCTAGAATTTATAGAAAACTCCAATACCTCAATAACAAAAAGACAAACAATCCAATTAAAAAATGGGCAGAAGACATGAATAGATACTTCACCAAACAGGATATTCAGGTAGCCAACAAACACATGAAGAAATATTCATGATCATTAGCCATTAGAGAGATGCAAATCAAAACAACAATGAGATAACATCTCACCCCAGCACTAATAGCAAAGTTCAACAAGACAGAAAATAATATGCTGGTGAGGATGTGGAGAGATTGGGACTTTCATACACTGTTGGTAGGACTGTCAAATGATACAAACTACTGTGGAAAGCAGTATGGCAATTCCTGAAAAAGTTGAAATTAGAAATACCATTTGATCCAGCAGTCCCATTACTTGGTATGTTTTTTGTGTTTATCCTAAAGAAGTGAGAGCCAAGACAAGAAAAG
>NW_006921728.1:959562-961328 GCF_000298275.1 Orycteropus afer afer | reverse complement strand
GTTATTTTGAAATGTGAAGTATTTTGCACTCTGAGATATCATCCTCCTCATTTTACATTTTTTAAACCTTTGAGAGGTTAAGTCCCTAACATTTCACACAGCTAATAATATATAGCAGAACATGGATTCGAACTCAAATCTGCAAGTGCTAAGGTCTAAGCTGCAGTGCTGTGTTTTTCTGCCAAAAATGAACCCCTATGGAACATACAAGTCTCTGGGCGGCATAAACAGTTAAGTGTTCTACTACTAGCTAAAATGTTGCCGGTTTGAACCCACCCAGAGGCATCTCAGAATTAGGCCTCACAACCTGCTTCCAAAATGTCACAGCCTTGAATACCTATGGAGCAATTCTACTCTACACTTACGAGGTTGTCATGAGTTGGAATCTAAACAACAGCAGCAGCAACAAGGAATATATAAACTCAGACCATATTTTACATAATCCATAATTCTCTGTGCTATCCTTCATCTATAGGCACTCTGGAGGCATAGTGGATAAGGCATCTGGCTGTTAACCAGAAGGTCAGCGGCTCAGACCCACCAGACGCTCTGCAGAAGGAAGATGGAGTGATGATCTACTTCCATAAAGATTTACAGCCTCAGAAACGGAATGGGGGTCACTATGAATGAGTTTGGGTTTTTGGTTTGATATCCTTCACCTAATCCAAAACCTGTCCCCTTGTGGTCTCAGACAAACATGTCTATCCCTGTAACCACCTCTGGCCTAGTTCAGAGTTATGTGAAAGGCTGAGCCATAGGCCCACAGAGTTTTCACTCAGCATCAAACTCATACTTCGGGTTAATACCCTATGCCTATTATTCAGACCTTTCAAATGGCTCCTAATCTCTTGTTGTTGATGGGTTTTGACTTGGATTCCTAAACCCATGTGCCTAAAACTTCTCTTTCACCCCCTGACCTTGTGTATTTTAGGATCCTAACCTGAGTATCTGTCTCCATGGACTCTGGACCTCTCACTTGCTAATCTCTTCCTCAGATGACATCTCTGGAATTAATCAATGATCCACTCACAATTATCATTTGTGCCTAATCAAATTCCAGATTCTGATCCCTCTGACTCTATTCCTGGCCCATTGTCTTCCAAGCCCTGTTAGAACATGCTTTGAAGAAATCATCTGATTTTCAAAGAAACAGTAGCAGTATTATCTTTACCAAGACATGTCCCTTGGGAATAAGCATATCTACAAAACCCCAAAACTGAAGCAGGCTAGTTACATTCCAGCAGACAATGGAACCAATCATGAGTCAAAAGAGGAAAGTGAGCAGGGAGTGGAATATAGAAATCATAGGAATGGTTTGTGTTTTCAAAAACGTAAATATCTATGTCTATTTTATCTCTTCTATTAAACTATACTTGAACTTCATCCCATTTTAGGTCCCACAGAATAGCTAACATAGATCATGCATGAGTTGTCCCTCATAAGTGTGTATTGGATTATTTAATTAATTGGCTAATGTTTAATTAAGTTGCTCCTAGAAGCCTTTGTTCTCTTGATTTTCTAAGACTGGGTCCATGATCAGAAAAGGGAAAATGCAGAATGAAATTTCAAAATCTCTCTGAATCCAGACTTTCTGGAACCATTGGACCTGAATAAACCCCAAAACTATTGCCCTGAGATAATCTTTAAACTTTAAATCAAAATTGTTCCCAGAATTCTCCATTAAACCAAATAATAGTTTAGCTTACTTAGTAAAGAATGTCTACCTTGAGCACTCTGCTCTTTTAAAAACTATTTATATGGGATCA
>NW_006921728.1:956769-959462 GCF_000298275.1 Orycteropus afer afer | reverse complement strand
GTGACTCTGCTCTCCTACCCAAAGCCCATGGGGGTCAAAAAAATCTACAAGTACAATAGCATTGCTCCACATTAAGCACTGGGAAAATTTCCATGAGACCAGGCCACTACAGCTCCATTTTCCTACATAAAAGCATGAAATTCAAAGCTACTGAGAGATAATCTACAGAAAATAACTTTTTTCTCATTGTGGAGCCAGCCATAGTCTGGTGGCTTTTAGGGCAATGGTCTCCCATCCCCAGCATCCAAGTTGAATCTTACACTCCATGTAACACTGATGTAGGAAATGAAACCCAAATAAGGTAAGGATCAGAAATGGGTATGAATACAGGCAACTGATGATCAGGCAATGGGAAAGAATATCTAGCAAGAACCAGAATGCAAGTATTGGTGGAAAAGAGAAAAAAAAAATCTGAAAATATTGATCAAGAACCTAAGATAATCCAAATTCAGTGAAAGGCTAGAATTCAAAGATCTGGCCCTCTACTTAGTGCTATGTTAATAATTTGAATAAAATGATATGGAAGACTGATGTGCAGAGAAAAGAAAATTGATTCTCTTTTTCATTTAAAATGGCATATGTTATGGATTGAATTGTGTCCCCAAAATATGTGTAAGCTTGTCTAGGCCACGATTCTCAGTGGTTTGAGAGTTATATAATATTGTAATCATCCCCTATAATGTGATAAGCCAATCAGTGTTAAGGGGATTAGTGTGGGATGTGACACACTTAGGCCACAGGCCTGATCTGAAGTAAGGGGAATTTCCCTGGGGTGTGGCCTCCATACTTTTTATCTCACAAGAGATAAAAGGAGAGAGAAGAAAGCAGAAAAAGAGGCAGTTACCACCAAGAAAGAAGAGCTGGGAGTGGAGCACATCCTTTGGACCCAGGGTCCCTAAGCTGTGGAGTTCCTAGAACCAGAGGAAGTTTGGTGCAAGACAAATGGAGATCTCTAAGGAATGCCAGGCTCACAGATGTTGAAAGGATCTTCCTCCAAAGCATCAGAGAAAGAAAGCCTTTTGCTTGAGCCAGTTCCCTGAATTCCAACTTCTAGCCTCCTAAATTGTGAGAGAACAAATTTGTTATAGCTATCCACTTATGGTATTTGTCTCATAGCACCACTAGATAAATAAGACGGACCTTGTCAGTTTCTGCTTCGGGAATCTTCACTTATGGCTTCTTTTGTTTTTCCCCTAATAGAAACTCATGGAAAATAATTAAAATATATTCTGGACTAGTCCACAATTTAGCACCCATTGCGTTTAAGTTCTGAACACATATATACTCCAAAAAGCACAAAGAATACTTTAGAAACTTGATTCTCAAGTCATACAGGAACTCATTTTTGCATGTTTTGGGGATAGTGACAATTTAAACATCTTCTCCATGGTGAATCATACTTAAAACAAGATAGAGAAGGATTTAGAATTCATAATCAATCTATTTTACCACATGGACACCTCTGAGTGTAAGGTTAGAAAAATTTTATATGATTTCAAAATATGTTTTCTTAAGAGCTTTTGTTATTAAATGAAAACTTAGAAATTACACGAAATCTACAGATGGAAATACAGAAGTTTAATACTAAATTTTCAGAAATAGACAACACATTGAACAGGCAAAGGAATAGAAACAAATCAATGGAAGACAAAATTAGTGAGGTTCAAGAAATATACTTCAATACCTCTTTGGAAAGGGATCAATCAGAGAAAAGATCAAAAAATTAAGAAAGCTTAAGGTTCATGTACCATCAAAAGGAATAACCTATGTGTCATTGCAATTCCAGAACAGGAAGAGACAAATAAAACCACAGAAAAAATTGTCAAAGATTTGTTGGAAGAGAATTTTCCTGGTATAATGAAATATGAGAGTATATCCCTTCAAGCAGTCCAACGAACCCCAAGCAGGATAAACCCAAAAAGAAAATCACCAAGACATATCATCATGAAACTCAATAAGACCAAAGACAGAAATAATTCTGAAAGCAACACAGGAAAAATGAAAAGTTACCTACATAGGGCAACCAATAAGACTAAACTCTGATTTCTCAGCAGAAACCATGTAGGTGAGAAGGCAATGGGATGGTACATATAAAACCCTAAGAGGAACAAATATCCAACCAGGAATTATATACCCAGCAAAATTGTCCCTCAAATATGATGGTGAAATTAAGACATTTCCAGATAAGCAGAAATTAAAGGAATTTGTTAAAACCAGATCAACTTTACAAGAGATGCTAAAGAGAGTTCATTGTACAGGAAACCAATAACAGCAAATAACAACCGACAATTAACACACATGATGACATAACCCAGAAACCAACCCAGTTATGGAAGTATCCAAAGTAAAATAAGCTTATAAGATTTTAAACAGGGAACCAGAGACATCATTTGGCAAATGACAACAACTATAAACCTAAAAGAGGGAAAAATAGTGTAGTACAGAACTTCTCAATGGTGAAGAAGTCAAGACACTTGCAAGATAGAACAGACTGCTCTAAACTTGGGAAGAAAATTGTAAATCACAGGGTAAGCTTAAACAAAAATGATAAACCTTCACAACAAAATAATAAAAAAAAAGGACAACCACAAATAGTTAGCAAATACTAAAAGAATAGTAATGAAGGAAATAACATAATTCATAAACAAAATGAGCTCAGCACAGAAAATTATATGTTGTTGTTGTTAGGTGCC
>NW_006921728.1:949414-950699 GCF_000298275.1 Orycteropus afer afer | reverse complement strand
GGCGTAGTATCAAAAGGCTGGCAGTTCAAACCCACCAGCCACTCCTTGGATGTAAGGTTGGATAATCTACTTCCATAGGGATACCACCTCGGACAGAAACCCAAGGAGGGGTCACTGTGAGTCGGTTCTGACTCGACAACACATAACAACAACATAAGAACACTAATGTACATTCCTAATGCACAAAATAATACTTTTTACTGCTCACGGATATATTTATGTGCGTGAATGTACAAACATAAAAGCATAAAAATGTATGAATGGAAGTAGGAGTCAAATGAGTCTCCGTTTTCAGCTCTAATATTGTATTTCTTTCTCTAAAGAAGCAGAATGAAAAAACCAGAAGCAAATATGACAAATGCTAACTATTATCAATCTTGGGTGTAAGGTACAAAGGTATTTGCTACATTTATCTTTGCACTTTACTTTCTGTTTTACTCTTTTCAAAATTAAGGATAAATGAACATAGCAAAGAGAGAAAAAAAGTAAATAATGCATGCCAATAATTACATCATTTCATTTCTTTCTGCTCCTGGGATATTAGAAGCCAAGAAAATCATTGAGAAAGCCTGTATGATTTTGATACTCACATACACTTTGAAAAAGGAAAGAAAATTAAATACTAAACTAAAGACAGATAAAGAGCATAATGATCCACTATGTTCTTCAGGCCCATTAACAACAACAACAACAAATCTTTCAAGGTGTATCTGGAAGGATGACCTGAATTATAACTCAGGGTAGAATTAAGAGAGAACAAAACAATCTACTTCTAACATATATTTGGGAACTAATGGAAAATAACACCAGGACTTTGGAAATGATGGGAGTAGCCCTAAGGATTTCAAAATGGACTTCCTTTCTGCTTGACCAGCAGCACAGGACAACCCAACAAAGAGCTGAGGGGCCCATGTTTCTATCCTGAGCACACACGCACCCCCTCCCAAACACACATGCTTGCATTAGTGAAGTAAGCAGCTCAGAGGACTGGACTTAAAAGAAGACTTTGTATTGTTCATGGAGCCTTTCAAGCATAGTAAGGGTGGAATTCCATCTGTTAAGTTCAGTTCGGTTCAGTGAGCCGGTTCACTTTTAATGGTTCACTGAGTTGTGACACCTAGTAGAAATTACAACCAATGTTTTTTTTGGGGAAAAAAAAAACTTTATGTTATCATTTATGAAACTCTGCAGCACAATTACTTTAAGATTTTCAGTTCCTTGTGTTTCAGATCTGTGTTCTGGGCATCTCTCCACTGATAATGATTAAAAAAAGAAAAAAAAAAAA
>NW_006921728.1:940939-948484 GCF_000298275.1 Orycteropus afer afer | reverse complement strand
AAAACCTCACTGCCATCGAGTCAGATATGACTCATAGCATCCCCTCCTTGGGTTTCCAAGGCAGTATCACTACAGAAGTAGATTGCCCAACTTTCCTTCTGAGGAGTGGCTAGTGGGTTTGAACCACCAGCCTTCTGGTTAGCAGTCAAGTGCCTTCGCACTACACCACCAATATTCTTCACTAACACCATAATTCAAAGGTATCAGTCCTTCCTTCTTATTCATTGTCCAGCTTTCGCATGCATATGAGGCAACTGAAATTACCATGGCTTGCATCAGGTGCACTTTAGCCATCAAAGTGACATCTTTGGTTTTTAACACTCTAAAGAGGTCTTTTGCAGAGAGTTTGCCCAATGCAATATTTCATTTGACTTCTTGACTGCTGTGTCCGTGAGTGTTGATTATGGATCCAAGTAAAATGAAATCCTTGACAACTTCAACATTTTCTCCCTTTATCATGATGTTGCTTACTGGTCCAGTTATGAGAAATTTTGTTTTCCTTTATGTTGAGGTGTAATCCACATAGAAAGCTATCATCAATAAGGACTTAAAGTCATCTTCACTTTCAGCAAGCCAGGTTGTGTCATCTGCATATTGCAGGTTGTTAATGAGTTTTTTGCCAATCCTGATGCTGTGTTCTTCTTCATATGGTACAGCTTCTCAGATTACTTGCTCAGCATTGAGATTGAATAAGTATGGCCAAAAGATACAACCCTGAAACACACATTTACTGATTTTAAACCTCACAGTATCCCCTTGTTCTGTTTGAACAACTGCTTCTTGGTCTATGTACAAGTTCCTCATGAGCACAATTAAGTTCTCTGAAATTCCCATTCTTCACAATGTTATCCATAATTCATTATGATCCACATAGTCAAAAGCCTTTGCGTACTCAATGAAACACAGGTAAACATATTTCTGGTATGCTTTGATTTCAGCCAAAATCCATCTGACACCAGCAATAATATTTCTCTTTCCACACCCTCTTCTGAACCACCTTGAATTTCTGGCAGTTCCCTATCAATGTCCTGCTGCAATCATATTTTTAATTATCTTCAGCAAAATTTTACTTGCGTGTGATATTAATGTTATGATTCAATAATTTGCTCATTGTGTTGGATCATCTTTCTTTGAAATGGACACTAATATGGATCTCTTCCAGTCAGTTAGGCAGGCAGCTGCTTGCAAATTTCGTGGCATAAACAGGCAAACACCTCCAGCACCTCATCTGTTTCTTAAAACATTTCAGTGGGTATCAAGTCCTGGAGCCTTGTTTTTTGCCAAAGCCTTCAGTGCAGCCTAGACTTCGCACTTCAGTGCCATCAGTTCTTGACCATAAGCTACCTCCTGAAATGTTTGGACGTCAGCCAATTCTTCTTGGTACAATAACTCTGTATTCCTACTCTTGCTGTTTCCTACACTGTTGAATATTTTGCATACAGAATCCTTCAATATCACAATTCAAGGCTTGAATTTTTTTCAGTTCTTTCAACTTGAGAGATGTTGAGCATGTTCTTCCCCTTTGATTTTTCAACTCCAGGTCTTTGCACATTTCATTATAGTACTTTACTTTGTCCTCTTGAGCTGTCCTTTGACATCTTCTGTTCAGCTCTTTTACTTCATTGTTTCTTCCATTCACTGTAGTTACTCTCCTCTCCTTTTTTCACTATAGGAGAAGAAATAAAGTGGTGCGACATTTGAATGATGTAAAGTGATGGAAGGATTTTGTCATTCATTTTGCAAACAGCACAATGGACATGATGAAGAAGGATCCTTGTATGAAGTTCAATAAATAACAGAAGACATTCATACAACTCTTTTTGCTACCTCAAAGGTGTCACATTTGTTTCTCACAGGGTGGAGTTAGAACATAGTCAGCAAAAATAAAAAATAGAGAGAGGAATGCTTAAGAATACCCATGGCATGCAATGGAGATCTGAAAAGAATGAAAACAAATCTCTAAAGCAGAAATCTATAGTGGAAGAAAGTGCAAAAAAGCTGACCACACCAGGCACCAAGTCCAGTTGGTTATGTCATCATCATGGTATCCCACTGTTATTTTGTCTCATCACACATCATATCATCAGTTCACTCCAAAAAGTTACTCCAATATTTTCATCTGAGCGTTGCTCAGTAAAGAAGGAATATATAATGCAAAATGGATAAGCTACTGATTGCTACATTTCAACAATAATGAGCTTTTCCTTGGAAAAATCATTTCATCAAATAAAAGAATCTTTGTTTGCCAACAAAGGAAAAAAAGCTATTTTAAAAAGTTGAAGCTCACTTAAGTGATACTTTTGCCAATTTTTACTTCCCATAAAGCTCTGGGATCACTCTATTTATTTATTTATTTATTTTTAGGTGAACGTTTGCACAGCAAATTAGATTTCCATTCAACAATTCATACGTGAATTGTTCTGTGACATTGGCTACAATCCCCATAATGTGTACTCTCAAAATTTCCACCCCACCTGCCCCATTTTCACCCATCCAATTTCCCTGCCCCTCCTTACCATCTCATCTTTGCTTTTGTGTAATTGTTGACCATTTGGTCTCATATAACCAATTGTTTAAATGAGCACATTCCCTATGGATATTTTGTTTATTTTATAGCACAACCTATTATTTGGCTGAAAAGTGACCTCTAAGAGTGGTTTCAGTTCCATATTCTGAGGGTATCTTAGGGTAATAGCCTCAGGAAATCCTCTATTCTAGTAAGTCTGGTCTTTTTTATGAATTTCAGTTTTGTGCTCCATTTTTATCCCAATCTAAATGGAACCTTCTACTGTGTCCCTGTAGGATTGCTCTATTTTTTTAAACATCTTAATTTACAATAGTTCCAATCCATCCACTACCATCAAGTTAATTCCAACTCATAGGGTTTCCAAGGCTAGTGAGTTCAACCTGTCAGTTAGCAGCCAAGTGCTTTAACCACTGTGCCACAAGAGTGCATTCCAAAGCTGTTCCTTTGATACTTGTGGTTTTTTAGCACTGCTCCAGCTATCAACACAGCCACATCAAATCAAGTAGGCTAAAGAAATATCCACAACAAGGAAACAATCTGATGCATGCCTTGTTTTTCAAAGATCTACTCATATTTCTGATAAGATTCCTTCTTCTAGACTTTCTGGGTGTTGGATGTTGGATGTTTTTGTCTTAGATATGACTATTTGCTTTTGTTTCAGATTCTAACTCTCTTAACTATCCTTATCTTTTGTCACCATGACTGAATGGCTACTTTTCAACATGTAGAAAAATAGGTCAACAATATGATCTCTATTAATATTTACAGCATTTTATATTCTTGATCTGAATTTGTGTTAGTCTATTTTCTCATTTACTAACTTCCTTGCTTTCCAAAGCTTCTCATTACAAACAGTAAACTCTGCTGATCAAATTACTTTTTATCAGATGAAAACTACGTGACCTAGGAAGCAGGTAATGGACTACCATGTCATTTTTAAGTATCTGGTTTTATATATCTAAAAGAGAAAATGCATAAAATGCTTTGTGTGTTAATCCCCCCAATCAAGACTACATACTAGAAAAAAAAATACTAAAATTAGGCCTAAGGAGCTCTGGTGATGCAGTGGCTGAAACATGTAGCCGCTAATCAAAAGTTTGGCTGGAAAGGAAAGACAACAGCTGCTTCATGGAAGAAAGATGAGGCAGTCTCCTTCCATAAAGATTTACATCCTTGAAAACCCAATAGGGCTATTCTACTCTGTCCCATAGTGTCACTATGAGGCCAAATCGACTCTGTGGCAGTGGACTATAATTAGGCATTGTTGTCAGGTGCCATCCAATTGGTTCCTACACAGAGCAACCCTATGTACAGCAGAACATAGCACTGCCTGATCCTGTGCCATCCTCATAATTGTTACATTGGAAGCCATTGTTGCAGCCACTGTGTGAATCCATTTCTTTGAAGATGGTTCTCCTTTTCTCTGATCCTCTACTTCACCAAACATGAGAACCTTCTCCGGGGACTGCTCCTTCCTTAATAGCATGTCCAAAGTACATGAGACCAAGTCTTGCCGTCCTCTCTTCTAATGAACATTCTAAGTGTACTTCTTCCAAGACATATTTGTTCATTCTTCTGGCAACGCATAGAATATTCAATATTCTTCACCAATACCACAATTCAAATGTATCAGTTCCTCTTCAGTTTTTCTTATTCTTTGTCCCGCTTCCACATGCATATGAGATGACTGAACATACCGTGGCTGGGTAAGGTGCACTTTAGTCCTCAAAGTGACATCGGTGCTCTTTAACACTTTAAAAAGATCTTTTGCAGCAGATTTGTCAAATGCAATACATCCTTTGATTTCTTGACTGCTGCTTCCATGGATATTAACTATAGAAAAGGAAAATCTTGACAACTTCTATATTTTCTCTGTTTATTATGTTGCTGCTTATTAGTCCAGTTGTAAGGATTTTTGTTTTCTTTATGTTGAGGTGTAATTCAAACTGAAGGCTGTAGTCTTTGATCTTCAACAGTAAGTGCTTTAAGTTCTCTACACTTTCAGCACAAGGTTATGTCATCTGCATACCATAGGTTGTTAATGAGTCTTCCTCCAATCCTGATGTGACATTCTTCATTATGTAGTTCAGCTTCTGGGATTACTTGCTCAAATATAGATGGAATAAATATAGTGAAATTATGCATTCCTGAAGCACATCTTTTCTGATTTTAAACAATGCAGTATCTCTTTGGTCTGCCTTTTGATCTATGTACAGGTTCCTCATCAGCACAATTAAGTGTTCCCGAATTTCTGTTTTTCACATTGTTATCCATAATTTGCTATCATCCACACAGTTGAATACCTTTGAATTGTCAACAAAGCACAGGAAGACACCTCTCTAGTATTTTATGGTTCAGTTAAGATGCATCTGATATCAGCAATAACAACTTTCTTCCCACATCCTCTTCTGAATCTAGCTTGAATTTCTGGCAATTCTCTGTTGATGTACTGCTGCAATCATTTTTTTTTAATTATTTTCAGCAACATTTTACTTGTATGTGATATTAATGGCATTGTTAAATCATTTCCACATTCTGTTGGATAACATTTCTTTGCGATAGACAAATATGGATCTCTCTTTCAGTTGGATGGCCAGATAGCTGTCTTCCAAATTTTTGGTATGGACAAATGAATGATTCTAGCTTGAATTTGTTTGTGGAAAAATATCAGTTGATATTCCATCAATCCCTGAAGCCTTGTTTTTCACCAATGTCTTTGAGGCAGCTTGGACTTCTTTCTTTAATACCATCAGAGTTCGATCATATGATACTTCCTGAAATGCCTGAACATCAACCAATTCTTTTTGATACAGTGACTCAGTATATTCCTTCCATCTTCTTTTGATGTTTCCTACATCATCTAATGTTTTGCATTCAGTATTGCAATTCAGGGATTGAAGTTTTTTTCCATTCTTTCAGCTTAAGAAATGCCAACCATGTTCTTCGTTTTTGATTTTCTCACTCCAAGTCTTTGCACATTTCATTATAATACTTTACTTTGTCTTCTCAAGTCTCCCTTTCAAACCTTCTATTCAGCTGTTTGCATCATCATTTCTTCTATTCACTTTAGCTACTATATGTTCAAGAGCAATTTTCAGAGTCTCTTCTAAAATCCATTTTGGTTTTTTCTTTCTTCCCTATTTTGTAAATGACATTGTATTTTCTTCACATATGATATCTCTGCATAACTTGTCCGTTCTTCAGTTATTGGTACTTAATTTGTCAAATTTATTCCTGAGATGGTTTCTAAATTCCAAAGGGATATACTCTAGGTTGTATTTTGGCTCTCATATTTTAATTCTCTTCAGCTTCAACTTGAATTTGCATATAAGCAATTGATGGTCTGTTCCACAGTTGGTCTTTGACCTTTTTCTGCATGATGATATTGAGCTTCTCCGTCAGCTTTACCCACATGTGAAGTCAGTTTGATTCCTGTATTCCATATGGTAAAGTCCATGTGTATAGTCACCATATATGTTATAGGAAAAAAGGTATTTCCAATGACTAGATCAATGTTCTTGCAAAATTCTATCACATGATCTCCCACATCATTTCTATCACCAATGCCATATTTTCCAACTATGGGTCTTTCTTCTTTGTTTCCAATTTTCACATTCCAATCACTAGTAATTATCAATGCATCTTGATACATATTTTATCAATTACAGATTGCAAAATTGGTAAAAATCTTAAATTTCTTCATTTTTAGCATTAGTGGTAAGTGCATAAATTTGAATAACATCTGCATTAATTGGTCTTCCTGATTGCTGTTTTTGCTGTTAGGTGCCATGGAGTCATCTGTGACTCACAGTGACCTTATGTACAGCAAAATGAAACACTGCCTGATTCTGTGCCATCTTCACCATCCCTGCTATATCTGAGCCCATCATTGCAGCCACTGTGTCAATCCATTTTACTGAAGGCCTTCCCCTTTTTCATGGACCCTCCACTTTACTGAGCATGGTATCCTTCTCCAGAGAATGGTCGCTTCTGACAACATGACCAAAGTAGGCGAGACAAAGTCTTCCTTATAGGCATATGGATATTATCCTATCACTGACAGAGTTGTAGTTCAGGATAGATCTTGAAATGTTCTTTTTGATGATGAATATGATGGCATTCCTCTTCAATTTGTCATTCCCAGAATAACAGACCATACAATTTTCCAATTCAAAATAGCCAATACCAGTCCATGTCAGCTCACTAATGCTAGGATATCAATCATTATGCATTCCATTCCATTTTTTATGACTTCCAATTTTCCTAGATTCATACTTCATACATTCCACATTCTAATTATTAATGGATGTTTGTTGCTGTTTCTTTTATTTTGAATCATATCTATCAGCAATGAAGGTTTTGAAAGCTTTACTCCATCCATATCATGAAGGCCAACTCTACTTTGAAGAGGTAGCTCTTTCCACTCATATTTTGAATGCCTTCTGTGATAGTTGGAGTTGTGTGTGAACTTACTTGGACCACAATTCTGTGTGGTTTAAGCAGTTGTGGTATGGTTATTCCCACAATGGAATCAGATGTACATGTTTTGAGCAGTCAATCCATTGAAAGGGAGTTTGCCTAGGGATGTGGCCTGCTTCCAGTATATTTATAGACATCCTGGGAAAAGAGACACTCTTCTGTGAATCAGCATTCTGTTGTGCTGCCTACAACTGTCTGTGAGCAAACAATTTACCATTCGGCCTGGAGATCTTGGATCCATCATTCATTGGAGTCAACAGCCAGTATACTGCCTGCCAACCTTGAGCTCCTCAACCCCTGCAGCTGTATGAATCGGGAAAAGCCTCCAGATTGACGTTTGATCCAAGAACTTTGGACTTGCCAGCTTCTATAAGTATGTGAGCCATTTTCCTAAGATAAATTTTTCTTTCTCTCTATGCATAAGTTTTACTGGTTTTGTTTCTCTAGAAACCCAGTCTAACACATTTGGTACTGAGAGTGGAGTGCTGCTCTGACAGATACCTAAAATGTGGAAGCAGGAGTGGAGTTCATCCTTGACC
>NW_006921728.1:938120-940019 GCF_000298275.1 Orycteropus afer afer | reverse complement strand
GGACTGTGCTTTTTTACTTGTCAATGTTGGGTTTCTCAGCCTC
This sequence comes from Orycteropus afer afer, assembly GCF_000298275.1. Classification (NCBI taxonomy): domain Eukaryota; kingdom Metazoa; phylum Chordata; class Mammalia; order Tubulidentata; family Orycteropodidae; genus Orycteropus; species Orycteropus afer. The sequence goes on along the minus strand of NW_006921728.1, from coordinate 939,976 downwards.
AGCAGCCAGCAGCTGTCTGAGTGAAGAAATGCCTCTAGCTCTAGTGGGCCGGGAGCAGAAGGCAGAGCTGGACCCCAAGGTTGAGGGGCTTTCACCCAGCCCCTAGAGCCTGGCACTTTGAACTCAGACTTAAAGCCTCCAATCTGTAAGAGAATAAACTCCTGTTGTTAAGGCCATCCCATTTGTGGTATATTTCTGTCAGAGTGGCACCAGGCAACCAGAACACCTTCTAACCTGACAGGCTTATCATTTAGCATTACATCAGACAATGTTCTGCAGCTATTCGGAAGGTTTCTCTGGCCAATTATTGTTAGAAGTAGATCGTAAATTCCCTCTTCCTAGTCTGTGATAATCTGTAAGTTCCATCATGAGTGACCCTGCTGGCACTTGAAGTACTCCTGGCCTCCAGCATCATAGCAGCATACAAGCCACTCCAGTGCAGCATGGGTAAGTGTAGATTCAGGCCTTAGATTTTATTAAAACCCGTAACAAAATGAAATACTTCTCTCTAGAAATGAATACAGAAATAAAAATAAGAAGAAAACTTACAACATACTTTCTAAAATAGTAAGATGCTTCTTAGGACTCTGGAAAGTACATATGGCAATTTATGTATTTATGGTTTAAATCTTTGTTTGAACCTGTTTCAGAAACTAACCTGGATGGCATTTAGAAAACCACAGCAAGATTAAAGATTGCTGACATGTTTCACAAAAAGAAAAGAAAAAAAGAGGAGTCAGGCCTCACTAAGCTCTTGGAATTTCTGGAAGACACAACTAATTGCGAAGGCCAGGAAAATAGAATGATCACTATTCTTTCATTTCTTTTTTAAGATCAAGCTTTTGATAGTGTTATGTGTTAAACAGTGTGAAATATTTTAAGGCAGGTAAACTCATGGGGATGTGGAAAAGAGATTAGAAGATGTCCAGTTGTTTCCTGAAAAATGAGTCTATTTGCCCAATAAAAAGATAGGAAATGTTGAAACATGTATGAATACAAAATAGAAAAAAGAAAATAGGCACCTATCACACATCCACTGTGTTCAGGCATGTCACACGCTTGTTCTCATTGATTCTTCACTCATCCCTGTAAGGTAGATACCATTGTCCTCATTTACTAGATGAGGAGGTTGATGCTCAACAAGAGTAAGTAGATGGCCTCAAGTCACGCAGGTGGTAAGTGAGTGGGAGAAGATGGATTCAAACTCATGTCTAGCTGGCACCAGCTCTCATTCTCCTGGAACTATATACCACATGGGCCCTGGGAGAACTAAACCTGGTGTCTCTGACTCTCAGATCCTTCTACCCTCCTTCCCCACAGAAGGAACCTCTGCTTCTGAACCACCTTGAAATTATTACTGCCTTCCAGCCTCTCCGTCTAGATCCCTACTAATCACACACTCTGGATTTCTTCATTTACAGTAAGATATAAATGCTGTATTATGACCTCAGAGGTATTTGGGTTTCTCCAAGCTTTCAGCCTTAAACTGAAGGGATTATGTTCTAAGAGGAATTCTGTAGGAAATGAAGGGAAGAGAAGCTTTCCTGCTCCTTGTGACCTACTACCTGTTCTGCACAAGGTCTCCCCTGTGCATGTACACCTTTAAAAATGAGTGTGTGCAAAGCACCATGCAGAGTTCAGTAACATCTTTTGGCTAACTAGCTGACATTTTGGTGCTTAATAAAAATGGACAGAGCCTGGGGGAGTCAATTACAATAAGGGTACTGAGCTAGAACCTCACTATGAAGGAAGGGGAAAAACAAAAGAATCAAGTGGCTAGAGTTGAAGGAAAAGTGTAACAGGTGAGCTCCTGTAATGCTTATATCAGTTCATATCATAAACATTGTCCCTACAGC
>NW_006921728.1:936930-937440 GCF_000298275.1 Orycteropus afer afer | reverse complement strand
TTTATTTATTTATTTACATCCTGGGCTATCACAAAATCAAAGTACCTTATGCTCTAGTACTGGAAGTATTTTGGCCTTCAGAGAATAATGCCCTGGGGAGTTTACCAGAGGAACTTTCTGGTTAAGGAGAATCACTTCCTAGGATCTTCAGGATGTTGGTTAGTCATCTCCTCCATCACCCCACAGGGATCCCCAGGGATATGCAACACAGTAATGTTAACCTTGTCCTTTTCTGCCAAAACCCTACACTTGGCGAAGAATGTTGTGGTCTTCCTATGAGGGTATCATTGAAAGATCAAATTGTTACCAGTAGTCACTGTCTTTACTAATAGTTCTTACTTTTGACTCAGGAAACTTTTACACTCTCAAAAAAATACTGAATAATCCAAAGAGATTTTATTTATATGGACTATAGGAGCTCTGGTAGCATAGTGCCTAAAGCACTTGACTGCTAACCAGGAGACTGGTGGTTCAAACCCACCAGCCACTCCTTGGAAGGAAAATGGGGCA
>NW_006921728.1:933243-935049 GCF_000298275.1 Orycteropus afer afer | reverse complement strand
ACACACATATACATATATATATAAAACAATCACACTGCCATCAAGTTGATTCCAACTGGTAGCAACCTCCACTGGGTTTCCAAGGTGGTAAATCTTTACAGAAGTAGATTGCCCCATCTTCCTTCTGTAGAACACCTGGTGGATTTGAACCATCAACCTTTGGGTTAGCAGGCAATGCCTTAGGCACCGTGTCACCAGAGCTTCTTATATATCACCCATTAATAGCATAACCTATATCATCAGAACAAATGTTTAATGTTTAATTAAACATTAATGTTTAATGTTAATGATGGAGAATACTGATTCTCCAAAATTCTAATTTTCACCTAATGCTCAGATTTTATCCTTGGCAATAAATACAAATTCACTTCATACATTGTCAAAAAAATTTCTGCCAAATATCCAACTCTGAATACTGTCAGTCATTCTTTCAAGTAAAATGATGTTTATTTTACTGGCTTAGTTTACAACTCAACTGTTGAAACTTTCAAGGCACTGATAATTTTTTTTTCATTGTGATTTGAGTGAATCAAAGTTTAAAGAACAAATTCATTTTACATACAACACTTCATATACATTTTGTTTCATGGTATTGATTGTAATCCCCATAATGCAACAGCTCTCTTCCCACTTTCTCCCTGTGGTCACCTTTTGCCTGTGTCCTTCCAGCTGTCTCCCTGTGCAAATATTGCCATTCTGCTCTCCCGTAGTTGATTGTTATAAGGAATGTACCCATCAGGTTCACCTTATATGCCTGTCGACTGTTTGGCTGGAAGCAATGGCAGTGAGTTCAATTCTAGGCCCAAAGGGTGTAGAGGCCATGGTCTCAGGGGTTTTACCAGTCTCTGTCAGACCAGTAAGCCTGGTCTTTTTTATGATTTTGAGTTTTGTTCCACATTCATCTCCCACTCTATCGAGGATCTCCTATGTTGATCCCTTTCTGAATGGTTGACAGTGGTAGCTGGTTACTATCCAGTTCTTTTGGTCTCAGGGACATGTAGGCTGAGGGTCACATGATCCACTACTCCCTTGAATTAATTGTTTCCATGCATCTTTGGTTTTCTTCATTCTTCTTTGCTCTAGGTGAGGGAGACCAATTATTGCATCTTAGATAGCTGCTTGCAAGCTTTTAACTCAACAGTTGCCATTCACCAAAGTAAAATATGGAATAAAGCTTTTGTGTAGTATGTTATTCCAATCGACCTTGATATCCCTTGCAACCATGGTCCTGAGACGATGGACCCAACAACTTGTTCCCTCAGAGTGGTTGGCTGTGGCTAAAAAGTTATCATAACTTCATAATTGTGTCTTTGTAATGCCTTGTCTTTTAGCATAACAGAATTCAACAGCACCTTTTATATTTAACTCCTAGGGAACTCTGTTGTTAGAGCACCTTAGTATTCTATATTAATTAAATAATGTCATAATCAAATGATTTGAACTTGTTCAAATATCTTTGACAGAGTGACAACCCAACTGTACTTATGCTTCACTTTGTTTCTGGTAAAAACTAATATATCAGCCAACATTTCTGCAGCTGTTTATGTTTTACAAAGTATTACATGTGAGCTTTATTTTTTTCATGATAATAACAGCTATTATGTACTGAGGACTTTCTATTTGCCAGTTATTAAGCTAGACAATTAATACACATAGTTTCAGTTGGATGCTAACAAAAAATTATATGAGGAAAGTATTATTAAACCCAACTTACAGATAAGGAAACTGATGCTTAGGCAATAAATAACTTGGCCTTATAGCTAGTATCTCTGGTAGCATAGTGCCTAAGGCACTTGACTGCTCACC
>NW_006921728.1:919192-933143 GCF_000298275.1 Orycteropus afer afer | reverse complement strand
TACTTCTGTAGTGATACTGCCTCGGAAACCCAAGGAGGGGTCGCTATGAGTCGGGGCCGACTCGACGGCAAACAACAACAACAACAACATAGCTAGTAAATTACAGAGGTAGAACTTGAGCTCAAATTCCAAATCTTGAATCTTTTCCAGTAAACACACTCAAGGAAATCTAATTTTAAGTTATTCTTATTAAAAATGCTCCAAATTCTTTATTAGAAGTTCCCTTCAAAATGCCTTGGTTTGGAATTTACTGTTTTTGGAAGGCTTACTAAAAGATTAAGAGCCTTATGATTGAGGTTATTTTTTATAAGTCTCAGAGTTAAGAGAAAATATTATCAAACTCTGAAATATTTGGGTAGAATGTCAACCCTATAATATTAGTAAAAGTACTTGGGTAATATCACTAATAACGTTAGTACCTCACTAGGGTTTTTTGTTGTTGTTGTTAGTTTTGTTTTTTAGAGATACTTCCTTTGTTTTATTTTATTTTCCCCTATCTTCTAAGACTAATTTTAATTTTTGTTTTTAATTTAAATTTTAAAAAATATTATTTGTGATGCAGTGAATTACTTAATATGGCTCTTCTAGTCATGGTGTTTGTGACTCCCAACAGGTAGGGTATGCAAATAAGAGGTGCCTGTGGCCACCAAGGAGGTTGGATATCTTGTTAATAATGTAAATAAGGTATATAGCACCCTTATGAAGGAGAGACCATGGAAATAAGGTATATCGAACATCAACATGGGGATTGGTCAGTTTTGCTATCTCGTAGGCTTAAGGAGCTCTGGGGCATAGTGCCTAAGGCATTTGACTGCTAACCAGAAGGTTGATGATTCAAACCCACCAGCTACTCCATGGAAGGAAGACTGAGCAACCTACTTCCATAAAGATTTACTACCTTGGAAACCCAAGTGGGTTGCTGTGAGTCAGAATTGACACAATGGCAGTGAGTTTGGGTTTTTGGAGGCTTAAAATGAGCCTTCCTAGAGGTCAAACGGGACTTTCACTGCCATCAAGAAAGAAGAGCCAGGAGTGGAGCACACCTTGGACCCGAGATCCCAGCACTGAGATGGTGAGAAGCAGTGGCAGAGAATTGGAGGCAGCAGAGCCAAGAGACCAGCATGAAAGAGAGTTGTGGGCTTGGGACATAGAGCAAGAAAGCAGAGTGCCTTCAGGCAGGAGGTCTTGCTGGCAGAGTGCGTACCTCCCTGGGCACCTATTGGCAGAGCTAAATGAGCTTTATTACAGTTGCTTGAGCAGGATGGGGGCAAGAGGCCACAGACTCGAGAGGCCAAGGCTAGAGAGAAATGTACCTGTGGCGTGGCTGAGAAGAGGCTGTCTTGATTGAAGAGCTACATCCTGACTTGTTTCTCATCCTGAATTTAACCTGTTACTTCCCTACTAAACTTCATAATCATGAGTTCTGTGTAGCCATTGCAACAAGTTATTGAAACCAATAGAAGTAGAGAGGGCTTTGGGGAGGGATGGTTGGTGTCACAATTGGTGAAAAGGTTGGAGTGTGGCAGCATGTCTGATCTCCACTTCATAGGAATCAGCCTTGGGTTGTTGATGTTCTGGATCTTCCTTTCCCTCTTGTGAAGTTAGAGGAAGTCAGACTATGCTTCCCATATGCTTTTTTCACTATTTAGCCTATATTTAGTAAGGCAGCATAATATTCCAATTAATATTATAGGTACTAAAATGGATTTAAATAAGAATCATTTAAATCAATTCCTTTATGATATATGCACACACACACACACACACATATATATACAGATATTTCTCACATTTAATCATACACATACACACATATATACTATTCTCCCATATAATAATACTTAATAATAATAATAATAATAGAATATTGGCCTCAAGAGCATGAAAAAATAGCTATCTCATATTTATATTTTCTTTTAAGATAAAATCAGTACATGAATCTCTTCAATGAATCTCTAAGTCACAATCAACCTCTTTGTCAAAGTTTTAGTGTCAAATTATAGTTAGAAAATTGAAATATTTTTCATAAAATTCTCCCTCCATGTGAATGGATTTGGCTTAAAACTCCATATATTGCCTACTCGATTCTTTTGCAAGTCACATTTAAATATCATTCATTTGGGTTTTCTTTCATCAGTAACATTTATTTTATTATTATTATTCTAATTCCAGAAATTCAGAGTCTAGATATAAAGAAAAATAAGACATGGCCTTGAAACAATTTTGTTTATTATTCCTTGCCTGCAATTAAATTTTATTGACTCAAATGGTATATTTGAATCAGTTGCATAATCAAATGAGATAATATATATATCAACATCTTGAAGACTAAAAAAATGCTAAACAGTTTAGGTATTATTATTGTTTTTCAAGCACAAATTGAGTAATATTCCTGCCTGGCCCAGTTTTCTGTAGATGGAATACAGAAGAGATACAAGTAATATAATGAAATATTCAATAGCCAACATATAAGAATCTCTCCAAGAATAATAAACTTTAAGCAGCCTTGGTAAATTGATTTGATGATATGATTAGGCTCACTCTAGAAGAGTGGTTCTCAGATTTGAGTGGGCATTAGATTCAACTAGAAGGCTTGTTAAAATACAAATTGCTAAACCACATCTCTAAAGTTTCTGATTCAATAGTTCTGGGATGGGGTCCAAAAATTTGCATTTCTAATAAGTTTAGTATGGATTGCACCTTAACATAAAGAAAACCAAAATCCTCACAACTGGACCCATAAGCAACATTATGATAAATAGACCATATATTGACATGCTCAAGGATTTCATTATATTTTGATCTGCAATCAATGTCCCTGGAAGCAGCAGTCAAGAAATCAAATGGTGTATTGCATTGGACAAGTGAGGAAGGCGAGATTTCTCTCACGTACTTTGGATATGTTCCTAGTACAGACCAGTCCCTGGAGAAGAATATCATGCTTGATAAAGTAGAAGGCAAACAACAAACGCAACTCACTGCCATTGAGTCAGATCCGACACATAGCAACCCCTCCTTGGGTTCCCAAGGCAATATCTCTAAGGAAGTAGATTTCCCAACCTTCCTTCTGAGGAGTGGCTGGTGGGTTTGAACCACCAGCCTTCTGGTTAGCAGTCAAATCCTTAAGCACTGTGCCACCACAGCTCCCAAAGTGGAAGGAAGGTCAGCAAAAGAGGAAGACCCTCAATAAGATGGATTGACACAATGGATGCTAATGATGGGCTCAGACATAGCAACGATTATGAGGATGGCTCAAGACAGGGCACTGTTGTGTTCTGCTGTACACAGGGTTTCTGTGAGCTGGAACCAACTCAATAGGACCTAACAGCAACAGTGTGACGCTGATCCTGCTACACTACATTTTGAGAACCCTGCTTTGATATAACCAAGGTAACACTAGATGTTTGAATGTGAAATTTAATAACAAATTATTTGTGCAAGTGAATCAGTCACCATCCCATTAATCAATGTACCAATAAGGCAACTTTGTTACAAGTTGTAACTGCATTTATAGAAGAATGAAGGAGAAAAGAAGCGGGGCAAAAAGCCTCTAAAAATAACTTCAATAATTGAGCAAATATCAGTGAAGGAAATGGAGAATATTCCTGTGCTTGCTGTATTTGCACATTATCTTAATAGTCATGACGGTAGGAGTTGGAGATAGTATACCTACATAAAGATATGACTTGATGGCATCAGACTTGGAAAGAGAAGAAAAAGAATACAATCTTTTCTTCCTACATGTAAAAGGAGAACTTTAAGTAATCTTTGAATGTCTTTAAGATTTCATCCATATGTAACAGTCCTAGCCTTAAGTCTGATAAAGGTTAACTTCATGGAGCATGGAGGGCACCACTAAGTGATCAATTGCTTTCACCGGCAATCTAGATTTTTGCCATCATTGCACAGCTGTCCTTGGGGATGCTCTCCTCCTTAGAACCCTCTTGGTCAGTTGGCCTTTGGAAAATGAATTCCTTTGTGTGGACAGCAAGCAGAGTCACACATGTGTTTCTGAAATTCTAATCAAGACCAGAAGGGCCCACCCTCTAACACCTGAGCCTACAGGAACTTAACAAAATCACAACTTTCATCCTCACAGTTAAAAATAACACTCAGGTAAATTTGGAATCATTTGAAGTGTGAGGCTTTAGCATGAAGTGAAAATATATACCCTCCTCCTGAATTGGGTCTGTGCTGGTTCATAATCTCATTCAGCTATGAATTACAGTGCCTCTCAACCCCACTCCCAATAGTGGATTAAGCACATGCAGTTTTATTTTCTTATGTAAGAAAGGCCCGGATTTAGACAGTCTGAAACCAATATGGTGGTTTTATGAAATCACCAGGGACCCAGGCACCTTCCAGCTCTCTATTGCACCAATCTCAGGTATCAGTATCACCCTCTTGGTCCAAGATATACTGCTGGGCACTAACTAACAGAGGTATGTTCTATGCAGCAGAACGGAGAATGTCCCATCCTTGAAAGGAAGTCATAGTAAGTCCCAACACAAAGGCACCTAACTATAAGGGAAGCTGGGAAATATTAACTGGGGCAGCAAGGAGCTCAGGCAAAAATTAGGTTCCTACTAAACTACTAAAGAGAAAGAGGAATGTGGATATTGGATAAACAAAAGGTAATTCTTGTCATCAGGACTAAAAAATTAAAATTCCAGCAAAGAAAGTGAAAAGGGCAGCACATTAAAACACACCACATTAGAACTGTGGATCTCATACTTCTGGGCACATAAAAGCTATGTGTGCTTGTCAAAGTTCAGAATTCCCTAGATTCTAACTTAGCACTAACAGGTGGTTATTGTGATGAAGTGGTGCGAAGGATTACACTTTCAGAAATATTAATTTATATCTTCATTGCTATTTGTCAGCCATCTGTCTCCTGCTGCCTTGGATAGCATTGATCATCCTTTGATAACAAATTCTACTCTGTTTCTTTCTAGCACTTTTATTCTCCTTAATTACATCTTCCAAAAGGGTTAGACATATTCTTTAAATGTTTGTTCCATCAGTGCAGCAAAATTGGAACAAAAATGAAAGATGGGTCAAAATATGCAATAAGCCACTGCATAAAGTCAGGCATGGAGCCCCAGTGGCACAGTGGTGAAAGCCATCAGCTATTGACCAAAGGGTTGGTGGTTCCAGCCCACCAGCTGTTGCACAAGAAAAAGATGTGGCAGTCTTCTGTGAAGATTTACAACCTTGTAAATTCTATGAGATACTTCTACTCTGTTCTGTAGGGTTGCTACGAGTTGGAATCGGCTCAATGGCAATGGGTTTGGATTTTGGGTTAAATGCCGCAGCGGAGTGCTTCCCCAGGAGGAGTTAACCTGGGTTCCAGGTACAGCCACAGGCCCAGGCCTTTTGGTGATTCTGATGGCTGGAAGCAGCCAGGATCAGGCACGGCAGTCAATCTAACAGTGATTAATAGCCAAGCAGAATCTTTGGCACTTTTTCCCCTAGTCCCTGCTCTGCTTCCTCTTTAACAGTCAGGTAAATGTCAAAAATGGACCTAGGGATTATAGCTGACAAGGGGTAAATGCCTTCATATTGTCCTCCAAAGGTTAAGGTTCCCCAGACTCAGTTGGAAGCCCCAGTCTCCAATAACCATTAATCCACTCTACACTGGTAGGAGTGAACATATTTATGACTGCAGTCACTAAAGGGTGAAATAAAGATTAGTTTTTAGCTAGGAACGCAAAGCTTTTGAGATCAATACAAACTCACTGCTGAAATCAATCTAAAGTTTGGAATTTTTAAGTAAAGATTTACTGGGCTTCCTTGTACAGTTAATTTTCCAAAGGGGAAATAAACTCTGAAATGCAACATAGTAATCAAATTGGGTAAACACTAGTCCATTTATAAACTGACCTTGCTTATGCACGTAGCAAATAAGTGTGTTGAGCAATAAAAATGTCCATAATGTGGATTATAAATTTGCCAATAAACAGGTAAAACCAAAATAGACATATAGATTTACATGATAAAAATATTAGCAGTTGCATTTGCCCATTTGAAAACATAAATAATCAATAGACATTAATAATGAAGTTATTCGTGCATTTCCCTATTACTGTGCATATTAAGTGTTTCAATTATTTCTACTTAGTTTGATAGATAAATGCATACCCATATTTTATGAAAGCCTTCAAAAAGGATATAGAATTGTTCCTGGGAACAAAAGCTACTGTTTGGATGAAAGAGCAAGTGGACTGGAAATACGTAGCTTGTTATATTCCTCTGCTGTTCATGTTTGATGCATGTATACAATTTATTATGCAATTTCTTGAGATTTGACAAAGTAATTGTCTGGCAAACCATAGCTTTAATGATTTTTTTCTCTTTCATAAGAAAATACTGTAGATATTTGGGGAAAGTGCTTTAATAGATCAGTGTCTATCAGTACTCACACTTATTCTCTATCTGCATGTTGCAGAGGCACAGGATATTTTGAGTGACTCCATGTAGTAAATCCATTCTCTTCAGCAGAGTAAGTGCATGAAAGCTTACAGTGAGCTATAACTTCAGAAATTATGTAAGTACCCTTGAGCCCTTACAGAGGGCCTGATGGCACAGTGGTTAAAGCACTGAGCTGCTAACCTAAAGGATGGTGGTTCAAACCTGCCAGCTAGCCCACAGAAAAAAGATGTAGCAGTCTGCTTCTGTAGAGATTACAGCCTAGGGAACCCTATAGGACATTATTACTCTGTCCTATAGGGTTGCTAGGAGCTCTGGTGGCATAGTGCCTAAGGCATTTGATTGTTAGCCAGAAGCCTGGCAGTTCAAACCCACCAGCCACTCCTGGGAAGGAAGAATGGGCAATCTATTTCCTTAGAGATACCACCTCGGAAACCCAAGAAGGGGTCACTATGAGTCTGGATCAGTTCAATGGCCCTGAGTTTGGGTTTTTTAGTTTGGTATGGGGGTCGCTATGAGTCGGAAGCTAGGGAGGACAACAGATATGGTTTGATTTGGGGCCCTTATAGTGGAGCTGTATACTTTGTCAATAGGATGAGAAAGATAGAGAGTCCACCCAAGATGAAGAGGATGCTGGAAGATGGGAATTAAAAAAAAAAAAAAAAAAAAAAACCTCACTGTCGTCTAGTCGATTCAACTCATAGCGACTCCTCCTTGGGTTTACGAGGTGGTATCTCTGCGGAAGTAGATTGTCCAATCTTCCTTCCAAGAAGTGACAGGTGGGTTTGAAACTCCAGGCGTCTGGTTAGCAGTCAAATGTCTTAGGCCTCCAGTTAACTTCTGACTGGGTTATCGTGACAGTACTTCTGTAATGTATGCAGGTGGTATCCATTGCCATTGAGTCATTAAAAACTCATAGAGGTCCCAGATGTTACTGAGTAGAACTGGGCTTCGTAGGGTTCTCTTGGCTGTGATCCTTATGAAGGCAGGTTGCCAGGCCTTTCTTTAGTGGTGCTGCTTAATGAGTTCAAACATCAACCTTTCGGTTAGTAACCAACTGCGAAATATTTGTGCTACTCAGAGACCTTGAGAATACGGTTGAAGTGAATGGGCTTTAGAAACCGGACTGTGGCATCCAGGCAGCAAATGGTGGCAACTGAATCTGAGTTGCTGAGAATCATGAAGCACGCTCTAGCTAACTCTGCAGTTCAGGTTCACTTGCCATTATTTGCTGCTCAGATGCCAGAGATGGGCTCCTAAAGGCCATTCGCTTAAAGCATATTCCTACCATTCGCTACGTGTTGCAGGGCAGAACTGTACAGGAATTTGGATTCTCAGAATACGTTTTATTCCATTTGTAATATTAAGAGTGCAGGAATAATTAATTTTAGTTTCTTAATATTGGTATCTGTTACCTGATGCCACACTTTTGGGAAATATACAAACAGCCACCTAACAAACATCAGTATATATGCTTAAAAAGTAGAAGCCACATGGGTCATAGGAGACAGGTTATATTTCTTACTCCACTAAAGCTATCGCATAAGTCCTAAAACAATATTTTGACAGTCCACACTCCAGGGGTAAATTAATTCTTAAGTTTTATAGATAGCACATATACAGTTGTTATACACCCTACATGTACAACTATATACACATATGTAGATATATATACAAGTAAATATGTATGTACATATGTATGTACATATGTGTGTGCACATGCTCATATGTACACATATACATAAAGAAAATCACCATGTCTATATTCAGGGATGAATAACTTTATCACCTAAATTATTTTTCAGATGTTTTGATCCATGATACATTATTTTCCAAAATAATTTGACAATTTTAAAATTATTTTAATACACTGCATTTTTATTAGGAGATTAATTTAGCAGATTCACTCAAGATCTGCCTCAGATTCTGAAATATGCCCACTGGAATGAAACTCTTTGCTGTGGGGATTGTTGATTGGCTATCATGAATCTGGATGACTTCAAGAAAAGCCCATGTGAGAGTTATGAAAGTTTCCAGGTCTCTTGCAGATTTTGGAACATATTGGTAAGTGATAGATTGATAATTTTCCAACCATGCCAGTTCTTCCTCTGCACAACACTCAAAATATTTATTCTAAGAGTCAATATAGGAGCATAGAAGCCATCTTATACAGAACATTAAATATTTGTTGAGTGAATGAAGAATTCATAGTGGGATCTATATGCAGACACAAGTGAGCAAGCAAGTTCAAGTCTCCTGTTTCTGGTAGTAATAAGCGAAATGTCTAAGTGGCTTCTGAGTAACCAATTGGGCCCTTGGGAGCTACAAGATTTTCTATGTCAGTAGGAGAAGAATCTGTACAAATAGAAGTAAGTTCTCACAGCCCAGGTCTACTAAAAGGAGAAGAACTCTGAAAACATGACTAAGAGACTCAAATCCTTATTTCACAAGAGAAGTTTCCCAAAACACAAAGGAGCTAAAAGAAATTTTTTACTCACTCCTCTGCACCTTTATGTATCCCAGAAAGCCAGCTACTTGTTACTGGGTTGGGAAGATTCTCAAAGAAGCAACAGTAGGGGAGATACAGGGAAGATACAAATTCTGTGGGCCTAAAATTACAGATTTTAAAAAGATGGTAAATACTACAGAAATCACAAGATCTAGAAAAATAACAATTTTCACTGCTTAACTGCCTGGAACAGCTCTATAATATCCTTTTGCCTAAATTTTTTGGCTTCACACTCTTCAACTGCCTGATGGCAAAGACCATTTTCCAGAGAAAAAAGTAGAGATTAGTTAGTATTTGTTTTCACATGATTGATCAAGAGTGATTTTTTTGGGTTTTTTGTTTTGTTGTTATTTTTTTTTTATTGATAGCATACAAAATTTCTTTCTGCTTCCAAATTGTTTTGGTAATGTAATGTATGTTTCTTAAGATTTTTTTTTTATCAAACTTGAAAAAACCTCTACAAGTTTTTTTTCATACATGAGCTATAAGATTTCAACTTTTCTTATACACTGAACAATTTGAAATACCCTTACATACTTCAAGGACGTTGCAATAGTACATATTCATATCTTTATACGCCTTTCAATGCTACATTTTCTTTAATATTTCCATGTTGGAAGAGTCACTACAATGGGAAGTAGGAATATTCCTTGAAGACACTATTATATCAGGAAAGCTAGCAACAACCTAACTATACATGGAAGTAATTATAAACCACTGGCCACTGAACTGAGGAATTGGTGGCACTGTGATTGAGGCATTGAGCTGCTAACTAGAAGGTAGGTGGTTCAAACCCACCAGCTGCTCCATGAGAGGAAGATGAAGCAATCTGCTTTTGTAAAGATTTACAGCCTTAGAAACTTGGTGGGGGTTACTATGAGTTGCAATCAATTCAATGGCAGTGAGTTTGGTTTTTGGACACTGAAGTATGTAAGGTGGACTATAACTCCAACCACTCTTGTCATAGGAATTTCCATTGGTCATCATCAGTACAATGGTCTGTTGAAGCAATATCAGGCTAGGCTTGGGAGCTTTTTCTTCTATCATCCTCTCAATAGATTCATGTTTAAGGTCTCTTGCCAAAGTTATTGTTGTTGTTGTTGTTATGTGCTGTCGAGTCAAACCCGACTCATAGCAACCCCTCCTTGAGTTTCCGAGGCAGTATCACTACAGAAGCAGGATTGCCCAACATATAGCACCCTGATATCTTTTCTATTGAAAGTGTTTTGGATTTTAATTTTAAATAATCCATTGTCTACATGTTAAAGGAGTTTAGAGTATAACCCTAATGAATAGTAATTCTGAAAAGTGTTACTAATGGTTGCATTTTATTTCTTCATTACAGCACTATTTTACATCCTATTGAAAGTTCTGTGGTCTCATTAATCCCAAGGTAAGGACATTCCAAATTTTTGCCTATTCTTCCTTCTCCTCATATGTTTCCCATGTAAACCTGTTAAGTTAAAAATAAATTTATCAGGTAATAGATTAGAGGTGGAGACATTAGCATGTACTCATTTATCTTATTATAGACAAAGAAGGTTATTTAGAGAGAGATATACATAAATCAGTATACACACATGTATTTCTTTACTCTGCCAGCTGAGGGCCTGAGGGAAATGACATCACAGTATCAGAGAATATACCTAGTACCCAAACCTTGGCTTCTAACACCATTCTCCAATAAAAAGAAGCATCCTTGGAGAAATGGCTATTTCTAGGACTAGGGGAGAAAATATACAGGATGACTCTTGGATACCAGAAAGCAAGGAGGTGGAAAACACACACAGAGAATGATGAGAGTATGTAAAAAAGATACAGGGGCCAGCTGAAAGAGTTCCCAACGACTAAAGCTGGAACATGGTACAGTTTGAACAGCAAACTAAATAAAGCAGTGTTGGTTTATAAACTAAAGCATAAAAGAAATATCCATGAAACTATACCGATATAAATAATTTTTTTAATAAATAAATAAATAAAGTTGTTGTTGTTATATGCCTTCGAGTCGGACCTGACTCATAGCGACCCTTCCTTGGGTTTCCGAGGCATTATCACTGTGGAAGTAGATTGCCCAACCTTTCTTCCAAGGAGTGGCTGGTGGATTTGAACCGCCAGCCTTTTGGTTAACAGTCAAGTGCCTTAGACACTACGCTTCCCCCAGGCAGAGAAATTCCAAATAATTTATGTAGATACTCTGCCTTCAATGAGCTGCGGCTTACTCCTCATTTCTTAAAGATGGGCTGCACATAATGTCTTTTTCCAAAGAGTACAATATGGAAAGAGGAAGGAAAAAAAGAGAAACTACTATGGAGAAACCTGACAAACATTGCCTCAATCAAATGATCAAGGTTAACATCAACAGTGGTGTCATGTTGATAGCATGCACCCTTGCTATTATGTGATGAAAATAGTACTTTATCACTGTGGTTCCCCTCCAAAAGTTATAACCTTAATCTAATCATGAGGAAAAAAAATCAGACAAATCCCAATCATGGGACATTCTACAAAATAGAACTACCAACACTCCTCAAAACTATCATCATCATAAACAAGGCAAGTGTGAGGAATCAAAAGAGGCAACTAAGGACATATGAGAACTAAAAGTAATGAGGTATCCTGGATGGGATCCTGGAACAGAAAAAAAAAAGGTAAAAACTAAGGGAATATGAATAAACTATGGAGTTTAATTAATACGATGCATCAGTATTGGTCCATAAACTGTAACAGATGCTCCATACTAGTGTAAGAGGTGAATAATGGGGGAAACTGAGTGCTGGCTATATGGGAATTCACTGTACCATCTTTTCAATTTTTCTGTAAAATTCTGTTCTAGAATAAGGTTTATTTTAAAGTATTTCTTATTTTAAAATGTGTATGAACTGCTATATGGGAAGTGAATTTGCTCTGTAAACTTTCACCCAAATCACAATGAAAATTTAAAAACAATAAATAAAAGTACCTCTGTATTTTAGAAAAAATACCAAATAAAATGTTATATCAATGATAATTTAAAAATAAATAAATAAACATAACACATACTGACAGCTATCCATATTGAGAAATATTAACTTTGGTAGACAATGACAAACACACACACATACATAATTTCACTTTCAAAATTAAATACCACATATATTACTTAAATTATTATACTTGATTGCTTTCCCCTCTAAATATCTGTAGAACATGTTCATTAAATGAGAAAATACATATTTACTTATAAAAATCAACTGACATATTTTATTCTCTTCAAAGAAACTACAGAATTTCATCTCAATGGTATATACATTTTAGCTTTATAAAGATAGTTATAATTGAAATCCTTTCTTAAAGATAAGAACTCTTAGAATCTGTGTATGACATGAGTGTTTTTAACATTTTCTCTAGAAGTATTTGGTTTCTTTTGACTACCATTAGAAAGCTGAGGAAATTAATATGCATAAAACTAGATCAAATATCCTTGCAGGTGGGATTTAAGTCTTGAGAGTGGACTCAAATCAGTCTTTATGTGAGTTTTTATGTTTTACTCTATTGTTGATCTCAATAAGATGTAAAGGCAAAATGAAAAGATTCCAATTTAAGAAAATATATCTTTATATCTTTTACTTAGTTGTTTCCACCACTACTCTGTCAGTTTGTCATGCTGTAGTAGCTTGTGTATTGCTTGGCATTTTTCAAGTTGAAAGAACAAAATGAAAAATTCAGGCCTCAAGTTGCAATGTTGAAGGATTCTATGGGCAAAATATTGAATGACACAGGAAACATAAAAAGAAGATGGAAAGAATACACAAACTTATTGTATGTACCAAAACGAATTGATCGACAGTCAACCATTTGAGGAGGTAGCACATAATCAAGAGCCAATAATATTGAAGGAAGAAGCTGAATTTAAGGCATTGGCAAAAAACAAGGCTCCAGGAATTGTTGAAATGCTTCAACAACTGAGTTGAGATGTTTCAACAAACATGCTACACTGAAAGCACTCACTCATCTATGCCAAGAAATTTGGAAGACAGCTACCTGGCCAACCAAAAGAATGTGGAAATTTTTGAATGGTATCTTTAATATCGCATGCCAGTAAAATTTTGCTGAAGAAAATTTACAAATGGTTGCAGCGGTACATTGACAGGGAACTACCAGAAAATCAAGCCAGATTCAGAAGATGACATGAAACAAGGGATATCATTGATGATGTCAGCTGGATCTTGGCTGAAAGCAGAGAATACCAGAAAGATGTTTACTTGTGTTTTATTAACTATCCAAAGACTTTCAAATATGTGGATCATAACAAATTATGGATAGCATTTCAAAGAATGGGAAATCCAGAACAATTCATAGTGCTCATGCATAACCTGTACGTAGACCACGAGACAGCCATTAAAACGTAACAAAGAGATACTGCATGGTTTAAAAGGTGTGTGTCAGTGTTGTATCCTTTCACCATACTCATCCAATTGCTATGCTGTGCAATTAATCTGAGAATCTGGACTATATGGAGAAGAATGTGGCACCAGAATTGGAGAAAGACTCATTAACTACCTGAGATACGCAGATGACACAACCTAGCTTGCTGAAAATGAAGAAGACTTTGAAGCACTTACTGATGAAGATCAAAGACTACAGTTACTAGCAACAAAGGTGAGGATGGCACATGACTAGGCAGTGTTTTGTTTTGTTTTACATAGGGTTGCTATGAGGTGAAGCCAACGTGACAGCGCCTAACAACAACAACAGTTACTCATTATTTTTTGAAGCTGAATTGAATTCCCATACAGAATTCTTTGTCACTTCAATTAGCTTCCAAAATGTATCCAAACTTCCAGATAATAACTTTAAAATATTAATTCAAAGATTTTGAACAATTGGAACATTTTTATTGAAATACTACGAAATATGATGTTCTAAAACAAAGTAGGTGCACTGGGGTTGGATGGAGAAACAAGGAGAATATGGCAAATGGGATGAAGTGGAACAGCATTTTTATTCTGAAAATGAAAAGTGGAGATTCAGAGA
>NW_006921728.1:913862-917575 GCF_000298275.1 Orycteropus afer afer | reverse complement strand
AATCACCAAGACATATCATCATCAAACTTACCAAAACCAAAGACAAAGAAAGAATCATGAGAGCAGCATGGGAAAAACAAAAAGTTACCTACAAGGGGTAACCAGTAAGACTAAGCTCAGATTTCTTGACAGAAACCATGCAGGCAAGAAGACTATGGGATGGTATATAAAACACTGAAAGATAAACACTTCCAACCTAGATGATGCACCCAGCAAAGCTGCCCCTCAAATATGATGGTGAAATTAGGACATTTCCAGATAAACAGAAATTAAGGGAATTTGTTAAAAGCAGACCAACCTTACAAGAGATGCTAAGGGGAGCCCTTTGGACAGAGAAGCAACAACAGCCAACAACAACTGACCATTAACACACATGATGGTATAACCCAGAAATCAACCCAGCTATGGAAGTATCCAAAGTAAATAAGCCTACAAGATTGTAAACAGGGAACTAGAGATATCAATTGACAAATGAGGACAACTACAAACCAAAAAGAGGGAAGAACTGTGCCGTTACAGAACTTCTAGATGGTAGGGAAGTCGTGACAACTACAAGATAGAACAGACTGTTCTAAACTTGGGAAGAAAACTATAAATCACAGGGTAATCTCAAAGAAAAATGATAAACCTTCACATCAAAATAAAAAAGAGGACCAGCATAAATATTCAGCAAATACTAAAGCAATAGTAGTGAAGGAAGTGATAACACAATTCATAAACAAAACGAGCTCAGCAAAGAAAATTATATGGAACAAAGAAATCAACACCATGAAAAAGCACATAACAAAAACGACAGCAACAAATTAATATTTGCTGATAATTACATATTTGACAAGGGACTTATCTCTAATATTTATAGCAGAAGAGTGGATTACCAAACTATGGTACATACACATAATGGAATGCTACACAGCACTAAAGAATAATGTTGAGTCTGTAAAACACCACATAATATGGATGAACTTGGAGGACATTATGCTGAGTGAAATAGGTCAATCACAGAAGCACAAATGTAGTATATAGTATTAGTTCATTGTTGTGGAGGTTAAAGGAAAGGTTTATCTATGGAGGCAAACTTTCTTTGTTGATTGCCGGGGGGAGGGGGTGCGGGGGGGAACACTGCAAAAAAAAAGAAAGCATTGACCCATATCACTTTAGTTTTGTCTATTTCACTGTACATAAATTATATTTCAATAAAATGCATTAAAAAGAAAGAATTTATAAGAGAAACAAAAAAACATATTGCCACAAATAAAAGAAATATTTGAGGGTTCAGAAGGTGATTAGAATAATTTACAAATTTGGATGATAATTCTTTATGATAAAGATGCATCATCTTATTCACAGAGGAACAAGTACCTGCCTTTCTTTAATGACCTTTCTAGATATGGCATTTCTATAACAAAACAAATAATTTCACATAAACTCTAACTCTCTGAAAAATTTTAATGCATATAAAAATACTGTTTTTGAATGTACATAATATAATTCCTGTCAATTCACTCAAAGCATGTCCACATTTTTCATTTGTTGCTTGTATTTGACTACCTCTGCAAAAATGACCAGAGCTTTGTCTCAAGTTCTGGGTAGTTTTCAGAGATGAATAAATACTTTTTGCTTCTACTGCCTAAGCATTCAGTTTTTTCCCCACAAGTCATTGGGAAACTTCCCTATTACACTTTAGGGGATGTTCACTCTAGTCACTTCTCTTAATGCAACCCAATGTTGTTGTTCTAAAAACAAAAACTCACTGCTGTCAAGTCAAACCTGACTTATAGCGACCCCTCCTTGGGTTTACGAGGAGGTATCATTACAGAAATAGATTGACCAACCTTCCTTCCAAGGAGTGGCTGGCTGGTGGGTTTGAACCACCAGCCTTCTGGCTAGCAGTCAGATGCCTTACACACTATGCTACCAGAGCTCCTATGTTGTTGTTAGCTGCCATTAAGTCAATTTTGACTCATGGAGACCACAAGTGTTAGAGTAGAACCATTCCACAGGATTTTCTTGGCTATAATCTTTTTAGAAGCAGACGGTCAGGCCTTTTCTTCTGCAGTACCACTTGGGTGGTTTTGAACAGTCAAAATTTAGGTTAGCAGTTGAGGGTAAATGTATGGAACCCATAAGGGAAAGCTGAGACCAGGAGAAGAAAAGTGATTTGTCCAGAACCACAGTTAATGTCAAAGATAGAAGGGCAGTAAGCATCTTCTTTTTTCAGTTATTGGCATTAAGATCTATTGTCAAAAAGCTACTTTTCAGAATCAGGAACATATTCTGCAACCCATCATTAAATTACCATTAATAATATATATCTTTAAATTTTTTAAATCTTAATTACCCAAGATATGTACATAAAATATCAGATGTCCCATAGACCCTGGTAGAAGCCCCAAGACTACAGTCCTGGCTTACCTTCAGGCCTGGAAATGGGCTCCCTTTCATGGATTAGCTCTTAGCTCAAGAATAGAAAGGCCTACAAGCAGAACACCTACCCCAGGGAGATGCACCCACCTACCCTAGGGAGATGCATCCCTTGGATCAATCAGCCATGAGACATCAGAAGGGCAGCATTCACATAGAGGGAAAACTGGATAGACAGGAGTACATAGATAATAAGGGCACAGGGAATGGGAGTCAGGGAGGAGATGGGAGGAGCTTTTTATGCTTGAGGCTTGTAATCGGGACCTTGAAACCAAATGTGCATGAAACGCTGAGAGTAAAATGAATCTATTTTGTAAATTTGCACCCAGATCACAATAAAAATTAAAAAATATGTCACAAGTCCCTAAAGATAAAAGGGTGATGGGTTTTAAAACTATAGATGAAGCAATCAAATCTCTAAAAAGTAATGTCAAATGAGTGAATCATTTGGAAAGTGACCAGTTTTCTCCTGAATAGCATCATGAATCACTGTAACACT
The DNA here is from genome assembly GCF_000298275.1 of Orycteropus afer afer. Lineage (NCBI taxonomy): Eukaryota > Metazoa > Chordata > Mammalia > Tubulidentata > Orycteropodidae > Orycteropus > Orycteropus afer. The sequence goes on along the minus strand of NW_006921728.1, from coordinate 914,655 downwards.
AAGAAAAGTAGATTTCTTCATTCCTTTCTTCATCCAATATTTATTTCCCACTAATCCTCAGAAAAAGGAAAAACCTGAGAAAAATCAAGAAGGGAATTATCTGGCTATGTATGTTTGTTCATTTCTTACTTAACAATGTTCACATAGTTCTGTATGTGGTACAGTTCTAAGCAACACTATGAAACACTGATGTAAAAATGGTGCTGTAATCATCTCCATTCTCAGATGAGAAAATTGGGGAAAGAGAAGCTATTTGTTCACTGTCACTCAGAAGAAAAGTGGCAAACCTAGGATTCAAACCCAGGTGGTTTGCTTCCAGAGCTCATGCTCTGAACCATAACACCATGTTACCTTTGTTTAGTAGCTTAGTTAATATTTCCATAATAACACCTTCTTTCTCTTCAAATTTTTGGAAGGCTTGCTGGGTAATGTTTACTATAAATGAAAGATTTACAGGAAGCACTCAGTCAGGTCCTATCAAGCTCTTATCATCTATGCACTGTGGGCAGTAAACTATTTATTTCATAATATTGTAAAGATTTTATTAATTTTTAGACAGCAGATCAGTACAACAAATTGACTAATACCACTTTAATTCAAATGTATAATACAACTTCTGATTGTGAAATACCAGTTTGTTCTTTCTACTATTACACTGATAAGTTTGAAAATTTACCTTTAATAATTCATTAATATAGGAGCTCTGGTAGCATAGTGCCTAAGGCACTTGACTGCTAACCAGAAGGCTGGCAGTTCAAACCCACCAGCCACTCCTCGGAAGGAAGATGGGGCA
>NW_006921728.1:911115-913542 GCF_000298275.1 Orycteropus afer afer | reverse complement strand
GGTTTCCGAGGCAGTATCACTACGGAAGTAGATTGCCCCATCTTCCTTCCGAGGAGTGGCTGGTGGGTTTGAACCGCCAGCATTCTGGTTAGCATAGTTCAGGACCTACTTCTTTCTACTCCAGTTGTCTTTACATGTAACCTTAAAATAATTACCACATCATAATTATGCACTTGCTATCTGTCTCTTCCACCAGAATGTTAGCCCCTTAATAACAAGGATCCAATTTTGTCATTGTGTCTTTTATGTTCAGCACATTGTCTAGCATATAATAACACTTAGTATATGACTGATAGGGAGCTCTGGTAGCGTAGTGCCTAAGGCACTTGACTTCCATAGAGATACTGCCTGGGAAACCCAAGGAGGGGTCGCTATGAGTCGGCCTGACTTGACGGCACATAGCATCAACAACAATATATGACTGATAAAGGAATGAATGAATGGAAGTTCACAGGAGGTGGACATCTCTGTTGTGAGCAGTGTGGAATGGAGTCTCTGGACTCAGGTTGTGTTTGTTTGAATCTCAACTCTACCATTGATGAGCTGTGTGACCCTGAATAGGTTATCTGATTTCTCTGTACTTCATTTTGCTCATCTGTAAAATGATAATAACAGTGCCTTCCTTGATCATCTAATACTACTATGAGCAAATCACCAAAAAACCTAAGGCTCAACAGGACAGCTAATTACTTAACTTAGCATTGTGTGAGTCAATAATTTGGGGTGCGAATTCTTCTGTCCCCATCAGGCTCATTCATATATCTAAGTTCATTTACAAAGTCACCTGGGAAATGGCTGGTCCATGTGTGGGTCACATGTTCCAGTAGGCTAGTCTGAGCTGTTTCACATAGCAGATGGCAAAGTTCCAAAAGGGAGAATCAAGCATGCAAGAACTCTTAAGGCTTAGGCTCTAAATTGGCAGGAAGTCACTTCTATTGGTCAAAGCAAATCACAAGGCCAGCTCACATGCAGGGAATAGGAAGTAGACTACACTCTTGACAGGAAGGGTAGCAAAGTCACATTAAAATGGAGTGTGCAAAGCAGTTTTTGCTATCCACTATACTATTTCAGGGGAGCTCTGGTAGCATAGTGCCTAAGGCACTTGACTGCTAACCAGAAGGCTGGCAGTTCAAACCCACCAGCCACTCCTCGGAAGGAAGATGGAGCAATCTACTTCCGTAGTGATACTGCCTCAGAAACCCAAGGAGTGGTCACTATGAGTCGGGTCCGACTCGATGACACATAACAACAACATACTGTTTCAGGGGAGCTCTGGTGGCGTAATGACTAAGGCATTTGACTGTTAACCAGAAGGCTGGTAGTTCAAACCCACCAACCACTCCTCAGAAGGAAGGTTGGGCAATCTACTTCTATGGTGATACTGCCTCAGAAACCCAAGGAGGGGTAGCTATTGTCAGATCTGACTTGATGGCAGTGAGTGATACTCTTTCAAAGGATTATTGAGAGGATTAAAAAAATAATACATCTATAAAGATTCAGAATAATGCCCAACACACAAATACTCAGCTCAGTCAGTATAGTTATTATTATTCTGCTTGTGATTGTCAGGAAAAGTTTTATGGAATGGAAGGAAATCCGAGTTTAATCTTGAGACCAATGGGATTTCTATAACTAGAGAAGCAAGGCCTCTCATGAGGATACAACCTAAGCATGGGCACTGTAGTGTAAGACTTAGATGTCCAAACAAAGAGTAATAGAGAAGTCTGCCCAGAAGAGGTAGATCCTGGGGACCTGGAATGCTGGCCAAGGAGGTGAACTTGCCCTGGCACCAATAGCAAACCCTTTACTGAAATTTTAGCCACCAGCACTATTTCTTGTCTTTCATTGTTGTTTTAAACCTCAATAAGCTTCCAGATGCTAAGGCCCTCTGATATCTCTGGCCACATTACCTAAGGTTGAAAAAAAAAAAAAAGCCTGTGAGTTTTGTCTGGGTTCTGCCACTACCTGGCTTTAATAGTCCTTCTTAGCTCAGTTTTATTCCATCTATAAAATGGACTAATCTGTCCCTTTATCCAGGTAGTCCACAGTGGTGGCACTCTTAAAGATCAGGCCTCACAGAGGTAGCATTTACTAACTAAAAGAAGCACAGGAGGGGCCAGGTTCTGGCATTTATATAATTTGGAAATAACTCATAAATTTTAAACAGAAACATCAAGTATTAGGGAAATAAAGCTTCAGTGTGGGCGCCCCTTCATGTCAAGCAACAAAGCATTTGTAGAAGTGCTTTGAAGATAATCTTCATTCATCCAGTTCTGTGAGGTGGTCCTGAACAGCAGTACACCCAAACCTCTGGGGTGGCTGGGTCTCTGCTACTTTGAAAGCTATTGATCAGAGCAGTTACAATGCCAATAGTTTCAAAATCTGTCCACTGTCCACAGCTTAAGTGTAGATTCAGTGATGAATAAT
>NW_006921728.1:863967-911010 GCF_000298275.1 Orycteropus afer afer | reverse complement strand
CACACATTAAAAAAAAGACAACTCTGGCTTATCTGATGCCCTGTGAAATCCATCCTGCTGAGTGCTCTAGACTAGTCACGTCCTTCCTGCCATTTTAAAAACAATGGTGGCGGAGATGCAAGCCGCTGATAGTGCTCAGCAGGACATATCAAACACACAGATGCAATTTCTGTATGTTGAACAGTGAAGTAGGATAAAATTCAAATACTTACAATCGCTTAGTAGCTGGCATCTGATTGCTGCAAATTGAATCTTTCATAAGGGGATTTATTGTAAATAGTGTCTTATCATTTGTAAGGTCTACAATCATTTCCCTCAAACCCAGTGCAAGATATTAGAAGTGTGAGGTTCTGTCATATATGTGCTAATTCACACACAGATTATGAAGGGATTTTTATTATGAGTACTCTTTTTCAAAAAATTATTTACCAAATGACCATAATTGCCTTTTCTTTTTCTCTGAAGTTTTAAATACGATCAAATCATATAACTTTAAAACCCAGAAGAAATCAGGTTATTTGCTTCATTTCAAGAACTAGTTTAGAATTGCAACCCCTCCCTCGGCCCTCCCCTCTCCTTTTCCACTCTAGTTGTTACATAAGAGTTAAAATGATAAGTAGCTTAAAAATTGGAAATATGGCTTGTATATTATTTGGAAGCAATAAAGATTATATGGTAATTAGTAACCAATACGTCCTATCAACAACAACCACAAGGCAAAATTGAAACTAAGATACTTTGAGGCCTACAAAACAAACTTCTTTATGATAAAATGGGAAATGGTATTAAATTCAAGTGACTAATACTATTATTCAGCTGTGGGTTTAGTTCCAACTACTTCATAGGAAGCTGGTAAAAGATTAACATTAAAAGCATATCACGAAAACTGTACTTTGCAGGTATGAAATTTGGCGTCACTTTGTGTTGTTGTTGTTATGTGTTGTTGTTGTTATGTGCTGTCGAGTCGGCCCCGACTCATAGAGACCCCACCTTGGGTTTCCGAGGCAGTATCACTATGGAAGTAGGATTGCCCAACCTTCCTTCACTTTACATACTTTAATTGCCAACGGAAAAAAAAAAAAAAAAAGTTCTTTCTCGGATTCACACCATCTTCCTGTTCAGGACCCAAACAAGAGAACTTGTAAAGACAGAAATAAAATCCAAACAGATAGTAGGGTCAGAAAATTTGGACAAATCTTTTCTCCCATACTCTAAAGAAAAATCATGTTCTATTATTTCTCCAGGTGTTTGGGCTTTTCTATTATGAACATGACTAAGAAAATGCACCATCTCAGTAAGACCTAAATGAAGAAGGCTTACTCAGATCATCTAGGACCTGGATGGAGAAGGGCCTCTTCCAGGGACAAATACTTCCTTTTGATCCTTCTTCATTTTTCAAGAGTAAATATCTAATATGCATGCTACTGTTTATCATTCTAAACGGGGAATTCCCAATCTCTGAACCTCAGAATTTTCAGTTTCCCCCTCCCTTAAGCAGGTGTCTTTCCATCTCTCAGAAATTAAAGAGGAAGGTAAAAGGACAGATAATGAGGGGTGCCTAATCAGAGCACATATAAATCCTCATGAATCATACTCACAGACTTAATAGCAAACAAAGTTCAGTTTAAGTGATGTCCAGCTTTCTTTCACATTCGCTTTATTCAAGGGCATGCCTTCCCTTTTCCTGCTCCTTTTTTTTTTTCTTTCTTTCTTGGACACCTCCAACCCCCCTTGACAACGGAAATGCAGGGCTATAAATGTAAGGGCACAATACATCATGAGATAAGTCTAGAGAACGTGTCCTCTACCTAAATGCACATGAATCTCTGGTACAGCTAAAATTCCAGAAGCACACCGGGGTCTGTTTTGCATGCTAAGCAAGGGTCAAAAATGTGAACTCCCTGTAGTAGCCCTTACATATAAAATGAGCTCCAAAGGTTAAAGGTTACATTTGTGAAATCGTAGCTGGGTTTGCTGGTACTTGGATTCTGATTCTTAATTGCAAGACACTTCTGACAATATGCTAATCCTCCAATAAAAAATATCTGACTTCTGAACCTTTATCTGTTGAATAGACAGAGAAGTTCAGAGACAGTGGTCTATCCAGGGAAAATGATAGTGAAAATATGTTTTCAAACAAGATCATAAAGCTTGAATAGTGTAGGGAAACAAATGTAAAGCAACAGCTGCCCCCTGATTTTAGGACCAGCTCTACCAACCCCACCCCCAGTTTATGTACACAGCTACTCACCTTTTAGGCAAGAGCTAGTGTCCTCCAAGTCAGACTCAAACCTCCACTACCAAGACTGGATAAAGTGGCATCTTGGCATACTTTGGAATCAGACAGGTTTTGCATTCCATAGAGTTGGGGGGTGGGGGTTAGCATAGAAATGTAGTGAAATCTGGAAACAACAGTATATATACAGACACACAAAAAAAGTTTGCATATTGCACAGAGCGCTTAAAGATCATAAATCTATGCATGAGAAAGATGTAGTGGAAATTTTGGGGGGGATTAGAGTTTATTTTTGTCATCTCTGTGAGACAGCTACTCATTCATCCAGATCACAGCTAAGAAAAAAGCTGGTCACAGAAATTAGCAGTTTCAGCTCAGCAGAGAAGTCGCCAGCCTGTGAAGGCAGAGAGAAATTGACTAATTAGCAATGCGCACTAAAACTTGACGGTTCTTTATAGAGAGAGAGAAGAGAGAGGGAGAGAGAGGGAGAGGGAGGGAGGGGGGCTCGCTTTTTCCCCTTCTTTCTTCCAAAGATGTTTGAAATCGCAGTCATTTACGCTCGACAATTTTTACAATAGCCTTGAGCCATAATTTTGCGAGTCTCTCCAGCATCCATCCCCCTGTATGGTCTCTCTCTACTGGCCAAGCACGACCGTTTCTCTCCCCAACCGTGGATTTCCTATTACTCTCGTTACGACTCACTGAGCCCCAGGCCCAAGGATAATGATGTGTTGTTTCTTGGTAGCATAATTTGTCACACGTACATTTTTTCTTCTTCTTCTCTTGCAGAAAGCTCTGCTCCCTCTCTCTTTCTCCCTCTCTCTCTCTCCCTCTCTCTTTCTCTCTTTTCTTCCTCTCCTACATTTTCTTGCTGTTGCTAATTCATGGTGATCAAATGATGTACGACAAAATAAATTGTAAAGAGTGACTGCCTGGAGTTGGGAACCAGAAGGTGCCCACCCCACCCCCCAAGGAGAGAGCAAACCTTTAAAAAGGAAGGACAATTGATTTTTGGGGGGAGCTTAAGTGAGCCTTGACTTTGCAGCTGGTTGAGAGCAGGTAAGTTTCTGGCCTTGTGTCAGCCTTGTGTGTATGTATTTGTTCTGTCTTGTGGGTTGTTGTCGGGAGAAGGGACGGGGAGGGAGTCTTTCAGGGAGGGGGGTAGTTGTGTGACAAACGCTTATAAAGAATAAAACTATGGCAAGAAATAAGCAGATGGGGGGGGAAGGAAAGGAAGAGAGCAAGAAGGGAGGGGAGCAGGATAAGATGGGGGGGGACAACGAAGCGGGGAGAGGAGAGAGGTATGACCGGGTCCACTTAAAGGGAGAGACTCAGTTGCTTCATCAAAGCCAGAGCTTTGGGGGCGTGGGGGCGGGGTACCGGGGGAGGGAGCACAAGGGAGGCTAGGGTCCACCTGGAACGGGATGGTGGAGTGAGTGGAGAGGAGCCGGGTCCGGTGTAAATAGGAAGCCGGCGATCCAGGACTGGCGCCAGGCTGGGCAGAGTGAGCCGCAGTGGAAGGGGCAGGTCCGGCGGGATCCTCGGGGCCGGGCGGCGGCGGCGACAGCTCTCCCCCGCGGGCGCGCAAGCTGGTGGGCGGGCGGAATATGGGCAGAGGGTCCCATGCTGCACAGCCCTGAAAGGTGCAATTACAGGTTAAGGACCAGGGTATCGATCTCGCTTCGCCTCCCCACCCTGTCCCCGTCCGCTTAGATGCTGGCGGCTCAGACTTTACAGAAGTAGTTCCAAGGCCCGGGGGAGGGGGGAGGGTGCCCGAGCAGGGGGTGCGCGGGGGGGTGCTGTATCGAGCAGCTCAGAAGGCGGCGGCGACCGACGGCGACGAGACTGGGTGGGACGCAGAGGCCCCTCACCCGACACCCCCCATTGGACAGTCCCCCTCCCCTCCCCCAACACCTGCCTTCTAACTTGAACTTCTCGTAGTTGCTGGAGTTAAAGTGACTGCGCCTGGTGCCGGGGAGGAAGATCCAGCCACACCAATCCCTCCGGGCCTCCGGGCTCTTGCTCGAAATCCACCCCGTTAGCCCCATTCCCATCCTCCTCTCTCGCGTCTCTCTCGGTGCCGCCCCGCCATGGAAGGGGAGATAGATGTCTGAACTTCGGTTCTTAGAAATTCCAGGGGCGGGGGGCGGGGGCAGGGGGGTAGCTCGCGGGATTCTCCTGCCAGGTTGAAAGGCGTCTCTGGAAAATTAGCAAAGCTGAGTGGTGACGGGGAAGCCAACAGTTTGCGAAGCAGGGAAGCGGGCAGGGCCGGGGTGAGGGAAATGAGCTAGAATTGATAAGGACAGCTCCCGCCTCTACCGAGTCCACTGAGCTGGTCCTCACCGCGCTCCGCTGCACTTTCCCGGGAGAAGAAAGGGCTTTATCTCCTCCCTCAGACTATTAGCCTAGGACTTTCTCGGGGCAGCACGGAGAGTCGAAAGGTTTCTCAGGTTTTGGAGGGCTAGAAACCTCCCTTCCGCCCTCTTGTCGGGCTCCTTTTCCTACCCCTCCACTCCCACTCCCCAAAAAAAACTGGGCCAACTGCGTAAAGCAAAGCTTCCGGCACAAGTTGATCTGGAATCTCCGCCGTCGGTCGCCTCTGCGCTCTCGGGACACCCCAGGCTCCCACTCTACGGCCTTTCCCTTCCTCCAACCCGGCATGGACACAAGCCCACGAGGTGTCTTGGCCTCAGCCACCACTTTGCCGTCGCTGCTGCCACCGCTGTCGCTGCCAAGAGCCGAGCGCCAGTGGCTTTAGGAAAGTGAGGGACGAAGTGTGTGTGTGTGTGTGTGTGTGTGTGTAGGGGGTGGGGGGTGGGGAGGGTGGAGAGAGTAGTAGCAGGGAGCAAAGTGGGCGCCCGGACCCCAGACAGGGCCCTTCTGGTGGCGCTCAAGGATCCAGCGCCTGCAGACCTTCCTCTTAGGGTCGGGGTCTGGAGATGCACTAGGCAGGAGACAAGCTGAGCACTGATTGTTGTTTTTCGCCCTCCCCTCCCCTCCACGCCCTTCCCCACCCCGACCACACCCCACCCCCTCCACCACCCTTCTCCACTCCCTCCCATCCCCCACCGTCTGCCAGGTTGGAGGAGGGTTTAAAGCCAGGTGCGCCGAGTCAGCTCGCCATGTCCAGATCCGGGGACAGGACCTCCACCTTCGACCCTAGCCACAGCGACAACCTGCTGCACGGCCTCAACCTGCTGTGGAGGAAGCAGCTCTTTTGCGACGTGACCCTGACGGCCCAGGGCCAGCAGTTCCACTGCCACAAGGCCGTGCTGGCCTCTTGCTCGCAGTACTTCCGATCGCTCTTCTCCAGCCACCCCCCTCTCGGGGGAGGGGTCGGTGGCCAGGACGGCCTGGGGGCCCCCAAGGACCAGCAGCCGCCGCAGCCGCAGCCGCAGCCGCCACAGCCGCAGCAGCCGCCGCCGCCACAGGAGGATGCAGGGACTCCTTCCTCCTCCCCCGACGACAAGCTGCTGACCAGCCCCCGGGCCATCAACAACCTGGTGCTGCAGGGTTGCTCGTCCATCGGGCTGCGCCTGGTGCTCGAGTACCTCTACACTGCCAACGTGACCCTCTCCCTAGACACAGTGGAGGAGGTACTGTCGGTCAGCAAGATCCTACACATCCCCCAGGTCACCAAGCTCTGCGTGCAGTTCCTCAACGACCAGATATCGGTGCAGAACTACAAGCAGGTGTGCAAGATCGCCGCGCTGCACGGCCTGGAGGAGACCAAGAAGCTGGCCAACAAGTACCTTGTGGAGGATGTGCTGCTGCTCAACTTCGAGGAGATGCGCGCCCTGCTGGACTCGCTGCCTCCCCCCGTGGAGTCGGAGCTGGCGCTCTTCCAGATGTCCGTGCTGTGGCTGGAGCACGACCGCGAGACCCGCATGCAGTACGCGCCTGACCTCATGAAGCGCCTCCGCTTCGCGCTCATCCCGGCCCCGGAGCTGGTGGAGCGGGTCCAGTCAGTGGATTTCATGCGCACCGACCCGGTCTGCCAGAAGCTGCTGCTGGACGCCATGAACTACCACCTGATGCCCTTCAGGCAGCACTGCAGGCAGAGCGTGGCCAGCAGGTAGGAGACAACAAAGGAGAGGGCGGGGGTGGGGTGGGGGGAGTCCGAGAGGCCGGAGGGAAGGGCGGCGGCAGAGAGGAGGAGAGAAGGCGGTGGACTGGGAGCGACACTCCGGCAAGCTGAAAACGCAAACATTTCCTACAGTGTGGGGAAAGTTGATTTCAGGGTTTCTGAAAGGTCAACAAGGAGCCGGCCTAACCATACTCCAGAGCGCTGGTAACCCCATGTTCTCAAATCCCTCGGATCTGGTAACCCAGGAACTGGGGACTCGTAGACAGTAATTGACAGGCAAGTGGGGCCAAAGGCCGGGACAGTTAGAAGTGGTGCCAACACAGAGCTTTTGGAAACCTCTCTAAGCAGCCCTCCCTCCGGATCTCAAGATGTGCTTACTTAAGGAAAAAGATTCTGTGAGGACAAGTCCCCGCCCTATCCCTTCCACTTTCCTGCCTTGAGCCTGCAGAAGCCAGAGGTGATGCTCAGAGAAGAGAGCTTTCATGACCTTTCTTCTTTGTTTATTTATTTGTGAGTTTGGGGCTTTTTTTTTTTTTCCCCTGACTGAGGGTCAGCTCCTTTTGGAGGTTAGAGTTCCAGAAATGTTTTGACTACCAGAGTCACTACTGGAAATGCTGGCATCATACACCCGAGCAAACTTTTCAATTTTCTGGAAAGCCTTCCCTTTTCACTTTTAAAGGAGAGCCAGAGCAAGAGGTTTCAGGGTGTTGGGTGAATCTTGTCTAGTGATTCTCTCTGAGAAGGGAGGACAGTTGAAAGTGCGGTGGGGGGCACAAGGATAGAGAGTCATCTAGCTCAAGTTAGGTCTGTGTGCTGCTCAGTTGTCACCAGGAAGTTAGGGAGTTGTTTGTTGTCATTTTGAATTTGTCTCTGTGTGTGTTGCACGTAGAATTTCATGTTAAAGGAGAGAGAGATGATGCCTTTTTACACTGCAGAGATAAAAAGGCTGTGGGGAATGATAATCGTGTTCTTTTGGCTGCAATTTATAAACCATTTTTTAATGAGTCCTAGCAGAGGGTTCTTTCTCCTTTTAGGAAAAAAAACAGAGCAGTATCTTTTCAGTTCTTCATTGTAAAGCATCATAATTCCAGATACTAGGTTACCCCATCCTAATCTCACAAATGTTACATAAGACAGAAATTCATGGTTTGAACATCTACGCATATTCCCCACCCAGAATGATGTCTAAAGGACGGAATCCACTCAGTGCAACTTTATGGAGTTAATTGTGTATTTTTTTGGTCATGATGTTTCTACCAGACCCAGGTAATGAAAGTTTTAGGAAATGGAAGCTTTTTTCCATAGTTATTTAGTCCGTATTAGTGTTAAGGTGAGGCCCACTGGAGGCAGGAGAAACCTTGAACTTAGAAATCTTGTAAACTGATTTTTTTTATATCCGTGGGAGATGTATTAATAAATTATGGTGTCAAAAGAGGACAGTGAGGCAATAGCATAAGCTAGAATCAAAACCCAAGTACGCTTGAGTAGTGAGCACATGAGTGCAAGTGAGTCTGAGAACATGGGCTGTAGTTTTACTTTGTAAGTTTCTCATTTGTCTGAAGATTGAAATGGTAAACTGAGTGTAATGGCCAAATGCTACTATATCAATGGACATTGGTAATTAATGTTCTGGGCTTCTTTTAACATTTACCATTACAAAAAGGATCTTTAAATATAATTAATTTAGCCTATATCATACATATGCAAGAATTAAGACAACAGTTATAGACCTGAGCATACACATCATGTTTTTAAAAATATGTACAACCTAGGAGCTCTGGTAGTGTAGTACCTAAAGCACTTGACTGCTAACCAGAAGGTTGGCGGTTCAAACCCACCAGCTACTCCTTGGAAGGAAAATGGAGCAATCTACTTCCTTAGTGATACTGCCTCAGAAACCCAAAGGGAGGTTGCTATAAGTCAGGTCCTACTCGACGGCACATAACAATAACAACAGTGTAAATTCAGAAATGCAGAGTGTAGGAAAATGAAGATCTAACTTGTTCTAAGAATAATTTTGAATAATGAGCATTATGAATACAAACCAATAAATAATTTTTGAAACCCTCAGTGGACATCTACCTAATAAATATCTCCTAGAATTCAATGTTAGACGAGTTGACTTTCAAAATGCAAAATCCATTTCTTTAGTCTGGATTTAGCACACCAGCTGGGGCCTGCTGGCTCTGTCCTGGTGGATGGCTGAGATACCAGGCTGCCTGGCTCCGTGACGACACCTTCCAGCTCCACTGGGCCATGTCATTTGAAGGATATGTAGTGGTGTCTGACCACTGAATGCTTACAAGTGTCATGGATGCTGCAAGAATCTGATACTTCTGCGGTAGGAAGGAACTGTATTTTCCTTCAAAAGAAGAAGGTACAGAAAATAGTTTCTGTGAACCTATTGCTGGTCTCAAAATAATATAATGTAGATCTTAATCACTTAGGACAACTATATCATTTTAATTTTTAGTGACTAATTCCATCACCCATTTTAATTCACAGAAAGAACAAATAAGATCTTAACTTTAAGACAGGCAAAAATCCTGTAAGTTGCAATCAATAGTATTGTATCAGCCCATTTATGACAGCATCAGCACAAAATAAAAATGTTCTCTTGGCCCTTTATGTACTTTAACAAGGGGATAAATGTGTTCATTATTTTTGTGATTACATTACTTTTATTGAAGTGCCTTATATTTCTGGCTTACCTGTAGTTTTTATGCTCCAAATATGAGTTTCTCAAATTCAAAGAGTGAAATGCAAAATTAAAATTGACGAGAATGTTGAGATAAGTATAAAATATAAACAAATAGAATAACTTCAAATGAGAATTTATTTGTTTAAGATTATGTGTTATCTATATAATATGATAGACTAGTGTTTTAAAATATTATTAAATAGTTTGTATTTTTATTAAGTCTGGAAAAACTAAGCTACTGAAATCTAAAACTATAATCAGTTTAATTTTAAATATTTGCTCTAGTTGTTTAGTTTTTCTGAATATACCATCTGTGCTCAGATTCATACTCTCTTTTTATAAACCTAGCATTAAGGATAATAAATAAAATAAAATAAGATATTCATTACCTTATATTCAATTGTATAGATAAATAATTTAGTATTGCAGGACTTGAGTAAACATAAATTAAAATATCTTAAAAGCTTAACTTTTTGGTTATTTTATTTTTGTTCTACTGCAAGAAAATTAAAAGTTAAGAAATAAGTTCTTGAAAAGGTTTCTGAAAAGGTCATTATTAAAGGTTCCTAAAGCATAAAGGGGGAGCTCTATTAGCATAGTGGCTAAGACACTTACCTGCTAACCAGATGGCTGGAGGTTCAAACCCACCAGCCACTCCTCGGAAGGAAGGTTGGGCAATCCTACTTCCGTAGTGATACTGCCTCGGAAACCCAAGGAGGGGTCGCTATGAGTCGGGTTTGACTCGACGGCACATAACAACAACAACAACAACAACAAAGCATAAAGATCTAATTTAGTAAAGTGGCATGACATGCTGTATTCAGTGCATTAAAAAGTAAACATCAGAAGACTTATAGTCTAAGCTTAAATTAAGTAACGCCAGAAGTTTCTCTTTTATTTGTATTTTTTTTTATTTAATTCATAATTTAGTAAATAGTCCCAAATGTGTCACATTGGGCTGAATCAATTAACTTTTTTTTCCATATTTCCATTGCACCCCACACAGTGTAGCAGTTAAATAAATGCCTGTTGAAATTTGAGTGAATTAAGCTTATGACATAAGATGTCTCAGTGTTGGCACTTTACTGTTATATCCCCCCATCTATGGTCCTATTGCACATACCCAAAGTCCATTGAAACTTCTCTAGAAATAGCCATAAGTAATAGAAAAGGATTCATGAAAACAACTATTACTTCTGCAAAACATAGACTATTTGGAGATCACATAAATTACTATAAAAATATACTTAAACATTAGAAGTACTAATTATCTATTTGCTAAAATCACTTGGTAATGATTTAAAAACATTGTTGTTGTTGTTGTTATGTGCCGTCGAGTCGGCCCCGACTCATAGCGACCCCTCCTTGGGTTTCCGAGGCAGTATCACTACGGAAGTAGGATTGCCCAACCTTCCTTAGATGTCCTAATATCCCTGCATGACACAGTTTTGGTCCCAGGCTTTGGTGCTTAGACAAAGTTTATTTAAATGTAGGACAATATTTTCTATTTGTTCTCTTCCTGAGAATTCAATAACAACCTTAGCAAAGCAAACCAATCTTGTATCCATCCATTTTCTAAATTGTTGATTCCCTTTATATCAATTTGATACCCTCAGATTAGAAGTTGTTAGGTAGTTAGATTTTGTATCAGAAGTTACTCAACCATTCAGAATACAATTTGTTTATTATCTGAAACAGGACCATTGATTGCAAAATTATATCATAGGTATGAGAGCAACATTGTTATATCCTACAATCAAAATGCAATTAGAGTAGACATTAAAGTATGTTGATGGCATTAAGAATTTACTGACAAAAGATAATTTAAAAATTGCAATCCATGCTTATATTTTTTTTCATTATTACGAACATGTTGAGGTTAACTTATTACCTTAGCTAATTTCTAAGTATCACAATTTTCCTAACTTAAAAATACAGTCAAAATATGTTACTTTATTTACTGTTATACCACCGTATACATACATACATACATACTGCATACCAGATGATCTAAGCACTTTACCAATGTTAATTTATTTAATTCTCGTAACTGTGCTAGGTAGAGGATACCATCATTGACCTCATTTTATAGATGGAAAAACTAATGCACAGAGAAGCTAAGCATTTTGTCCAAGGTTGTACAACTGGTAAGTGGTGGAGCCCATGTCTGTGCCCAGGCAGTGGGCTGTTGAGTTTGTGTTCTTCTCCACTACAGTGAGCTGCTTCTTCCTCTGTAACCCTCTTTATGCTAGGGCAAAATTTAGTGGTTCATCTTGGAGTTATATATTAGGCTTAAGACTTTCCTTTGGGAAAGAAACACGTCAGGATTAAATATTAATGCTTCCGACCTTAAAGAAGCTAAGGAGCAGTATTGTGCTAGGCCAAAGACAGGCATTTTGTTTGTTTGCTTGTTTCCTCTGTAGAAGGTCAAATAGTAAAATTTTTAGCTTTGGAGCCACATAGCCTCTATTGCAACTATTCAACTCGACACTTGTACCACAAAAACAGCCATGAAAAATACATAAATGATTGGACATGGTTATGTTCCAATGAAACTCCATTTATAGACACTGAAATGTCATATAATTTTCACGTCATGAAACAATATTCTTCTTTTGATTTTTTTCAACCTTTTAAAAGTATGAAAGTCATTCTTAGTTCATAGGCTGTACAAAAACAGGTGGGAGGCTGGATTTGCCGTAGTTTGTCAACCTCTGTTGTAGGCACTTGGGATGTAACAAAACAGACACAAATGTTTGCCCCTAGTCCAGTGAAAAGAATTGTCATTAGTCTTCTTCCTTCCATTTGGAAAGAATTCAAGTCCAAATAATTCTACCATGCCAAGTTAGAATTTCAACTTTCCAGAATAAAACTTAAGAATATAAATAACAATTCCAGGATGCTAAATAGTGATTAATAACAATAAGTGAGGTGCCCGTTTTTCCAACATATGGGATAGAAAACCCTCTAAAGCGGTTGGTTATTATTCAGAAATGTGGAAATCTTGTTTACACAATATTTTACTGACTTCCAGTAGGAAATGAGAATAGGCAAGGATACTTAACACAGTGCTTTCTGAGATCACTCTGTACATACTCAGCAAACTAATCTAAGCATATAAATGGACATGTGAACAATATTTTTTTTTGTCCATGCACCATCTTGTATCTCTAGCTACTTTGATCAAAGGGCATGAACTGTCAGAACTCCTGACTTCAGAGTAAAGAAACTGAATTGGGTTTGTCTATAGAAACTCCCTGCCTTCTCCAGGCGGATAACCTCTGGGGCAGCACTCATCCTATTGTCCGTTTGGCTTATGTACCTATCTCCCTACTAAACAGTGCCTTCTCTGAAGATTGCAACCACTGCACTTGACTCAGGGCCTGACCACGATCAAAAAAATGTTAGTTTAAAAAAAAAAAAAAAAGCTCCATAAGGACTGGTATTGGTCTTAATATAATTGCGATGGACACAGGATTTGGCTCAGTTTAATGTAACTTGAAAAAGCCAATGTGAAATAAAAGTGCAGGTAATTTCAAAGATGATTTTACACATACACTTGCATAGCTATTCTTTGAGCAACTATCACTGAATGCCTATCATGGGCTAGACATATCATTTACATTGTTTCTAATCCTTGCAGTACCCTTTCAACCTTTTTAAAGATTAGGAAACAGACTCAGAGAAGATAAGTAATTTGTCCAGTAAACTGCATAGTCATGAATTAGGAAGATACAAATCACCTGGAGAATACCCTTTCATTATGAATATATATGGCTTCTACAAAAAGCAAACTCTAATAGACACCTTGCATATATTTGTTTTAACACACCACAGAAGTGATTGAAAGTTCCTACTTTTTAACTCTTCAGACCACTCAACCAATGAAGATAAGAAATGGAATAAATTTAGAAAGTCAGAATTCTTTCCTACTGGTCTACCATAAGGACTTCTGGTGGTGTAGTGGTTAAAGCATTCAGCTGATAAGCAAAAGGTAGTTCCAATCCACCAGCTGCTCAGTGGGAGAAAGAGGAGGCAGTCTGCTTCCATAAAGATTTCAGCCTTGGAAACCCTATGGGGCAGTTCTACTCTGTCCTATAGAATCACTAAGAGTGGGAATCTACTCGATGGCAGTTGATTTGGTTTTGGTCTACCATACTTTTTAGTTTGAGATTGAAACTAAATAATGATATTGCTAAGATTTGTCACTATGACATGAACCTACTAAAAATAGAAGCACATCTATGAAAATAAGAGCTTTCACTTAAACTATGAAAAATAATTTTAAAAATATAACTTTGAAGCTTGAATTCAAGTCAACAACTCTTTCCTCTGGATTTTTGCATAGTGGGGAACTAGTATGATATCAGCTTTGTTTCTGTGATGACAACAGAAAGCTATTAATGGTTATAACACTTTCAAGTGATAAAAACAACAGAATCCAGAATTATAAAAATACCTATGTGTTTTAATAACACAAATTCAGATTATTTTTATTGGAAATTTATTCTGATCAATTTTGTTTCAAGAAAATAATTTTAACAATTGGTATGCTACTATAGTTTAATCCTGATGCCATTCATTTGGGATTTCAGAAAATACAGTATATTCATTTCCATGTGCTTTCTATTAACTTCTAAGATAACTAATTACTAATGATGATCTTCAAAAAAAAAAAAAAAAAACATTATTTTGATATGGGCAAGAAGATTTATTAACCAGGGAAAAACTATCAGTACTAACACAGATAATGAACTGGATATGTCCATTTTGCTGTAAATATCAGAGGGGCTTATCTAGTCACAGATAAGCTAACATCAGTGGAAACAGAGGTAGGGTTATTTTAAATATTAGAGGTAATGCAGAAAGGTAAAGGAAAAGCCACAATTAAGGGAAAATGAAAATGGGGACTGTTTAATGCTAAAGGAAAAGAAAGTAAATCAGAGGAAAGTGAAAGAGAAGAAAAATGAACAGTAATAAGAATTACAAGGAGAAGTGAGGAGTTGAAGGAAGTATACAGAGATAAACTATGAGATCTGAGAAAGGACAAAAAGAAGGAACTAGCAATAGAAAAAGGTGGGGAAATTGTACAACTTGGAGATGCGGTGTTCCATATTTGTTGGATAAACAGCACAAATCAGAAAGCATTTAAATCGCTGCATGCTTAACCTTATCTATTCACAAAGTTATAGACAGAATTTCTTTAAGAAGAAAAATAAATTCAGTCCTCAAAAGAAAGAAAAAAGTTTCTATAAGAAAAAAATGATCAACTTACTTTAATTCTATTCTGTTAAATATTTATCTATCTATAATCTGAGATAATCAAGGTATTTTATTTAAAAATAAGACAAAAACCTTTGTTCTTGTGCTAGGTAGTGTAGTAATTTCAGAAGTGTCAGAGTCCAAGGGGTCCAGCCAGTTATGCCAAAAGGAGACAAAAGTATAACTCGTCTCTGCAAACCCTATTTACCACCAGCATAATTTGGAGTGGCACAGACTTGAGAAGCAAGGAGGCCCTCAGGACTTTGGGCAGCTTTTCTGAACAGGAGCTCACAACCGTGCGATGCACATACTGGGAACTTGGGGTGATGCACTGCAGTTCACCAATAACAAAAGGTCCTGCTGGAGAACATCCCCAGAAATTGTACTGAACATATATCATGC
The DNA here is from genome assembly GCF_000298275.1 of Orycteropus afer afer. Lineage (NCBI taxonomy): Eukaryota > Metazoa > Chordata > Mammalia > Tubulidentata > Orycteropodidae > Orycteropus > Orycteropus afer. The sequence goes on along the minus strand of NW_006921728.1, from coordinate 896,322 downwards.
ATCAATCACTGTGCTAAGTTCTAAGGTCAAGCCCTGAACAAGACAGACACATTCCCGACTTCATAAATAATTACACAAATCAATCACACTGATATAGATAGGTGGGAGACCATTCAACAAAATGATATAACCTTGTCTGAGTGGTTAAAGAAGGCTTTTCCTACATAATAGGTTTAAAATGAGCCTTAAAAGATGAGATGCAGGGTAATGGATTTAGTGAGGGGGAGCATGTAATTGGGGGTGTCACAGACTGAGAAGCAGTAAAGAGTTTGGCACCTTCTGAGAACTAAAAGAAGAGGTGTGTGGTGTGAGGAGAAGGGTCAATCAAATCACAGAGGAAATCCTAGGCCCTATTAATTCATCCACTATATGGATGAACTCAGTAGTGAAAAAATCAGCATGTTTTTAGTTGAAATGAGAGGAGATAGCAGTAATACTGTGGGGGTGGGGTGGGGGGAAAGCTATCTTTGAAATCATAGACCTAACTGTGTGTCCTAGATCCACTTTAGCTGAGCCTCACATCAGTGAAATGGGTTAATAACTATAGTTATTAACTAACTGACTCCTAGGTTTTTGTAAGGATCATTTGAGATAATAATAATTTTAAAAATCTATATACACATAAAATGCTATTTTTAATGTAAAATGATAAATTAAGCAAAATTTACCTAAATATATTTTTGTCTAGTGAGACAACTCTGGAAAATATCTCTGATATCTAACATCACAGAAATAGAGACTTTTAAAACCAGAGGAATGACGTTGAAGCTGTCTGAAGGTGAAGCCAAGGGCATGAGAAGAAAGTGGGAAAATAAGAATATCTGATTGATCTTAGCAGTTTATATTTAATTCCTCACAAGGAAAATTATGGCCTTTTTAGATATAGAAGTATTTTATATAGTACTTTCACACTGGAAAGTCCCCTTTCTTTTTCATCTCATAGATTGAAGCTTAGCCCTGCTGGGCTCCCAAAGGCTCTCAAAATGTCTAGCTTGTCTGTTCCCAGTGCGCCTGCGTACGGGTGGGTAACTTGCACCTGCGCAGGGACTCTGAACTTCCTCAGAGCTCAGCTGGGCCACCGTATGGAGACTGGCTCACTGGAGGCTGCAGAGAAGCGAACTGGAGAATTACAGTCGGTTTCACTTCCCTGCCTTATGTGCCTTCAGGTGTCTCTGAAGACAGGCGAGGCCAGTGAAATGGAGAGGAGGAGGAAGAAGAGCAAGTCTAACTATCAGAAAAGAAAGAATCCTTGACAATGTTGAGGCATTGTTGAAAATGCGGATAGATGGGAGTGTGTGTGTGTGTGTGTGTGCGTGTGCAGAGTGCATGTGGCTGAGTGTTAGCTCTAAATTCTCTGTATTGTGACTTCTAAGCGGTTTTTTATCAGAGAAAGTTCTATTTTGTATGTGGGAGTGGAGGGTAGGATGGTTAACAATTCATATTCTAGCAAAGTGAGGAGTTATTTGGTTGAGAGGGCCAATTTTTCAGCCCCCAAAAGTTATAATGTTAAGTCAGTGAAAAGGAGGAAGACGCTCAATAATATGGATTGGCACAGTGGCTGCAACAATGGGCTCCAATGTAGCAGTGGTTCTGAGGATGGCACACGACTGGGCAGTGTTTTGTTCCATTTTTCATAGGGTTCCTATGAGTCGGAATCAACTCGACAACATGTAACAATGACATAGAATAGCTTTATTGAGATAAAATTCTCCTATTTAAGTATGCAATGAAATGGTTTTCAGAATATTTAGAGTTTTACAGCCGTCACCACTGTCAATATGAGAAGATTTCATCACCTCTCAGAAAAAATAAAACCCATACATATGAGTAGTCACCCTCCACTCCTCCACTACCTCTTCAACATTACACAAACACTAATCTCCTTTGTATCTCCATGTATTTTCCATTCTGGACATTTCATGTAAGTGGATATATATAATATGTGGTGTTCTGTGATTGGCTTCTTTCATGTAGCATCATGTTTTCAAGGTTAATCCATGTTGCAGCATGTATCTGTACTTCATTCCTTTTCATAGCTAAATAATATTCCATTGTTAAAAGGAGCTCTAGTGGCGTAGTGCCTAAGGCATTTGACTGCTAACCAGAAGGTTGGCAGTGCAAACCTGCCAGCCACTCCACACAATAAAAGACTGGATAATCTACTTCCGTAAACATTTACCACCTGGGAAACCCAAATGTGGTCACTATGAGTCAGAATCCACTTGATGACAGTGAGTTTGGTGTTTTTTCAAACTCACTGCCATCGAGTTTTTTCCAACTCATAGCAACCCGCATTTGGGTTTCTGAGTCTGTAAATACTTAGGGAAGCAGATCACTTCATCTTCCTTCTACAAAGAGACTGGTACGATTGAACCACTGACCTTCATGTTAGCAGTATAGTGCCTTATCACTACACCACCGGAGCTCCTTCCATTGTTGGTTAGGTACAATATATTTATCTATTCTTCAGTGGACGGATATTTGAGTTGTTTCCACTTTTGGGTTTTTATGAATGTCATGAACATTCATGTACAAGTTTTAGGATAGACGTATGCTTGCATTTCTCGTTGAGTGTATCATCAGGGTGGAATTTCTAGGTCATATGGTAACTTTATGATTAATATTTTGAGGAACTACCAGACTGTTTTTTAAAGCAGTTGCACCATTCTATTGTCCCACCAACAGTTTATAAAGGTTCCAGTTTCTCCACATCTTTGCCAACATTTACTCTCATTTGTCTTTTTCAATATAGCCATGTTAAAACCAAAAACCAAACCAAATTCACTGCTATCAAGTCGGATCCAACTCATAGTGACTCCTACTTGGGTTTCCAAGGAAATATCACTATAGAAGTAGATTGCCCAACCCTCTTTCTGAGGAGTGGCTGGTGGGTTTGAACCACTAGCCTTCTGGTTAGCAGTCAGATGCCTTAGGCACTATGCTACCTGAGCTTCTCTATGTTACCAGAGATCCTCTATGCTACAAGAGTGCCTATAGCCATGTTACAGAGTCTGAAGTAGTATCTCATTGTGGTTACATTTCCCTAAGGACTGGTGATGTTGAGTGTCTTTTCATGTGGTTATTGTAGAATTGTATATTTTCTTTGGAGAAATCTCTATTTAAATCCTTTGCCTAGTTTTTAGTTGGAGTTTTCATCTTTTTATCATTGAAGTCATTTAAGCATTTTTAGTGGAGCTTTTCATGATTCCTAGCTCACAACTGGGGCCACATTCTGCAGGAGTTAAATGTTATATTTGACAAAAATGAAAGGAAAATGCATATACAGTGGGAAATAACCTAGGTACTTTTATACGACAACTATGTCTATTACAGATCTTGGTGTTTCATATAACAGAGAAGAATATCTGTAATTGATCTTACTTTTTGTTTCTTTCCTTCTTCTTCATGTGATTATTTTGGTTTTTGTTGACCTAAGACAAGTACTTCTGCAATGGTACTTTAGACTTGGCTTAGCAAATCTTTTGTTCAAAGAAAAAATCCACTACTCAAATTATTTACTTGAATTTTCTTAAAGGCATTTAGTTATTGTTGTTGTTATGTGCCGTCGAGTCAGACCAGACTCATAGCGACCCCTCCTTGGGTTGCTGAGGCAGTATCACTAAGGAAGTCGATTCAGACTATACTTATAAAATAATTATTTTAGGGAAATGAGATGGAATTTTTTGATGGCCAAGATAGTGATAACTTGCAAGAACCACTTCAGAAGAAGAGAAATGTTGAAAGATAACAAAACTGAAAAACAGAAGCTCTCAGTGTAATGGTGATGCAAAAGCATTCCTTATGGGAATCAGCGGGAAATAACACAGTGCAGGATTTTCAGTCACGTCTGAGATTCAACTGAGGGCTTCACTACACATATCACCAAGGCCAATGCTGTCATGGAAAAGCTAAATTCATCATTAAATAACTTGTCCTGCTTCATCTTCCTTTGCCACAGTCTCCCTGAAATTTTCCTTACAGACAAGAAATTACTTTTAGAGCTTATCATGGGTTAGGTACTGTACTTCACTCCCTGCCACTTTGAGTATGTAGGTATGAAATAATTGACCAAATTACTTCCTAGGCTTAATGTGTATGCTTCTACATAGAGCATTTTCTGAATTGATTATAAATCTTTTTGAACTATTAAATTATTGCTTTCTGTTAAAATATGCATATCACTATTATATAACAAAGAAGACTCTAGTTCATCATCATAGATTTGACTCGGGGGGTGGTAGGAATGTTCACATGGAGTTCCTTATCTCGATACACAAGAGACAAGTAAGATGTATACTACATGTATTCAATATATGGAGGATAGTTATAGCCATTATTCATCTGTCAGTTTGTCGTACTCTAGTGCCTTGTGTACTGTTTTGATGCTGGAAGCTACCCCACAGGTATTTCAAGTACCAGGAGAGTCACCCATAGTGGACAGGATTCAGCGGAGCTTCCAGACTAAGACAAACTGGGAAGAGAGACCTGATGATCTACTTCTAAAAAGAATTGGCCAGAGAAAACCTTTCGAATAGCAGCTGAGCATTGTCTGATATAGGGCTGGAAGATGAGCCCTTCAGGTTAGACGGCACCTAGAATATGACTAGGGAAGAGCTGTCTCCTCAAAAAGTAAAGTCAACCTAATGACATGGATGGAGTAAAACTTTCAGGACCTTCATTTGCTTATGTGGCCCTACTCAAAATGAAAAAAAACAACTGCATACACCCAGTAATTGGAACGTGGAATATATGAAGTATGAATCTAGGATAATTAGAGAGAGGAGCGGAACTGCCGTCGAGTCAGTTGCCACTCATCACAACCCCTCCTTTAGTTTCTGAGGCAGTTATCTCTATGAGAGTAGATTGCCAAGTCTTCCTTCTGAGGAGTGGCTGGTGGGTTTGAACTGCCAGTCTTCTGGTTAGCAGTCGAATGCCGTAGGCACTATACCACCAGAGTTTTTAGGAAAATTAAAGTCATCAAAAATGAAATGGAATGCATAAATACTGATATCCTAGGCATTAGTGGGGAGCTCTGGTAGCATAGTGGCTAAGGCACTTGACTGCTAACCAGAAGGCTGGCGGTTCAAACCCACCAGCCACTCCTCGGAAGGAAGATGGGGCAATCTACTTCCGTAGTGATACTGCCTCAGAAACCCAAGGAGGGGTCGCTATGAGTCAGGTTTGACTCGACGGCACATAACAACAACATAACAGGCATTAGTGAGCTAAAATGGACTGGCATTAGCCATTTTGAATTGTAATCTATGGTCTATTGTTCTGGGAATGGCAAATTGAAGAAGAATGATATCACACATTAATCATCAAAATTAACATTTCAGTATCTCCCCTGAAGTACAATGCTATCAATGATGGGATAATATCCATATGCCTTTCAAAGACCTGTTAATATGACTATTGTTCAAATTTACACACCAACTACTAATTCAAAGATCATGAAATTAAAGGTTTTCACCAACTTCTACAATATGAAACTAATCAAACATTCAGTCAAGATGTATTGATAATTACTGGTGATCAGAATGCAAAAGTTAGAAGCAATGAATAATAATCAGTAGCATAGTGTGAAGGCTGGTGGTTCAGACCCACCAGCCACTCCTTGGAAGGAAGATGGGGTAATCTACTTCCATAGTGATACTGCCTTGGAAACCCAAGGAGGGGTCGCTATGAGTCGGGGTCAACTCGACGGCACATAACAACAACAACAACAGTTGGAAAATATAGCCTTGATAGAAATGACACAAAAGATTGCATAACAGAATTTGTAAGACCAACAACCTATTCATTGCAATACTTGTTTTCAACAACATAAACAGAGACGATACATGTGGACCTTGCCAGATGGATTACACAGGAATAAAATTTACTTCATTTGTGGAAAGAGACAATGGAGAAGCTTAGTATCAGTCAGAACAAGGCCAAAGGCTGACTGAAGAACAGACTATCAATTGCTCATATGTGAGTTGAAGTTGAAGCTGAAGAAAATTAAAACAATTCCATGAGAGCCAAAGTACAACCTTGAGTCAATACCACCTCAATTTAGAGACCATCTCAGGAACAAATATGACACATAAAATACTAATGACCTATGACCAGACACATTATAGGATGATATCAAGGACATCATACATGAACAAAGTAAAAGTCACTGAAAAGACAGAAAAGAAAAAAAACAAAAAGATGTCACAAGAGACTCTGAAACTTGCTCTTGAATGTAGAGCACCTATAAATGAAAGAGATGATAAAGTAAAAAAAGCTGAACAGACGATCTCAAAGTGAGACTCAAGAAGACAAAGTAAAGTATTATAATGAAAGGTGCAAAGACCTGGAGTTAGAAAACCAAAAGGGAAGAACATGCTCAACTATCAAGCTGAAAGAACTGAAGAAAAAATTCAAGTTTCAAGTTGCAATATTGAAGGACTATATGGGCAAAATGCTGAGATAACACAGAAGCACCAAAAGAAAATGCAACCAATACACAGAGTAAATGTACCAAAAAGAATTGGTCTTTGTTCCATCATTTCAGGAGGTAGCATATAATCAAGAACTGATGGTGTGGTAGTTAAGTCTCTGTGTCAACTTGGCGAGGACTGGTTGAGTGGCTGGGCAGCTGGATGTAGTATTCCCCATGATGAGACTGGTAACCAACTCCATGGTGGAATCTACTGTGAGCAGCTGAGTAGCTGCCTTTGGGTATGTGGTCTGCTTCTCATGTATAAGAAGCAGCTTTGGGAATGGTCTCCAGCTTATGGCATGTTTGGACCCTGCATGTATCTGTGTCATTGTTCAGCAGCTTGCCATGCTGTGCCAACCTTGGGACTTAGAATTAATGGCCTGCCGTGTGGTTTGGTAACATCAGGACTATGCCATTTTATTTGTCAACCTTGGGCTTATCAGCCTCAGCAGCCAGTAGCTGCCTGAGTGAAGAGATAACTCTAGCTTCAGTGGGCCAGGAGCAAGAGGCAGAGCTGAAGCCCAAGGTCAAGGGGCTTTCACACAGCCCCTGGAGCCTGGCACTTTGAACTCAGACTTCTAGGCTCCCGAGCTATAAGAGAATAAATTCCTGTTTGTTAAGGTCATCCCATTTGTGGTATATTCCTGTCAGAGTGGTACTAGGTAACCAGAACAATAATAAATGGAGAAAAGATTGAAGTTGTTAAGGATTTCATTTTACTTGGATCCACAATCAGTGCCCTTGGAACCAGCAGTCAAGAAGTCAAACAATGTATTATGTGTTATGTTGGCAAATCTGCTGCAAAAGACCTCTTTTAAGTGTTAAAGAGCAAAGATGTCACTTTGAGGACTAAGGTGACCTGTCCCAAGCCAAAGTGCTTTCAATTGAGTCATATGCATGCGAAAGCTAGACAATGAATAAGAAAGACTCAAGAAAGATTGTTGCCTTTGAGTTACGGTGTTGGCAAAAAATATTGAGTCTGCTGTAGATTTTCAGAAGAATTAACAAATCTATCTCAGAAAAAGTACAAGCAGAATGCTCCTTAGAAGCATGGATGGTGAGACTTTGTCTCATGTAGTTTGGACATGTTATTAAGAAGGACCAGTCCCTGTAGAAGGACATCATGCTTGGTAAAGTACAGAGTCAGAAAAAGAATACCCTCACCAAGATGAATTGACATAATGGCTCCAACAATGGGCTTAAACATAGCAACAATTGTGAGGATGGCTCAGGATCAGGCAGTGTTTCATTTTGTTGTACACAGGGTTGCTATATGTCAGAAGGGACTTGATGGCACTTATCAACAAAATGTGTATACTATGTATAATACATGCATATAGTACATGTGTGTATAGTAAAACATGGTAACTTTACACTTTTTAAAATGTACTGCCAACAGATCCCGAGAAATCAGACAAACCCTTTAAATTGTCGTTGTTACATGCTATTCAGCTCCAACTCATAGTGTGCTGGTGCACACCATGCCAGGCCGTCACTTCAGAATGGCTGGAATATAGCCAGACTTCAGCTGTGACTCACGTATTCCTATTTCAATTATTAGAAAGGGAGAACACAGAGAAAATAATACTGAAATATTTAAACATCACCAATAATTCACTTAAATAAATCCAAGATTTAGGATTTCTCAAGATATAGGAATAGCAAACTAAAGAAACACAAAGCAGGTTAGGGAAAATTCTGTTCCAAGGAAGGGGTACCTCTCGTACGGGAAGGAGCCCCTCAAGCCTTCCTTCAGCTTAGTTCATCTCTTTGACCTAGAACAAAAAACCTCAACTCAGGAAGATTATTTCTGGAGAACGCTTCACTTTTTCTTTTTCTTTCTTTTTTTTTTTTTTTTATGGCAGAGAAACTTTAAAGTCTCAGGCATGAGAAAACATGTAATTTCTGAAAGCATGAAGAAATTCAAGTCTGTAGCTTGATAGACAATTGGAAACGGCCACAGAGGCTTATGTGAATCCCTTCTTTCCATAAGCTGTATATGTTCTTGTGCCTCCTCATTGCCTTTTCCTCTACTTCCAACATTGTTATTGATTAACATTTACAGGATTTGTGCACTATGCTAAGCACCCAACAGGAAAAGATAAGGACCCTACCTCCTCATAGTCTTCAAATTCTCCATGCAAAGCGTGGTTGGTAGGTTCCTATGAAGTATTACAACTGTGTAGTAAATCAGGAAGATCTTTTCTCAAGGCAGCCATGTGGCTTGATCTTAGAGAACTCTTTTTCCAGTGTCAGTTTCCAAACCTGAGCGTTAGATTCATTGGTGTGTTTCAGCTCTCACTTCCTATTGGCTGGACAATTCTGTTAAGGATGGCCAAGAATAAACATAACTGCTATCAAGAATAAACAAAACCTACTGCTATCAAGTTGATTCCAACTCATAGTGATTCAACAGGGCAGAGTAGAACTGCCCCGTAGGGCTTCCAAGGCTGTAAATCCTTACAGAAGCAGACTGCCTCATCTTTCTCCCACAGAAAGCCTGGTGGGTTCAAATCACTGACCTTTTGGTTTAGCAGCCCCGAGCTTTAACCACGCATCACCAGAACTCCTTATAAGAAACTCTGTTAAGGAAATTAACTGAAATGTTACTTTTCAACTAGTTCTATGCAGGCAGTTATATTGGCTGTTGAGCAATAATCCAAGTCAGCAATATGTTAATAGCTCATCTAGTAATGCAAAACTGGAAGAGAAAGAGAAAACTGTACCCTTTCTTACAAGGCTCAAAAAAATTACCTACAGCAGTAATTTTCTTAAGAATCAAACATGAAAGAGACAGAAAAAATATCCATTGCCTTTGAGTTGATTCAAATCATACGACCACAAATGCTTCAGAGAAGGGCTCTGTTCCGTAGGGTTTTCTTTCTTTATAATTTTTTATTGTGATTTGGTGCAAATTTACAAAGCAGATTCGTTTTGTGGCCAACAGTTCCTACACATTTTGTTTCATAGCATAGAATATAATCCCCACAGTGGAACAGCTCTGCTCCCACAGCCTTCCTGAGTTTATCCCTTCCCTGTGTCCTTAGCGATGCATTACTGGCTGTCTTGCTTTTCCCCTATGCAAATGCTGCCCTTCTGATCTCTCCTGGTTGACTGTTCTAAGGAGTGCACCTCCCTGGGGTAGGTGTTCTGCTCATAGGCCTGTCTGTTTGGCTAAGAGCTGACCCACCGGGACTGAGTCCATTTCCAGGCCTGAAGGGTAACCCAGGGCCATTGTCTCCGGGATTGCACCAGTCTCTATCCTCCACTGCATTTTCTTGGCTGTAATCTTACCAAAGAAGACCACCAGGTTTGTTCTGCAGTGCCACTGGATGGATTTAAACCGCCAACCTTTTGGTTAGCAGCTGAGAGCAAAGTGCACCACCCAGGGACCTGAATCAACCATGTTGCTGTTATGTGCTGTCGAGTCGGATCCAACTCATAGCGACCCTCCTTGGGTTTTCCAGGAGGTATCACTACAGAAGTAGATTGCCCAACCTTCCTTCCAAGGAGTGGCTGGTGGATTTGAACCGCCAGCCTTCTGGTTAACGGTCAAGTGCCTTAGGCACTATGCTACCATAGAGCTGTTTTTTTGTTTGTTTTTTTTTTTTAAATTAACAAATAACAATAAAATACATCCTCCTCAGGCCCACCCCAGGGATTCTAATTAAGTTGATCTGGAATGTGGACCCAGGAACCTTCACATTTAGCAGACAACCCAGGTGGTTTTCCTGCCAATGGTTTTTGGATCACACTTTAAAATCACTGATCTAAACGAACAATTGCTTCTGTTTTCCAGCTTGCTACATATCTTTAGAATATGGGAGAAAATACTGACAGTAATATATTAAAAGATAAGAATTTTGAGAAGTTATTGCAAAATCTAAAAAAATCTTACTAATTGACATGAAAAAAAAATATGGGAAATGAATCATACGGCAACTTATAGGAATTACTAGACTGTAGGGTGTTTATTTCCTGACCGTGAACTTTTAGTACCTACTACACTAGAAAATGTGTAGAATAATGCAACAAAATACAGTGTCCACAATTCAGCTTCAGAGCATGGATATAATACTTCCTTAAAATAATTTGTTTCTGCTTGTTGAAGATCTGATGCTTAAAAAGGATGTTGTCACAGATTGGCTGATTGGGTGGGTCTCCAAAGCTTTTTTGAGTGCCCTTTCCAGAGAGGAGCATTTGAGGACCTCCCAGATACCACAGAGCCCTGGAGCTAGGGTTCATTTTAGCACCATCGCCCTGCAGGGTTGGTGAAGCAGCAAAGAACAGAAAGAACTGGCTCCCTATGGAGAAGGAGAGGAAAAAGGAGGAGGATAAGAGATTCCTATTTCACCCACAGCAGCAGGGTGTCCCTAAGCTGGATCCCACAAGCCACACCTCATTGTCTCCACAGCACACCCCTAGTGCCTGCCTCACTCCCTTGCTGCATATCTACTGAAAAATAGGAATAGCCTTCTTCACTGATCTTAATTAACCCCAGGATGATTTCATAGACTTCTTCTTCCCCTCCAAATACATTTGGAATCCTTTCAAGTCTCAGTTGAAACACTTTTTTCCTGAAAATGGACACCAATTTGTCGCCATGCATATGCCCAGGGAAGCACAGAGTAATATATTCGGTTACTAACTAACTTTTCTCACTGTCTCCCTGCTTGGCCACTCCTGCAGTGACTCTCCAACTGGAAAGAGCCTGCTTGGCAGGAGGCTGGCTCCAGTTCTTCACAACAAACTGTGCAGTTTCCCCACGAGAAATCTCTCCCAGGAGTTGGAGTAATGTATAAAACCAGGCTGTAGATCCCAGAATGGGATCTGGCCATTGGCCCTTTAAGCATCACCATCATCATGAATGGCTGAACTCCTATCTTTGTAATGTCATTTTGTTAAAATATTCCTTTTTACTGTATGTCTTTAACTCTCAGAGCCAAATCATTGTAGACAGGTATGTTTCATCTTTCTGAATCAGACTTTTTGGCATTATTCTGTGATAGTGTGCTTTTCTGTGGTTTTTCTTATGCAGCAGGTACCCAGTTTCTCCAACTCAGAAAGTAACTCTTCTCTCTTCAAAAAGCTGGCCAGATGGGAGAGAAGGAGGCAGAGAAGGGGAGAGAGAAAAAGAAGTCTCGGTAATGAGATTGGTTCTCAGGAGGCGGCATCGTCTGATAATTGGGCTTTATTAGGGGTTTCAGTGCAGGCATTACTTACGAGTCCATCACAAGCATGAGAGTGATGCTTTATCTCTTTTTGTCACTAGGCTATACAGAGCCTGAATTGCTATTTTGTGGGAGGCTGCATAGAACCATTTCTCTCGTGAATAAGGCGAGGTGCTTTCTTCTGTCCCACGAATAGTGGTTGTCCGTAGGAAGCAGTTGTGCGAGTAAGCAGGGAGACCCTGTGCCCACTTGCAAGCAGGAGGATTAATGTAAGAGGTAATACTAGCCACACAACTTCCTCACAGGGATGTAGGGAGGATTAATGAGATGCTATTTCCATTGCAATTTATGCTCTTCAGAAGAAATGCGCTAAGTACTAGGTATTAGAATTAGGGATTATATAGGTAATCAAGCAAAGAAGATATTCAACTGCTTCTAGTTACTAAAGGAAGCTTTAATCTGGGGGTTGGGGATGGAGGGAGGAAATGCAGTGAGTTTAAAGTTGGCTAGAAGCCACTGGTCCTCACCAAGCAAAGGACCAAGAATGGAATGGGAACTTTTTTTGTGCAATACAAAAGTAGACCCATCCTATCCCTTAATGCTTATGATGTAAGCTTTAGTGGGTCCTACATTTCAAGGATTCAGACCTTATGGCAGCTTTTTTTTTTTTTTTTTTTCCCCTGTATCTGCCTCTGACACCATTAGCCAGTCTACAGGTTTGATGCCTAGAAGACTATGGCAAAAGCGTAGGACAGTGACTCCATCCACATGCTAGAGGATAGGAACATTCTGGAATTAGCATATGTCAGAGAAAAATTGTGGCATACCCCTGTGAGCTATCAGGGCTGGAATGAGGAGTGAAAGGATAGGAAGATGATTAGTTACAATAGAAATTAGAAAGCTACAGCCAGTAAAGATGTTGATCTTCTCATGGTGACATATATAGAGTGGAGAGTTGGAGCATAATTCAGGTTTTCAGATTGAAACACTCTCATAGCTTTCCTCAAAATTTTAAGCAGCAGTAGTAAGACCATTAGCATGAGGATTTCCCACAGTGGTATTAACTAGTCCAATGTAGAATATTAATACCACTGTGAGAAATCCTGATCCTAATGGTCTTAGTGCTGCTTAAAATTTTGAGGAAACCTGTGAGAGTGTTCCAATCTGAAAACTTGAATTGGATCATCTGATCCAAGCCTGAACATACAAGACATTCCCAGAGTATTAGCACATAGAAGTAATTTTTGTTACTTATAAAAAGAAGCAGTTAGCATACCAGTACACCTGTGGATCTGTTTTTGAGCCAGTTCCTCCATGACTCAAAAAGCTGTCCAGGAAGAAAAGATAACCCTTTCATGCATACCCCATTTCCTACACAAAGGGACTTCCTTCAGCCAGTCATTCCTGACTAGGTGGATTAGTAAGGTGAGCTGGAAACTGCTATGAATGCTCTCACCTGGAGCCATAGGTGAGGGTCCCTAAAACCCCTCCTCCATCCATTTTTATACCCCCAAAAGAGCAGCTTGAGAAGACAAAGTCAATTATTATAATGAAATGTGCAAAGAACTGGTGTTAGAAAACCAAAAGGGAAGAACACGTTCAGCATTTCTCAAATGGAAAGAACTGAAGAAAAAATTTAAGCCTCGAATTGCAATATTGAAAAATTCTATGGGCAATATGTAGAATGATGCAGGAAACATCAAAAGAAGATGGATGGAATACATAGTCACTATACCAAAAAGAATTGGTAGATGATCATCCATTTCAGGAGGTGGCGTATGATCAAGAACCAATGACATTGAAGGAAAAGTTGAAGCCACACTGAAGGTATTAGTGAAAAACAAGTCTCCAGGAATTGACAGAATACCCATTGAGATGTTTCAACAAACAGATGCCCCGTTGGAGGCACTCACTTGGTTATGCCAAGAGATTTGGAAAACAGCTACCTGGCCAACTGACTGGAAGAGATCCATATTTGTACCTATTCCAAAGAAAGGTGATTCCATAGAATGCTGAAATTATCGAACAATATCATACACAAGTAAAATCTTACTGAAGTAATTAAAAAACAGTTGCAGCAGTATATGACAGAGAACTTCCAGAAATGCAAGCTGGATTCCAAAAGGAACATGGAGTGAGGGATATCATAACTGATGTTGGATGGATCTTGGCTCAAAACAAAGAATACCAGAAAGATGTTTACTTGTGTTTTATTGACTATGCAAAGGCATTCGATTGTGTGGCTCATAACAAATTGTGGGTAACATTGAGAAGAATGGGAATTCCAGAACACTTGAGAAATCTGTACATAGACCAGGAGACTGTCATTCGAACAGAACAAGGGGATACTGCATGGTTTAAAATCAGGAAGGGAGTGCATCAGGGTTGTATCTTTTCACCATACTTACTCAATATATATGATGAACAAATAATCCAAGAAGCTGGACTATATGAAGAATGACATCAGAATTGGAGGAAGACTCATTAACAACCTGTGATACGCAGATGACACAACTTTGCTTGCTGAAAGTAAGGATGACTTGGAGCATTTACTGATGAAGATAAAGATTACATTCTGCAGTATGAATTACACCTCAATATAGAGAAAGCAAAAATCCTCACAACTGTACCAATAAGCAGCATCACAATAAATGGAGAAAAGATTGAAGTTGTCAAAGACTATATTGCTTGGTTCTGCAATCAACACCAATGGAAGCAGCAGTCAAGACATCAAAAGACATATTGCATCAGATAAATCTGTCCCAAGAGATCTCTTTCAAGTGCTGCAGAGCAAAGATGTCTCCTTGAAGACTAAGATGTGCCTAATCCAAGCCATGATATTTTCAGTTGCCTCATATGCATGTGAGAGCTGAACAATGAATAAGGAAGACCTAAGACTAGTTGATGCTTTTGAGTCATGGTGTTGGCAAAGAATGCGGAAAGTACCATGGACTGCTAAAAGAAATAACAAACCTGCCCGGGAAGAAGTGCAGCTGGAATGCTCCTTGGAAGCGAGAATGGCCAGACTTCTTCTCACCTCATGTTGTCAGAAGGGACCATTCTCTAGAGAAGGATGTCATACTTGTTAAAGTGGAGGGCCGACAAACAAGGAGAAGGCCCTCAACAAGATGGATTGACATAGTGGCTACAGGGATGGGCTCAGATATAGTAGGGATCATGAGGCTGGCACAGGACCAGGCAGTGTTTCATTCTGTTGTACATAAGGTCACTAGGAGTCGGAGACAACACGACACATAATGACAACAACAAGCCTTTGTGATCCCATACACAGAACAATGTAGATTTCCCCACCTGGCCACCCAAAGAATGGAGTCCTTAGTCATTCTGGTGCCAGCTCATAATGCTATCTATTTCTTTAAGCCTGTGGACAAACATCAGGCCTCAGAGGGTGGAGGATAGTGGTTTGTTCACAGGCCTCATCATGCCCCCTTCCTTCCTGAGGCCTGTTGCAGGATGGAACGTTGAAAAATCCCAACTTATTTGCACATATTTAAGTGTTGCTTGGCTGTTTTAGAAAACAAATGGCACCTTGATTGCTTAACAATTCCAAGGGCTATTTTCAGAAACCAAAGACAAAAGGCCAAATTGGAGTTCTTTGTCTCAAATAGATGTTCAGATTTCCCGTCCTGTTTTGTATTCCATTATTATAGTGTGGCTGAAAGTATCACTTATGTACAACTGATGGGATGTGAGATAGTTTTCTATGGTACAAAAGAAAACATTTTTTAAGTTTATTTTAATAGTTACTCACTCCCATCCAGTTGATTCTGACTCATAGTGACCCCTGTAGGGTTTCCAAAGCTATAAATCTTTATGGAAGCAGACTGCCCACTCTTTCTTCCAAGAAGCAGCTAGTGGTTTCAAACCACGACCTTTGGATTAGCAGCCCAATGCCTTCACTGCAGTGCCATCAGTTGTTGTTGCTATGTGCTGTTGAGTCGGACCTGACCCATAGCGACCCCTCCTTGGGTTTCCGAGGCAGTATCACTACGGAAGTAGAATGCCCAATCTTCCTTCCGAGGAGTGGCTGGTGGGTTTGAATCATCAGCCTCCTGGTTAGTAGTCAAGTGCCTTAGACACAATGCTACCAGAGCTCCTTCTAATAGTTCTTTTTTTTTTTTTTAATTTAATGTATACTAGAAATAAAACATAATTAACCCACAATGCCCATGATTTCCTATATATAATTGCCTAGGACAATGATTCTTAATACTGGATGCACATTAGAATCATTCTGAAAACTTAACAACAACAACTGAACAATGATGCTGGAGCCCACCATAGATCAATTAAATCAGGATTTCTGGAGGTGCCCCACATTAGATAGTTTATAAAAGCTCTTCCAGTTGATGCTAAAGTGCAGCCAGCATTGAAAACAACTAAACTAGGCTGGGGTTATCTTTTTTTTAAGTGAATATGTTTAAATAAAATACTGAATATATAATATCAAAGACATTATATTGATATGGCAGAAATCATGATGGTCCTGTGTTGTGCTAATAACTACAGTTTGGTGAACATTTCATTCTATCATGAGCTCCCATTCTATAGGACAAATTTCCTCCTAAAGAACAAATAGAAAAGCAGCAATAGCTCATAAATATGAATGTGGTGGTGTGACAAGAGCAAGACTAATTATTTGGGCATGCTCAAAACCAAACTCACTGCCATCAAGTTGATTCGACTCACAGCAACCCCTCCTTGGGTTTCCAAGGCGGTATCTCTATGGAAGTTGCCCAGTCTTCCTTCCAAGGAATGGCTGGTGGGTTTGAACCACCAGCCTTCAGATTAGCAGTCAAGTGCCTTAGGCACTACCCACAGGAAATTTGGAACAGTGCGTGGGAAGGGTATCATAAGTCAGGTAAGATCTAGGAGTTGATCAAGAAGACTCTTCTTTCCCCAGTTTATTATTCTCTGACTCTTCCAGCAAATAGTCTGGACTCTTCCATCTCATAATTTAAAATTGTGTCTTTTCCTCTTTCCCTCCTGCCTTTTGACCATTCCCCGCTCCCACTCCACCCAATGACTGAACCTTAAAACAAGGGAATATGGAAAAAGAAAAGATGATAAAGGATCTAGAATGACATGTTCCTGCATGATGGGATTTCAAGTGACTTTTTTTTTTTATTCCATTAGTTCTTTTATTCATCTCTTCATTCATACACCAAGCATTTATTGATACCGTCTATGTACCAAAGGATCTCTGGTGGCGTAGTGGATAACATATTTGTCTGCTAACCAGAAAGTTAGCCTTTTCACTTTTAAGTATCAAAAAGCAAAAAAACCAAACTCACTGCTGTCGAGTCGGATCCTGCATAGCAACCACTCCTTGGGTTTCCGAGGTGGTATCTCTACAGAAGTAGATTGCCCAATCTTCTTTCAGAGGAGTGGCTGGTGGGTTTGAACCACCATCCTTCTGGTTAGCAGTCAAATGCCTTAGGCACTACGCCACCAGAGCTCCTGCTTTTAAGTGTAGCCAGATTTTTTTTTTTTTCTCACTGAGCATTACTGTCTTTATCTTATGATAAAGCAAATCTTGAAGTCATTTTCATTTGAGGAAAACTAAATGATGCATACTCAGAAGGAAGCTGGGGCAATCTACTTCCGTAGCGATACTGCCTCCGAAACCCAAGGAGGGGTCGCTATGAGTCAGAACCGACTCGATGGCACATAACAACAACAACAAATGATGCATATGGTTAGGCATTCTGCTGTCATCATATAACCAGAAACATGGTGGAAGGAAGAGTGGCTCCAGAGTCTGCCACACCTGAGAGTCACTGAAGAGCTGCATGGAAAAGCCCTGGAGAGACATTTCCTCTGCAAAATGGAGGAAATAAAACTCATCCTGAGGCACTGAAAAAGGTGCTCAAACACCTTTTCCTCTATTCTTTCATCTGTTAAATGGGGATAATGGTATTTGTGTTTACCTACCTCTGAGAGACATTATCAAGTCTATTTAAAGTCTCTTCCAATGAAAGCTGCTGTGTAATTACCAAGAGCAGCTATGATAAAGAAACCTAAATACAACAGCAAATCAGCTGGAACCAATTCTCCAGGGAGTTTACTTCTCTGGAAATTTTTAAGAAAAGGGTATCAGTTGCCCTTTGGGGATTTTTGGATACCATTCTGGCTGGAAGTTGCAGGAAGGCTAGCTAACTTTCAAAGCCTCTTCCTGGCCAATGACCCACCATCAGCCTCTGCTGACTTTTCCCGTGTAGTCTAAGCAGTTTCCATCTGAAATTCCTCCTTCAAGTTCTCACACATCTTACTCACAAACTCTTTTATCCCTGAAATAAATCCCAAGCAAGGTGCATACCTGCAAAAGAAAAAAAAAGTAACAGAGACATAGAGAGAAAAGCAAAATTATAATGTGGGGAAAATGTGTACTTTATAGGTGATAAGTAATGGAGGATTCTGTGATGGTTAAAATAACTTAATGATTTGTTTTACCATGATATAAGGATAATACAAGCTAATTGAAGGAAGTAACTGATCATTAGTGCCAGGCATGGCTAAAATTCATATGGCAAAGTATGTCAATTCCTGCCCTATGAGCTTTTCAAGGCTGCACATCTTTACAGAAGCAGACTGCCACATCTTTCTCCCAAGGAGCAGCTGGTGGGTTCGAACAACTGCCTTTTTGGTTGGTTAGTAGCCAAACGTTTTAACCACTGTGCCCTCAGGAATCCTGGCAAAGTATGTTGTTGTTGTTGTTAGGTACCATTAAGTCGGTTCTGATTCACAGCAACCCTGGGTACAATAGAACGATACACTGACAGGTCCTGTGCCATGTTCACAAGCTTCAGCCCATCATTGCGGCCACTGTGTCAATCCATCTCATTGAGAGTCTACCCTTTTCTTTGCTGATCCTCTACTTTACCAAATATGATATCCTGCTCCGGGGATGGGTCCCTTCTGACAACATGACCAAAGTATGAGAGATGGAATGTGGCCATTCTCTCTTCCAAGGCAAAGTATGTAGAGTAGATTAAATGGGAGCAGAGACACAGAAATCAGGGACACGACTATTACAAAAGCTCAAGAGAAGCCAGACCAGCAAAAACAATCAGTTTGTCTGGAATAAAGAGGTAGATTTGAGAAACAATATAGCTAGATAGAGTCTATACCAAAAACAAAACAAAACAACAACAAAAAAAAAACCTCACTCTGACTCATAGTGACCCCCATTGAGTTTACAAGTGGTAAATCTTTAGGGACGTAGATGTCCCAGTCTTTCTCCCGCGGAGTGGCTGGCAAGTTTAAACTGCCAACCTTCTGGTTAGCAGTCAAATGCCTTAGGTACTATGCCACCAGAGCTCCTTATATAGAATCTACATTGTTGTTAGGACTTGGAAAAACATTAAATGTAGCACAAAAATGGGGAAAGTCAAGGATAATCACCATAAATTTGGTGATTGGTTCATCATAAGATTTGGTGACTTCCTTAACAGAGAAATATGGCAGCCAAGAGAGTGAGTAAGTTGAATTTATAAATAATATTTTGATCAATACTTCCATAGGAAGTCTAATAGGAAGTCTAATGATTCTATACTTTCATTAAACATGCTTAGGTAGTAAATAGTCTCACTTTTTATAAACAGTATAAACTATGATATCTGAGGGAGCTCTGGTGGTGTAGTGCCTGAGGCACTTGACTGCTAACCGGAAGGCTGGCAGTTCAAACCCACCAGCAACTCCTCGGAAGGAAGATGGGGCAATCTACCTATATCTGAAAGGATTCTAAGCAATAAAAGAAAACACCAAAATTCCAAAGATTGATTTTCAAACGAGTGTTTTGTAAGGTTAATTATTATGTATGGTAATTAGCTGTCATTTATAGATTGATTACTATTATGTAAATATTTTTCATATGTAACCCAGATGTTAGCTAGAGGCTTTCCAGGTTTATTAAAGATTTAGCAGAACCGAGACAAACCCCTTCAGTCCATGGCCTGTGGGAATCCAAAGCCAGGTCTTGTTTCTAGACTCCCTGCAGGCTTGTGCCCTCCTGGTCTATTCCAGCGTCCAGATTACTACCATACGTTGATGCTCCTCTACCACCAGACATGAAACTGTGCATTCACTTTTTATAAGATATATATTTTATAGCCATGATGTCTTGAGTTAAGTCCACTGAAATAAGAAGGTCATGGGGAAGATGCATAGCTTCTTTCAGTCTTGCCCAGCCTGTGTCCCACAGCCTCAATTATTTCTCCTTCACTCTGCAGAGGCATTCATCTTTCAAGGTGCCAGCAGAACAAGAGCTTTTCATTTGCTGGATGGACTGGCACTAGAGGGTAGTTTTGTGTGTAAGTAGAAAAATAAAACCAGTTGTCATGGAGTCGACTCCTACCTATGGTGACCCCATGTGTGTCAGAGTGGAACTGAGCTCCACAGAGTTTCCATTGACTGATTTTTTTGGAAGTAGATTGCCAGCCCTTTCTTCCAAGGCACCTCTAGATGGATGTAAATCACCAAACTGAAGTTAGCCGTCCAACAGTTTAACCATTTGTAGGACTCTTTGGTTGTAAGTAGCAACTATTTATTTTCCTGTTCACGTTAAGTGTCTTAGTGAACCCTAACAACATACTTGCAGGAAGATGTTATGACTCCCACTTTACAGATGAAGCAGTTGAGGCTTAGCTCAAATACCAGCTGAAGAATATACATGCATGACATGATAGAAATTCCCTGCAATTAAGTTGATTCTGACTCATAGTGACCCTATAAGTCTGAGTAGAACTGCCTCATAGGGTTTCCAAGGCTGTACATCTTCACAGAAGCAGACTGCCACATTTTTCTCCCATGAAATGACAGAGATTTTTAAATCCAGTTCTGGCTGATATCGAACTTGAAATAAACTTGGTCTTTGAAGGATAAGGAAGTGATTTTATGTCCCAGTTTATTTTGCCACTTTAAAATTGCTAAGTTTCTCCATCAAACCTTCATGTTTCAGAAAAATAAATAAATAAATAAAAATAGCCACACGCTCCTAAAGCCCATATTGTGGGGCAATTACAGAGTAAAAATCCCAGTGATTTAGTATCATTTCACCGAAAACTAGTTCATTGCCATTGAGTCAGATCCAACTCAGCAACCTCTCCTTGGGTTTCCAAGGCGGAATCTCTACAGAAATAGCTTGCCCAATCTTCCTTCGGAGGAGTGGCTGGTGGGTTTGAACCGCCAGCCTTCTGGTTAGTGGTCAAATGCCTTAAGCACTAATCATGGTGTGGGGAAACATTATGTCATGGATCTTTTGTTATCACTATTTTACAAATAAGGTCAAAGAAGGTCAAAAAGTTAGCCCAAGTTCATACATCTCAGAACAACTGAAGCCAGCCGTCCCCCTCTAGCGATCTTTGAGGCCTGTATCCGTAACAACCAGGCTGTTCTCTCACTAATGAAAATGTTTTCAATGGCTGTCCCTACTAGAATGGAAGTAAACACCATAAGAAATAGAAAAGTTGCCCCTGTTGCTCCCACCATTATCTCCAGTGCTTAGAACCCTGCCTGGCATATAGTAGGAACTCAGTAATTGCTAAATAAATGAATTGAAACAAAGTATAAATCAGTATAGAAAATAAATATGAAAAAAGAGGACTGATGTTTAAAACATTTAATCAGAAGAAACAGGATAGGGGAAAATGGCCTGAAAACGCTTGGGTTGATTTGGTTTGGTTTTAAATCTGTATTTGTCATCAACCAGAAGCAGAACCGCTCAACGCTGCACCGTGACTACTAAAAACCACTGTAAGTTTAGAGAGCCTTAAAAGAAAAACTAGTATAGGCCATATCACATTTGTCATATTGTGTATAATTCTGACCTTCACATTATGAAAAGGATAGTGACTGACTAGAATATTCTCAAAGGAAGTGACCAGGAAGGGTGAAGAATATGGAGACATTTGCAGAAAGGTATGGGAATTTTCAGCTTGGAAAAGAGAGCATGTACGGCACCTGTCTCTCAATATTTGAGGTACCACCAGGCCACAGATGGTAGGACTAGCTCTTATTTATTTTTTTTTTTTCTTAATTTTTATTGTGATTGGGTGAAAGTTTACAGAGCAAATTCATTGTCCATACAGCAATTCATACACATTTTGTCTCATGACATTGACTGCAATGTCCCACAATATAACAGCTCACTTCCCAATGGTACCATCTCTTATTTACCTCAGCACAAGTAGAAAATAATCTAACATTTAGAAAGCTATCCAGAAACTCTCAGTAATAGAATACATTTGGAAACATAAAGCCCATTTCATTACAAATTTACAAGATCAAAGTAATTACTTATAGAGAATACTATCAAAAGGATTCAGATATTACATAGAAAACTGGACCATATCATTGGCTCCAGATCTGGCTATATGTTAGAATCAATAGGGAGACTATAAAACATTACTGATTTTCAAGGTCTTACCTCATTGAATCGTATCTCTGAGATCTAACACCTGAGAATCTATATAGAGAATGTGACTTTTTAATCCTCCCCGATGATCCTGGTTTGGATTGGTTTCCAGGTTTAGGAAGCATGGAACTAGATTACCTCCAAGTTCCCTACTAATTCTACGTCTGAGTGATTCTTATATCATACCAGGATATCTTTGTCAATAAATAATTGAGAATTATTTATAATCTGTAAGATGAATTTTGTCTAAATGCACCTAGGTAGCTCTGAAGTGCCAGAAATCCAGCTAATTTCTTAAAACAATTCTTGCAATCTAGTTAACAAAAAACTTTTTTCATGTATCATGAAAAGGATAACTTTACCTGGCCTGGTTCCCAATTATTAAAGTTCCAAATCACCGAAATATAAATAAATGAGACTTTACCGTACTTAGAACACCAGTATGATGAAAAATTTGTTTACACCGAGAGGTTTTATGTCATTCTTCAATCATTCATCCCGGAACCGAAGTACATATGCGCACGAGCACACACGCGTACACACGCACAAACACGCACAAATGTGACACATGGTAAATGTTGGGCAATTACTGAGCTGGAACAAAGGAGACCTTCAGATTCTGCCGTCTTTCTACCTAATCTTTTCCTAGGAAGCATCTAGGAACTTAAATCAAATGTATCCAGATAATATTGTTCATCATGATATTCTCAGCACTGCGTTTAAATTATCTAATTCCTTATATTTTAAATGTGTTAGTTTAGTCAAAGTGGTGCCAGGAAGAGGAGTGAAAAGGACTGTTTTTCAAATAATAACAGACATGAAAAGAATTTACTAATTTTGGCTAAACTGATCCCCTATGTAAAGAGTTTCTAAAAAGTATGCCATGTTGTCATATAAGGGAGCTCTAATTACTGCAAAAGGCGCTCTGGTGGTGTAGTTCAGTTGTTGCAATAGGGCTACATTTGTAGATTTTGCCTATTTGAAAATTAAACTTGTAAAACCCAGTTGGAATTAGTTACAAAGGAATCTTTGAAACCGACTTCAGCACAGTTAGTTCAGATTCTCTTAATTTTACTTTTCTAGTTCACAAGGTATCTTTTTTTTCATGGTATTTTCAAATTGAAATCCACACCCATCAAATAAATAGCATGAAAATTAGAGGTTCTAGATCCAATCCGCATTCATTCTTATCTGTCATTATTGTCGTTGTTACTATTGTTATTGTTATTGTTGTGTTGTTACTATTGTTATTGCACATTGTAAAAAGAAAGGAAGCTTTTCCACAGGAGTTAGTCATGTGTCTTACTTTCAAGGTATAATTGAATAGTTGGCATTGCATTTAAATCAAAGTAAAATATGTGATGGTTTTTCTCATTTGCATTATTCGTAAGAAATAGGAAATGTAATCACTAATAGGTTATCTTATTTGGATTCAGAAAAGTTCATAGTTTTATTTAATGGCCAAATATCTATTTTCTTATAACAAGGCTCAAAAGATAGCCAATATACCTGAAGTGATAATATTCTAAGAACAGATAATTAAGATAACAACTGGGTAAGGAAAATGCTCTTAATTAGCTTATATTTATATACATGGACTCAATTTCAATAAAAAATATCATTTTTCTTTTTTATCTACTTAAATAGGAGCACTGGTGGCATAGTGCCTAAGGCATTTGACTGCTAACCAGAAGGCTGGTGGTTCAAACCCACCAGACAATCTACTTCCATAGAGATAAGCCTCAGAAACCCAAGGAGGAGTTGCTATGAGTCAAATCGACTCAATGGCAGTAAGTTTGGTTTTGGTTTAGCTATTTAAATCAGGTTTAGACTGCTGAAATAAAGCCCACATTGTATTGTCAATATCTGAAGATTGATAATAATTTACTGGACAGTTTATAGAGAACTTTCATCTCACTATTTTACATGATCCTCATAACAACTGAGGAGTCAAATCAGATATTATAAGTGTATTTAACTATGAGAAAGCATAGGCTTTAGGAGGTCAAGTAACTTATACAATGTCACTTGGTTTAGTAAGAAAGTCAGCACTAGCATCCAGGTATCTGGGTCTTAATAAGAAGTTGTGACAGAATAAAAATTAATAACTAATAGTTAATTAAATATAACATATTAATTAAAAATAATAAATGTTATTTAAAATAACAATAATAATTTTTAAAAGAACATGGTATGTCATGGCTGTCACAGAGTTAGAAGGTTTAGGTCTGAACACTTTCTGCCACTTAATATGACTATAGGCACTTTCTTACTTCTGTAAAATGAAGAGTTATACCTACCATACAGGGCTATTTTGAGAGTCAATGGCAAGAAAAAACACTCAAATGTGTTTTAACTCATGGTCTTTTTTTGTTTGTTTGTTTTCCTGTGCTTTCTCATATTTTTGCTTTCTATGTGATTCACTTTCACAAGATGGAATTTTAAATTTTAGAATGAAAATACATTGATATCAAGTTGAAAAATGGAATAACATCAGCATTAGAGAGGGAATGTTCCAAGTAAAATGCCATAATAAATTGAGTTTATGACGATATAAATATAACAGTGCAAAGATTTGGAACATGTCTTCACTCACTAAGAAGGTCGTAGATAATGGAGTCAAAACACTGGCCCTTTGTAGAAAACGCATAGATGGGATTTCCTTTACTTCCATGTTATATGTGACTCTATAGCCCCTGCCCACTTCATTAGGTCCCCAGAGGTCACCTGGATGGGTTAGGGATTCGTCTTGGTTATGTGGAGTCTTTTCCTGTTTCTGTGTTAGCACTTTGAATCATGTCATTGTTGGCAGGGGCTGGACATTGTTACCATTTGCCAGCTGTTCAGTGACTTATGTGTTGGTGGTCTCAGACCAGTTCTTAGAGGACAGATGGCAAAGACTGGCTCTTTGGGCAAAGAGGACAATGACTCTAGATCCTCTCTTATTCTGCACACATAGTCTATCTAGGTCAGTGTTGAAAATCACCAGTGGGAATGGTTCAGGGAAGCTGTCTTTGCCAACAAATGAACATATTTAAGCCATACATTTATCTCCCTTTGTCCTTCATTAAACACATTTTGAAAACAGTGCATGTATTTATATATTAAACCATAGATTTAATTATGCTGTTTTGGACACAACCACCACTTTAAAAAGTCCTTTCCTCTATGTCTAACCAGTTGATGAGATGGGCCTACGTGCCCCCACCTGAAGTCTGGCACCATGTACTCATGTGGTCAGATACAGCATTGTGACTTTCAGCTGAACAGGTTACCTATGGTAACTTACAGCGGCCTAAAAAGATTATTTGTTCTCACCTTATTACACATTTGTTCTCACGTCTATTATACATACAAAGTGGTTGATTATTTGGACTAAAAATTACAGCCAAAAAAAAAAAAGAATCTTATATCAGTTCTGTAATTAAGCATTTAATAGATTACATAGTACATGATTTATGGATGCATTTTTTACAAATAAAAGAAAGGAACTCATCACATTGACTTTTCTTAACACCTGTGACAAACCCACCCCAGTCACTGAAACCTTCAATGCCAATGTGGAGTTCTTTGCTATTGTATGCTGGTTTTGTTTTCTATCTACTAGACCGTAAGGGATACAGGTATAGTTCAAAAAGTGCTTTAAATTCAGAGAAGTTGGGTTCTCTTTTTGTTGTGTTGGTTGTTTTTTGTGTTCCTCAGCTATGTGCACAGGGTGGCAAAATTAATATTGCAAGCTGCTATTACATTAGCCATTCTTCAATAATCATGGCTCCCTCTGTCCATGTGTCTCTAACACAGGGGTTTCTCCACTGAGGGTTTTTCCCACTGAGGCATATACAATGCATTTAATGGCACCAGAGTTTCATTACAGGAATTCTCTTGTCTCCTTCACATGGAAACGTCATTAACTGTATTAAGTTAACTTTCCAAATGTTAGGTTCTTAACCAATAAACAGTGCTTCTCCACAGGGACATATTTCGCCAAGTGTCCTTGAATCACGACAGGCTGAATACTAGTAACAGATTCAGGACCACACTGTGGGGTTGTGGTCCTATTTAGGAAGAACCCATTTTTATTTATTAACTATTTCCTTCTATCATGGTTGCTCCCGCTTCTTCCACCATGTTCAGCCTTTCAGGTAAATGAAAAGTTCAATTATATGTAAAGCAACTATTCAATCAGCAGCCCCCTCATGGGGGTCTGTGCCTCCCTGCCCTGCTTCCATCACAAGTGTGTTCAATCCATTACTGTTCCTGAGGATTGTACATCCATCAGGTCGAGTGTGCCGGCCAGGGTGCATCTTATAGCTTTTACTGCATATGAGCCATTGCAGGCCTGTGCTCAGGAACTGCCAGGCAGACTGGGAATCACAGTCACGGTTAATAGCAGCGAATTGCCAGCTCTTGATGGGCGGGTAGTCACTCCTTTCAGTGGTTGCCCCCTGGGGGAGAAGGTAGAAAAACAGAGGGAGGGAATTAGAGTGACTTTGCACAGTTGAGCAGGTTCATGCCGCTGGATCAGTGGCAAGCATTGGCAGGGCTCCACTCTGGGGAGGCTCACAACAACATCACAGTCTCATTTTTACCGATTGGTGCTGCTGTATCGCCAGTGGTGCACAGGGGCGGGGGGGGGGGGGGGGGAGGAGGGAGAGCTGGGAGTGGGGGAAAAGGATGAAGGCGGAAGTCTAAGTGAAATGAAACAAACAAAAAGTCCTGAGCAGACTGGTTAACCCACCAAGTTAGCCCTGTGCTACTAATTGTACCAAACTAGTGTTTGAAGTTCCCTGGGTGATTAAAGAGTTGGCTCACAAACTCTCTGCATAACCTTAATTTTTTCAAGGTTCTTTGAGTGGAGAATGGCTTATAATAATGATTTTGACTAATACGATTTTTGACATGCAACTTTAATGCTTAACCTTAGTACAACTCCAGAGTATTTCATGTGTACTCAGCTGTAAAGAGTGATGATTTAAAGGGATAATATAAGAAAAAGGTCGTTCTAGAATGAACCTCTAACAAATTGCATAAAGGGAGCTTATTATTCCATGAGTATAGGGATATGCAGCTCTTCTGATCATATTTCTGCTTGGTTCAAAAAATTGTTGAGACATGAATGGGAAAAGAAACAGGAAAAAATGAAATAGAAATCTGCAAGCAAGGAACATTCTTTTGACGGTTATGATTTTGTTGCCACTAAAAAGACTCTACAATAATATGGTTATTCATCTCCTCTTTGTTTTGGGTGAAGAATTCGCTCTAACAAGAAAATGCTGTTGTTGGTTGGAGGGTTGCCGCCTGGACCGGACCGGCTCCCCAGCAATTTGGTCCAATATTATGATGATGAAAAGAAGACATGGAAAATACTCACAAGTGAGTGGACTTTTTTTTTTTTTTTTATCCACCTATTTATTTCAGTTTAGAACTGCCTCGATGAATTCTAAAACATGGTTAATCAAATTAGACATTTTATTGATTTGTTACCCTTTGGAGGTTTGTTTATGTATCATAGGGGACTTAGAGTAAAAGAGTAAATTAACACTGCAGAGGTGGCCAATGTGGTGGTCGAATAGCCCTGTATTAAAACTGACCTACAATCACTGTACTTGGTTTACGTTTCTGTATGAGCTGGGGCCTGCAGGGCCAGAGATCTTCCAAAAGAAATTAATTCCTCAGATATTTTCTTTGGTGATTGAAAAGTGATATTTAATAGCAACAGCAAATTATCCCACTTTGAATTTTCTCATATCAAAATGGTTGTTGTGTGTGTTGTCTCTGTAACTAACATCTATTCTGCTGTTTAGGCATTTTGACTTATTTTCCATCTGGGGAGCAGGTCTTTAGAGAAAAGCCCCCTCATACTGCTCTACAGCTTGGATGGACAGATATATTCATGACCTAACCCAGCCATATTAAATTGTGCTTGCAAACTTCCACCCAAGATTCTCTTCCTCCCTTCCTTAAAGGGTGATTGTGTTTTACAGCAAACCTCTTGCCTTGGGCACTGAAATTTGGAACTTATTGTTATATCGGTTATGATTCCCAATTTGACTCAGTCATGGAATCAAAAATCATCATTTCTTGAGTGCAGTAGGCTGTGTGCACCGTCCCCTCGTGGGCACAGTGGCTGCACTGGTCAATAAAACTAAATTTTAACTGTCAAAACTGCCCAGAGCTGTATAGATAAAATAATAAATGAAGAATTTTGATCCATCAATCAAAGCTTTACATTTAAAACCAACAAAAGTGAAAGTTGGATTTTCTTATCGCATGTATTTTTTAAGCATTTACGTATGTTTATCAATTTGTTTGTTAAGTCACTTCCTTTCCTCTCCCTGAAAGTCCTTTAGAATAATAGAAGCAGGACAACAGTTTGCCCATAAGAGCAGAAGAAAAGACATGTGAGGTGGTGCTTGAAATAATACATTTCTGAGCTGGCTTACCCCAGCGAAACCTGCAGTAGCATTGTCCAAGAACTGCAACGAGAAAGCTCCCTGGACACCTATCCACTCCAGTTGTAGTAAAGAAGTGGTACAATAGTAGCAGCAAGATTAGGGAGAAGAAAGAAAGAAAGAAAAATAAGTTAGAAATGTCTTAAAATAAATTTTATTCTTCCCTGATAAAAATCCTGTTAATAGTGGTTTAAGCATCTGAATGAGTGACCAAGCTCTATTTCAGGGATTCCTCAGAATGAAAACTAAAGTGCAGCCAAATGATCCATTTCTGACACTTGACCAATAGAGAAAGCCTATACAAAATGAGATATGAAGGCTGGGAGGAGGAGAGAGGGAAGAGGAAGACAACAGAGAAAAAGAGACTAAGGAATAGGAAAATATTAGACTCAACCAGTAAATGATATTCATTCACAAACCCATCTGTTTTCCCAAATATATCAGCCTAGAGTCAGTGAAAGCCTTTGTTAAAGGCAAAATAATTAACTAAAGCATTGTGCACAGTACCTAAGAAAAGTCATGTGTTCATTTTAAACTTCCCTCAGAAATGGATGACCATCTAACTTATTGCCCAAACTGAAACACTTTTGAGGATGAAATGGGGAACTATAGCTTAAGCTAGACTATCAGGTATAGTAGGGAGCCTATGGTTGCCCTGATCAACTTGTTTTATAAGCCTGACTTAACCCTCTACTTGGAGGGATAGAGCAAGAAAGAACAAACTTTGAATCAGATGACTTTGGTTCAAACCCAGATCTATGACTTTGAATAATTCATAAAGATGTGAGTCATGGTTTCTTCATTTTGTTTGAGGTCGTTTGAGTATTTTTATGATAAAACTATGTTTATAAATTATCTAGTATATAGCAAGCCCTTAGTAAATTGTAAATACTTTTGTTATTATTATAACACCACTACTAATATTGACCAAAAATGCAACCAAGAAGTGTTGATTATTATTGGTGATTGGAATGCAAAAGTTAGAAACAAAGAAGAATCATCAGTAGTTGGAAAATATATGGACTTGGTGATAGAAATGACACTGAAGATCACATGATAGAATTTTGTAAGACCAGGAACTTATTCATCGCAAATATTTTTCAACAATATAAATGGTAGTTATACATGTGGACTTTGCCAGATGGAATACATAGGAATCAGATCAACTACATCTATGCAAAGAGACTACAGAGAAACTCAATATCTTCAGC
This sequence comes from Orycteropus afer afer, assembly GCF_000298275.1. Classification (NCBI taxonomy): domain Eukaryota; kingdom Metazoa; phylum Chordata; class Mammalia; order Tubulidentata; family Orycteropodidae; genus Orycteropus; species Orycteropus afer. The sequence continues at coordinate 866,581 of NW_006921728.1, read as the reverse complement.
CAAAACAAGGCCAGGATCTGAGTGTGAAATAGACCATCAACTGCTCATATACAAGTTCAAGTTGAAGTTGAAGACAATTAAAACAAGTCCACAAGCACCAAAATATGATCTTAATTATATACCACCTAGATTTAGAGACCATTTAAAGAATAGATTTGATGCATTGAACACCAATGCCTGAAATCCAGAGGAATTGTGCAATGACATCAAGAACGTCATCCATGAAGAAAGCAAAAGGTCATTAAAAAGTCAGGAAAGGAAGAAAAGACCAAAATGGATGTCAGAAGGGACTCTGAAAATTGTTCTTGAACAGAGTGTAGCTAAAGCAAATGGAAGAAATGACAAGATAAAAGAGCTGAACAGAGGATTTCAAAAAGCAGCTCCAGAAGACTAAGTCAATTACTATAATGAAATGTACAAAGATCTGGAGTTAGAAAACCAGAAGGGATGAACACGCTCAGCATTTCTCAAAGTGAAAGAATTAAAAAAAAAAAAATCAAGCCTCGAGTTGCAATATTGAAGATTCTATGGGCAGAATATTGAATGATGCAGGAAACATCAAAAGAAGATGGAAGAAATACCCAGAGTCACTGTACCAAAAATAATTGGTCAGTGTTCATCCATTTGAGGACGTGGCATATGATCAAGAACTGATGATATTGAAGGAAGAAGTTGAAGCTGCACTGAAGGAATTGGCAAAAAACAAGGCTCTGGGAATTGATAGAATACCTATTGAAATGTTTCAACAAACAGTTGCTGTGATGGAGGCACTTACTCGTCTATGCTGAGAAATTTGGAAGACAGTTACCTGGCCAACTGACTGGAAGAGATCCATATGTGTACCCATTCCAAAGAAAGGTGAGCCCACAGAATGTGGAAACTATCAAACAATATTATTGATATCACATGCAAGTAAAAATCTTCCTGTAGATAATTCAAAACAGTTGCAGCAGTATATTGACAGGGAACTTCCAGAAATGCAATCTGGATACAGAGGAGAACATGGAATGAAGAATATCATTGTTGATGCCAGATGGATCTTGGCTGAAAGCAAAGAACACCAGAAAGATGTTTACTTGTGTTTTATTGACTATGCAAAAGCATTCAATTGTGTGGATCATAACAAATTATGGATACCGTTGAGAAAAATCAGAACTCCAGAACATTTAATTGTGCTCATGAGGAACCTACATAGACCAGGAGGCAGTCGTTCAAACAGAACAAAGGGATTCTGCATGGTTTAAAATTAGGAAGCGAGTGTGTCAGGGTTGTATCCTTTCACTATACTTATTCAATCTGTATGCTGAGCAAGTAATCAGAAAAGCTGGACTATATGAAGAACATGTCATAAGGACTGGAGAAAGACTCATTAACTACCTGTGATATGCAGGGGACACAACTTTGCTTGCTGAAAGTGAGAAGACTTGAAGCACTTACTGATGAAGATTAAAGACTACAGTCTGTACTATGGATTGCACTTCAACATAAAGAAAACAAAAACTCCCACAACTGGGCCAATAAGCAGCATCACAATAAATGGAGAAAAAGTTGAAGTTGTCAAAGATTTCATATTGGTTGGTTCCAAAATCAGCCCCAATGGAAGCAGCAGTGAAGAAATCAGAGAATGTAGTGTACTGGGAAAATCTGCTGTAAAAGACCTCTTGAAAGTGCTAAAGAGCAAAGATGTCTCTTTGAAAACAGTGGTGCACCTAACCCAAGCCATGGTATTTTCAATCACCTCATATGCATGTGAAAACTGGACAATGAATAAGGAAAACCAAAGAAGAATTGATGCTTTTGAGTTGTGGTGTTGGCAAAGAATAGTGAAAGTACCATGGATTGCCAGAAGAATGAACAAATCTGTCCTGGAAGAAGTGCAGCCCGAATGCTCCTTGGAAGCGAGAATGGCTGGACTTCCTCTCACCTACTTTGGTACTTTTGTCTCAAGGGACCACTCCCTGGAGAAAGGTACCATGCTTGGTAAAGTGGAGGGTCAGTGAAAAAGGAGAAGATGGCTACAACAATGGGCTCAGGTATATCAAGGACTGTGAGGCTGGTGCAGGACCAGGCAGTCTTTCATTCTGTTGAACTTAGGGTCACTATGAGTCAGAGCTGATTCAACGGCACCTAACATCAATAACTAATATTACAACAAGGACTAAACCTTTGTACATTAAAGGCATTAGTCAGCACAAGCTCTCCATGTGGTGGAGAGGCAGGTAACACTACCATAGATACAACATGCATCACACTGCTCTGGATTAAGTAGTTTATTTCCATTGTTTTCATATGCTAGATATAATCACCTATAGACTAAGCAGGAGAGATAAATGGGCACATATTGACTCAAATTCAAAGAGATAAAGACATTAATATATAAATATAAAAATGTTCAAACCCACCAGCCACTCTGCAGAAGAAAGATGAGGCAGTCTGCTTTCATAAGATTTATAGCCTTAGAAACTCAATGGGGGGTGCTATGAGGTGCAATCTACTCCATGGCAGTGAGTCTCATTTTTTGGTTATTGTGTTAGATTGGGTTCCAACTATCACAGTCCACCCCTTGTCAACTTGGCAGTTGCACAAATCTTCTTAACCATATATAATCTCTAAA
>NW_006921728.1:861391-863282 GCF_000298275.1 Orycteropus afer afer | reverse complement strand
AGGATGTCCCTGGATATCTTGGAAGCAGGCCACACCCCTAGGGAAACTCCCCTTGGGCAGACTGGCCACTCAGAACACAGTCATCTGATCCCATCATGGGAACAACCACACAGAACTGGGGTCCAGCCAAGTTGACACACAGCTCCAACTATCACAGTTATTGATCCAAATTCAAAGAAATAAAGTCATTCATATATAAATATAGAAAAGTTCTTATAATATAGTCAATAGTTAAGGAGCTCAAACTCTTTTTCTATGCTCAGGCATAAAGAAATGTCTACTCTATTTACATTCTTCATTTCACTGGGAACTTCTGCTTTTAAAAATAAGTTTATCACTGTCTAGGCTGTAACTATGTGGCCTGAAGTGAAAGCACATTTTTCAAGTTTCTTGACAAAACATAGTTAATTTGGATAATTTCTGCTATTACTTTGTATTTCTAAATGCAGACATCTTATTTAGGTAAACTGAATCAACGGGTTAAGAAAAAATAGGACTGATTTGCACACTATTTAGGCCATGTAGTAATAAATGAAGAATTGTTTCTCATTGGATAAGAAATTATCCAGATTCTACCAAATCCAACAAAACACTGGGGAATGCAAAATCTCCCACTGCCATTCTTTTGATCTACAGCAACTGCTAAGCTAATTGGAGGGAAGTGAGGATGATAAGTAATACTAGGAGACAGTCTGCTCCTTGTTTGGGGTCTGCTTATATATTGAATGACTATCTTCACAAACCAACAAAAACCTAAAACCTGAGGTTAGCTAGAGCCTCTGAGTCTTAGAATATTTTTCCCATGTGACTTGAGTAAACATTTATCAGCATGACTCAAACATACTCCCTTTTAGAAAGACACCATTCCACAGTCAACGCAATGCAACTCACTGTCATCGAGTCAGATCCGACTCATAGCGACCCTTCCTAGGGTTTTCGAGGCAGTATCACTACAGAAGTAGATTGCCCAACCTTCCTTCCGAGGAGTGGCTGGTGGGTTTGAACTGCCAGCCTCCTGCTTAACAATCAAATGCTCTAGGCATTACGCCGCCAGAACTCCCATTCCATAGGCAGGAGCACGAAATTTTCATTTATGGGAACCACAGTAACTTACATAAATTATGTAACAGAAAAGAATCAAAGGACCAGTCAGTAGTAATTTCCTTTAAGTCTTCTCATGTTACTCACATTCTAAAAAACACTATAGAGAATGTATACTTAAATAACAATAAATTAAGTGGTGTGGAGGTGAGTGGGAATGAAGAAGTTTCTATATAACAGAAAGAAAACAAAATCCAATCAGCCAACACAGTCATCTGGTCTACCTCAAAACAAAGAGCATGATTGTACTTACTAGAAAGCTTGTTTTGGTATCACACTGGCACAGCCTGCATTTTTATCCTCATCTTTGGAAAAATCATTTAATGTAACATGTAAAAATGATGCTGAAAATAGTGAGAGTGTTCCCAGCCTCTATCAGAAAAGTATTGAGAAATAACATGTAAAGATGATGGTAAAGTCCTTTTGTAAATGTGAAGTGTTAAGTAATAACAATAAAACCTGCATTGTTGTTCTCTTGACTGTTAATAATGAAAGGGAAGTTGCAATGCACTTTCATTCATTTTTATTTTACAGTACTGCTTTTCTTGCATCTCCTACTCCTGCATGCAGTCTCCCGTTTCATTCTTAACTTATTAGAAAGCAGGACAGGAGACATGAATACTAAAACGGCCAATGCAAAAAACATGCCTCCTACACTTTTCAGGCTTTAAATCCTTGGCACAAAGATTTCAGAAAACAATTGCCAGGTCCACCCTGTACTTTTTGTGAGAGATTTCTTACAATTCGAAATCCCTAGGATGTCCACATGTGGACACTTTTACATTACTCC
>NW_006921728.1:856862-860426 GCF_000298275.1 Orycteropus afer afer | reverse complement strand
CTTCCTTCCGAGGAGTGGCTGGTGGGTTTGAACCGCCAGCCTTCTGGTTAGCAGTCAAGTGCTTTAGCCACTATGCTACCAGAGCTCCCTTTTTTCCCTCTTCCCTACGGTTGATTTGCAGCCCTTTTCTCTAATTTTTAGTCCAAGCATTTGAGGGCCCCCACTTTTCAGTCATAAAAAATAAAGGAAATCATTGTGCAGAGGTTTCCTAGATTGTCTCCTCTGTCCCATGGAGGGCATTCAACTTGATTCCTTCTACACAGTAATCATTCCTATGGTTGGTCACCATCAATTCATTTGAGGAGAATCAGAAAGGTGGATAATTTTTATAATATTAAAAATATACTTTTTATAAAAGTTGAGGGAATAGCACTGAGAAAACAAACATTATGTAAGACATTGAGCTTCAGAACCAAAAGTTAAATGCAGGCTTGATCATCCTCAATATCCAAGCAGTGGGGACAGTTTAATTGCTGATTTTTCAGGGAATGATAAACCTGCGTGTGGATTCATGGGATTGGACTTCTCTCCTTGACCCTTCTGTTTCTTAATTTGAGTCCATTTCTTTTCTTTGAGGATATGTTGTTGTTGTTGTTGTTATGTGCCATCAAGTCGGACCCGACTCATAGCAACCCCTCCTTGGGTTTCCGAGGCAGTATCACTATGGAAGTAGATTGCCCTATCTTCCTTCCGAGGAGTGGCTGGTGGGTTTGAACCGCCAGCCTTCTGGTTAGAAGTCAAGTGCCTTAGCCACTATGCTACCAGAGCTCCCCTTTGAAGATATACTGGGGAAAAAAGTCAAATTAGTCAAAAGTTAATAACCATTTCTTACAATTTATTGTTGTGAAAGAAATAAAGTTAAGGTCCAGTTGAAGGTTTTCTACCAGTGGTTTTTCTTCATTCACATTATCGTTGTTACTAAAAACAAAACCTCACAAATTAGTGAATTTCATTTCAGCTCTAGACAGGTACAGAGTGTATTTGGTGCATTTCTCACTGTAGGAGAACATCAGAAAATAATTAGGTACTTCCAGAATAACTCTGAAAATCCTTAGGAAGAATTTAGACTTGTTTACAGATCTCATTCCTTCATTTAGCAAGTAATTATTGAATGCCCACTCTGTGTTGGATGGTGGGGTATAACGAATAAAATAATCTTTGAATAATCTGAGGAGGAAATGGCAATACAGTGTGCTAAGATATAGGGAAAGCACAGTATACTGTTGGGATAGAAAAGGGCCCTGGTTGGCACAAGAGGTTGAGCATTGGGCTACTAACTGAAAGGTTGTTGGTTAGAACTTACCTAGTTGTTGTTGTTGTTATGTGCTGTCGAGTCAGACCCCACTCATAGCAACCCCTCTTTTGGTTTCCAAGGCAGTATCACTACGGACGTAGATTGCCCAACCTTCCTTCTGAGGAGTGGCTAGTGGGTATGATCCGCCAGCCTTCTGCTTAGCAGTCAAGCGCCTTAGGCACTATGCTACCAGAGCTCAAACTTACCCAGAGGAACCTTGAAAGAAAGACCTGGTGATCTGCTCATGAAAGGTCACAGCCATGAGAACCCTGTAGAGCAGTTTTACTCTGAAACGTATGAGGCTGCCATGAACCGTAATTGACTCAATGGCAACTGGTTAACATGTTTGGTATCTTTTGTTGTTTTTGTTTTTTGATAACCTAACCATGGCAGAATAAGGCAGGTTTCCTAGAAGTGACCTTCTGTAAATCTTAAAAATGGGTAGAAGTTATCTGGGTAAAGTTGTGTATGGGAAGGTATTTTAGGAAGAGGGCCCAATATTGAGAATGTGTAAATGAAAGAAAGGGTAGGTGCCTCCTAGCAACTGAAATAAAAGTGTGTGTCTCTAAGAGAGTCTGTCTGTGATGGGACTGGAGAGTTAGCCAAGAAAGATAGAATATGGAACTGTTGCAAGGAATTGTTAAAATAGATTAAAGAATTTGGAATTGAGAGTAATTTCTGTTTTAAATATTAATAAAAATGGTGACCTGAAGATTTTATGCAATGCCATGATATTTGATCTCTAGCCGCTTGGAATTTTTTTTTAATCTCAGTTCATGGAATAATTTTTTCCACGACTTTGGACAAAGAAGGGAAGAGAATTGTGTCTCGCTTTTAAAATATGTTAGCATCTAATTTTACCTTCAATGAGCTCAATTCTAATTTGAGATACATGGCTGCACATTGCTATATACCTTGAATTATTTGCTACTATGTATTCATGCACCAGTGCATTAGTGGATTTTTCATAGATTTTTCAAATATATGTGAAGTGGTCCAAATGCTGTATGTCAAGTACATTGGATGCCTAGAAAAGCCAGTTGACTTTGTTTGACTATCTCCCATGTTTATAGTTTATACCTCCCTTGAATACAGCAATTGCTTTTACTCCAGAGAGTAGCATGTGTACAAATAACTCTGTTGCCTTCTTCACACATAAGCTGTGGTGTTTGCTACCGAGTCTGACATGAAGGAGGCATGAGTGGGTTGCTTAAATTTGCTCTGTGTTAGTACTAAACATTGAAAACTACATTAGCAAACCATAAGATATAAGTTCTGAAAGATTAAGTGATGTGCTTGCCCAACCCTCCCATTTTGCACATTCATTTAATTCATTCAACAAATATAATTGATGTCTTTTCTATGTAGCAGGAAATATGCTAAGCACAGAGAATATAAACCTGAGCCAAAACAATTGTCATTGTGCCCTCATTGAGCTTAGAGTCTAGTGGAGAAACCAGCATGAATAAATAATTCTAGATAGCAGTATAAAATAATAGACAGTGATACTGCTCTGAAGGAAGGAAATAATACATATAGGATCTTACAATGGAGAGATATGATCTAGTTTAGGATTCACCAAGAATATCACCAAAGAAGTGACATTTAAGCTGAGAACTGAAGGATGAGAAGGAGAGTTAGCCAGGTAAATAGGTGAAAATGTGAGAGAAGACCATCCCAGATTAAGTAACAGTAACTGCAAAGACTCTCCAGATAAAAGGTACCTGATTGAATTCAAAGAGTGAGGAGGAGAAAGAGATGAGATGTGACTGAAAAATAAGCAGAAATGAAGCCATGCAGGAACTTCTATGTCAGGTTAGCAGTTAATGGTCTTTGTTTTAACTGATGCAAAGATAAGAGGTGCCTTACCCAGAGTCCCACAATGAGTTAGTGGTAGAGTAAGGATTAGAACACTGGTCCTTCTATTACTGTCAATAGTGCTGCCTCATGTACCTCACCAATCTGTCTCAATAACAAGAGCCATTAGTCAAAAGAATCTAAGCAGATAAATGGGATTCAATTTGTGCTAAGCCACTTCACCCATGAAAATCCAAACGGATTCAATGTACTTGGCATGTTGTTGTTGTTATGTGCCGTTGAGTCAGAACCAACTCATAGCGACCTCTCCTTGGGTTTCCAAGGTGATATCACTATGGAAGTAGATTGCTCAACCTTCCTTCCAAAGACTGGCTGGTGGGTTTGAACTGCCAGCCTTCTGGTTAGCAATCAAGTCATGTTGTTGTTGTTGTTTGCCATAGAGTCAGACCCGA
>NW_006921728.1:839723-856195 GCF_000298275.1 Orycteropus afer afer | reverse complement strand
AAATAAACACCCAGATGTTTACTAATGTGTGACTTTTGGCAAGCTGCTACTCTTTGATCCTAAGCTTCCTCATCTGAAAATTGAGGATAATTAATTCACTTCATAGTGTTATTATAAGAAGTAAATAATACAAATAAAGCTTCAGGTTCAGTATCTATTGTATTGACTCAATTCACCATATTTGAGATTCAAGGAAGTAAAGATGTTAATCTAGAAATATAGAAAAGTTCTTATAATGCAAATATATTCAAAGAGCTTGAATCCTTTATCTATACTCAGACAAAAATATAGCTATAAAAGGGACATCAGCCATGCAGTGTACTCTCCTTACTGTAGATAGCTGGGTGGTGTAAACCATTGCTCTTGGCTGCTAACTGTTTGAACCCACCCAGCAGCACTGCAGAAGAAAAATATGATGACCTGCTTTCATAAGGACCACTGTCAAGAAATCCCTATGGAGCTTAGGTCTGCTCTGTAAGACAAGGGGTTGCCATGAGTCAGAATCAATTCCATAGCAATGCTTTTTTTCTCCCTCCTTACTATGCTCAAAGTATACTCACTCCTCCTCACAAGGGGAGATCACCCCAAAGTCCCTTCTAGTCAGAGTATCAATGTCAAGGATCTCTGAGTAATGGAGTAGTTGTAAACTTAGACTTATTTGTGATTCCTTTTGATCCAGAAACCAACTAAAAAGACAAATTATCTGGTCTGCTCACACATAAGGTACAGTGTTGAAATAGGAACAAGATCACCACCATCCACGCTCCCAATAAAAAAGAATATAGAAATTTAGCTGCCTATCCATGTGGTAGGAGCTCTGGTAGCATAGTGCCGAAGGCATTTGACTGCTAACCAAAAGGCTGGTGGTTCAAATCCACCAGCCACTTCTCAGAAGGAAGGTTGGACAATCTACTTCCGTAGTGATACTGCCTTGGAAACCCAAGGAGGGGTCGCTATCGGGTCTGACTTGAAGGCACATAACAACAACATCCACATGGTGGGTTGTGTTCCTCAGTTAGGGCCCTGGCTCCCTCCTGTAAGAGTCTTCATTTTCTTTTCCATTATCCTTCTTGACTGTGTCCAAAGTGAGTGTGAGAAATATACTCTTTCTGAGATCGGAAGCATTTTCTAAGTACATTTTCTGTCTGTAGACATCTGGAGAATGATGGTCATTTTAAGTCTGTAATTGTCTCAACCTCTTTTAGTCTAGGTATGTAGTTCTTTTGGCAATAAGTTCTCTAGAAAGCTTAGTTATCTTCTTATATTTCAGTCTGCTTCATGGGCCAATGACCATGAACACACTTCTTTTCTGACATACTTCTTAAAATTTTTTTCTCCTTTATTTTCTAGCTCCCATTTCTGTCTCTTTTTCACACACATACACACTTGCTCACCCTCAATCGAACACTCTCTTACATATATTCATTTACCTGTCAAACTTCAATGGGAAAGCCATCTTTTAACTCCTTTGCCTGAGTTAGAAGGGTTTACCTACTAACTCTTAATTGAAACTTTCTTCTAAGACATGCTAACTCAATGAAATTAGGGGTGAAAGCCATACTCCTAATTGTATTGTTGTCATTAACCTGGGTTTCAATTTACCTTCTTTGCTCAAAATTTTTCTAAATTTTCTTTTACCAGATGAGATTAAAAAGCATTTCTTCTTCTCATACCACATACTCCTAAATTTCCTTTCGATTCTGATTATAAATTCTCTTCTGAGATCATGTCTTTCTGTAGCTCTTGCAAAGGGAAGCCAATAGCAACAAATACACACTATCAACATTCTATTTGCCAACCTCTTCCCTTAGAAGTATAAGTTTATTAAATAACTGATTAGCCTTCCAAGTAATAGCAAGCAGCAATTTTACCAACTGATTTTCGACTTCATAGCATGAGTTTCCTCCTTTGCACCTTCCAATATCTGTTTTCTTGTCATCAGCCACTGGACCTACTTGGTACCAATACCTGAACCAGTCAGGTTAGGCTAGGCTAGATTGTGTGGTCCCAAAATCTCAGTGGCTTGTGTGAGTAAAGATTTATCTCTTTTCATGTCACATGTCTTTGGCAGGTTAGTTGGTGGCTCTGCTTCACACTCCCATTCTGGCACTCAGACTGATAGAAATTCCACTGTTTTTGGCATACCACCATTGCCATGATAGGAGAGTAGAACATTTCACACGGCTCTTTTAGTTTCTGCCCAGAATTAACACATTTCATTGGCAAAAACAAATTACTTGGCCACTCTTAATGTCAAAGTGAATGGAAAAGGATAATCTTCCCCCAGTGTCTCAAAAGAAAGATAATCAAATGATAGCCCTAATCACTATGGTAATGCACCTCCATGTTCAACAAATATTTGGTTCACTGTTCTTGTCATAGGCAAAATATGCTCACCCCTTTTTTGAGATATTATTAGTCAGAATAGAGAATATATGCATCCTTCTATCACATTCTGCATCTGTGTGACAACTATGAGAGCTGATATTCATTGACACAGAAGATTAGATGTGTCTGTGTTCAAGAAAACGAGCCCTAGTGACACAATGATTAAGTGTTTAACTGGTAACCTAAAGGCTGGCAGTTCTAATCCACCCAGTGGTTTTGTGGGAGAAAGATCTAGCAATCTGCTCCCATAAAGACTGTGGTTGTTAGCTGTTGTTGGGTCAGTTTTGACTCATCGCAACCCTGTATAAAACAGAAGGAAACACTGCCCAGTCCTGCACCATGCACACAATTGTTGCTATGCTTGAACCCAATGTTGCAGCCACAGTGTCAATCCATCTTATTGAGGGTCTTCCTCTGTTTCACTGACCCTCTCTTTTACCAAGCATGGTGTCCTTCAGGAACTGGTCCTTCCTGGTAATATGTCAAAGTATGTGCCCTACGAGGCAGTTCTGTCACATGGGGTCACTATGAGTTGAAATCAACTCAATTGCAGGTAACAACGGCAACAACATGTTAAAGAAGTAGTTTTAAAATGTGTGTCTAAATGTTGTTAGAATGCATTTGTGGTGGAATTTTTCAAATATTGACATCCCCCCCATAGTTTAAATGTGTTTGAGGTTATATTAATTTAATTGGTTCTACTATTATACATGATCTCTATATAATTTTGCAAATATATATCAATAGGCATATATTTATGTATACAAACATAACTCCCATAGAACAGAATGAATTTTTCATTTAGAGAAATTCCATTAAAAAAATGGAAATGACTTTCAAAAATATTACTGAAAAAATGAAAAAGATAATTGAGATGAATGATTATTATATGCAAATATCTCCATCAAAATAAAGGAGTAGCTAAGCAAAGGAGCTCTGGTGGCGTAGTGCCAAGGCATTTGACTGCTAACCGGAAGGCTGGAAGTTCAAACCCACCAACCACTCCTCAGAAGGAAGACTGGGCAATCTACTTCCATAGATATACTGCCTTGGAAACCCAAGGAGGGTTCACTATAAGTAGGAACCAACTTGAGGGCAGTGAGTTTATTGTTTTTTTGTTTTTTAAGGCAAAATACGAATAAGTAAACTTTTTCTTTTCTGATCCACGTGATGACTCTGTGCTGGAGTCAGGAACCAAACCTATATTTCATGAATAGCCATCCAATTAGGACATTGGTTTTGTGCATCATACGCAAAATGACTCTGCTTTTGGGGAATGATCACTCTACAACCACATGTGCATATTCTTTAAGTGCTATTGAGGACACAAGCAGTTGCTTCATAGCAGTTATTGTAGAACCTGGCCATATTCAGCATTAAAGATGCTGTTGTCTAAGGGCCATCTGAGCAGACCCTTTCTTACCTGTGCATCTGAAATGTCAAGGCAAACTACTGCTCCTTACAGTGTATCTAATTGTTATCCTACTGATGTGCCTTGTTTGGCCATTAAGTCTTAATTTATTTATTTATTTTTTAAATGAGCTTGAATTCCAGTTATTTAGCTAGAACAATAATCATTGTGGGTTTCAAAGACCAAAATCTTCCCACATTTTTATGTCGAGAACCACAAAGCACTTTCAGAAAACCCTACTGCTAAGGCAATGATGTATCACTTTCACTTTCATTATATGTTTTTAATCAGAGCGTGACTTCACACTAGACAAAGCGATGCTTTATGCATGGTCTCACTTGTTTTTGCTAAAATCTCTTGACATGATTAATTTTACTTTAATGCTTTTGTCTTGTTGTAATGGTAAGGATGATGGGTATAAACCAGGCAAAAATACATGCTTTTCCATTATAATGCCTCTGAGCATTAAAAATATCTTAGATGAAAAGGAAAAAAAAAATCACAGGAGACTGGTCCAACTAGAATTAAATTTCTTGCTACCTGAACACAGAGTACATGAGATTTTTTAAAAAATGATTCAGTCATTGTTTTTAGTTTTATTTTGGGTATTTTTACAGCCATTTATTCATCTGTGTGAATAGATCTGAAGAGGAGGAGGGAGATCGTAGCCCACAGATTTCTTGATCTCATTTGTTGCTTTGCAGCGTTTACCTCCTTCACAGTATTAAGGGACCAAAGTATTAATCAATTCTATACAAGGTGTATCTCAGCCAGATCAAAGGAAAGTGGGCTACACTTTTCAATGGTGATGCCTGGTGTTGAATATTAGTTAGGTTTTGGCTGTACTAATTTTCAGTTTTACAGAATTGATACAATATCTTTTGTCCACATTACAGAAAAGCAGTGGTGTAGATGACTTAAAGAGGAGAACAATAGCCCATTCAACAAGTAAGAGATGCCATGTGAGCAGCTGTAGAAGTATCAGTTCCACAATATTCACTTTTCCTTTTTTTCATTAATAGATTACAGAGTTGCTTATCCATATCACACGAGTATGATCCTTCCTGTTTTCTGCAAAATCTTGCTTTATTTGCTTTACTTGCCTCCTAAATAAATCCTGTTACAATAATAACATCTTCTAGACCAGTGCTACCCAATAGAACTTTCTGCAATGAGGAAAACATTTTTTCTATGTCTGTGTTGTCCAATACAATAGCCCTGCACCACATGTGGCTATTAACCATGTCAAATGTGGCTAGTAGGTCTGAACAAGTGAATTTCTCATCTTATTGAATTAGAATGAATTTAAATTTAAGTAAAACCCTGGTGATCGGCTTCTGTACCTGACAGCACAGGTCTAGATAGCAGGAAGCTATGTGATGTGTGGAGTCACAGAGGGGTGATATCTGACATTGCCACTCTGCTGGGACGAACCTGTTCTGTAAGGAAGGGAAAACAAGGTGACTTCTATGAATTCAAAAAACACCTGAGGAGCCATATGTGTGTCATATTTCACCTATAGATTTCTCATTCTCTCCTCCCACAATATCAGTACGAAAACCAAAAATACCAAACCTCACTGCCATCAAGTTGGATCTGACTCATAGTGACCCCTTCTTGGGCTTCCGAGGCAGTATCTCTACAGAAGTAGATTGCAGTCTTCCTTCTGAGGAGTGGCTGGTGGGCTTGAACTGCCAGCCTTCTGGTTAGCAGTCAAATGCCTTAGGCACTACACCATCAGAGTTCCTAATACTAATACTGTTGTTGTTGTTGTTATGTGCTGTCGAGTCAGACCCAACTCAGTGACCCCTCCTTGGGTTTCCGAGGCAGTATCACTATGGAAGTAGATTGCTCCATCTTCCTTCTGAGGAGCAGCTGGTGGGTTTGAACTGCCAGCTTTCTGGTTAGCAGTCAAGTGTCTTAGGCACTATGCTACCAGAGCTCCTAATACTACCCTGGCAACACCATGTGTGTGAGTGTAGAATTGCCCTGCACAGGGTTTTCCATGGCTGAGTTTTTGGAAGTAGATCACCAAGCATTTGTTTCAAGGAGCCTCTGCGTGAACTCAAACCTCCAACCTTTTGTTGGCAGCCACGCACAGTAACCATTTACACCATCCAAGGAGACCTCCACAACAAACCTTCTTTCTCTCATCTAGGTTACCTAGCAAATGCCACATGTAAGAAAAGAATATAAACAAGGACTAGACACTTCATTACATGTTATACATCCAGTTTAGGTGCTTCCCTTGCATTATATATTCTTGTAATTCTTACCACCCTCTATGGTAATAAGTACCATTATTAGTTCTCTTTCAGTTGAAGAAATGGAGGCACAGAGACATTAAGTAATTTGCTCAAGGTCATACAGATGGTTAATGACAGAGCCAAAATTTGCACCCAAATAAAGCTCCAGAGCCTTTCCTCTTTTCTGTTTCTCATTTCTGCAGTAATTGTTGTTGTTGTTGTTATGCGCCCTCCAGTCGGACCTGACTCATTGAGACCCCTGCTTGGGTTTCCAAGGCAGTATCACTACGGAATTAGATTGCCCAACCAGAGTGCATATAGTTAGAAGAGCTGAAGGAAAAGCAAGACTAGAGAGGATCTTCCAGCATTTTATTTAGAATATAATTAAATATTCTCTTCATGGATAGACTTTATCAGTAGCCTAAACATGCAGGTTCATTTGTTGAACCATTCCACTATTCCCTTTGTTGGTAATTGAACATTGAAGAAAGAATATGGCAGTAGGCTATTTTTAGGTGAAAATTATTTTAGAGTGAGGTGATCTTTACTTCAAGTGAACTTGCAACTCCTGCCACTGCTTTCTGTGTGTACCTTCTCACTCACAAAAATCGTAATTGTAAGGGCCATGTGCCAAGATATGATTGTCTCCAGATGAAATGCTTTGCAGTGGTGCTCTCTCAGATTGGTGTCCCTTCTTACACAGTTTGAGGTGTATCAGTAAATCTCGTATCTTTGTTTGCTGTTCATTCATAAACTTGTTTGAAGTTCTTCATTACCATCCTCATTAACTTTAGCAAATATCAGTAGCTGCTCTTCTGTGTGTATAAACATTTCCTGGGATTCAATTGCTTCTTCTCCTTTGGAGCTTTCATTTTAAAAAAAATAAGTAATAAAACATCCCTTTTTGTCTTTGTTGTTGTCAAAAACCTAAGACATTTTCCCCACCTGAGTGATGATCAAAAGGTGGATGTGCTGATGAATTAAGATGAAGTGTAATGGTTATTTCCTTTCCATTTTATCATGAAATTTAAAATGGTTGATACTCTATACTGTGCTTGTCACACATGTGTTTCTAGATCTAATTCAGACAGCAATCCATGATGGCTCTCATGATTCATATGTATATTTAACATCCATTTCATTTGCTAATCTCAGCATCAGGGTTTCACCTTCCATGCCTTTCTCCAGCTGATTTCAGTGCTGAACTGAAAAGCTTGAGTGAACATGGGTACAATATTAAACCCGAAGCTATAGTACTACCAAGCACCTTCTATAGACTGAATAACCTTTCTTGACCTTTGGGAAAATTTTAACTTTCCCATACTCTGTTTTAAAAAAGAAAGCAAGAAAGGGCTTTTTTAAGAAGCAGCTGTTGCTCCTTTTACCGAATAAAGGTTAGTCATTTACAAATATGATAGTTGATACCTGATTCTATCGTGATCTAAGTAAAGCCAATGATGAGAGTTCAATTCCCTTTACAGCTTAGCTGGCTTCATAAAGAGGTAAATTCTTTTTTCCTTAGCGACAGGCTACACCCTAACCAGCTCCTTAATAAGCATGTGTGACAGTTGATGAGAGAGGCCCATTGAAAGAGAGGATGGAACAATACAAATTCATTAGCACCACTGGACAGTAACAACACGTTTATTCTGCTGGAAGTAGGTTACCGGTGTCTTACACATGCACATTGCTTCCGTAAGCAGAATTGATAGGGGCAGGGAGAGCACATAGCAGTGCCATCCGAGGCTGTCTTAGTTTCACTTGTTTGCAGTGTATAATGTATCACTTAATGGAATGCAAATGCATAAATAGAAACCTATTCCCTAGAATAAAGAATTTTTGTGCCAACTATTCTCTTTGAGAAAAATATGCTAATAGCAGTCATCTAATCCAGGGTTCAGCAAACTTTTAACAGGCTAGGTCGTAAATAGGCTTTGGGGATCATCAAGTCTCTGTCAAATGTTCAACACTGTCGATGTAACATGAAAACAGTAATAGACAATATATAAATAAAAAAAACCATGGCTATAGTCCAGTAAAACTTTATTTATAAAAATAGGTGAAGGCCAAATTTAACTTTTTGAGCTGCAATTTGCCAACTTTTGGAGTCTAATCTAAAGACATACCAATATGCTCACACTCACAAACCCCACCACTTGGTAGTGAAGCAATGTTTAAAGATTATATGTAGTTAAAAAGGTAATAATAAAGCCTAATATTTATTAAACCAACTAAGCTCTTTACATGTATTAATTCATTTAATCCTCACAGCTGCACTATAATACAGGGAGCTCTGGTGACATAAAACCTAAGGCATTTGACTGCTAACCAGAAGACTGGTGGTTCAAACCCACCAGTCACTCCTCGGAAGGAAGACTGGTCAATCTACTTCCATAGGGATACCGCCTCGGAAACCCAAGGAGGGATTTCTATGAGTCGGATTTGACTCTATGGCAGTGAGTTTGGTTTTGGGTTTATTATTATTCCCATTTAATAGAGGAGGAAACCAAGACACAAAAAGTTTAAGTAACTTGTCTGATGCCACACATAAGTAGCAAAGCCAGTATTCAAACACGGGCAGTCTTACTCTGCAGATCACTCCCTTCTATACCAACTCGCAGGGAATATTTTGTGAACTTCATTTTTAACTTCAGAGGCAAAGATGGTTCTGAATATTTTCTCTGTCAGCAGCATGAGGTCAGATAGTATATTTAACTCTTCAACTAACTTAACTTCCTTGCCTAACTCACAGGACATACTCCACAGAAATTGAGTAATTACTGAATAAGGGGATTAACTGTCACAATTTTCCACGGCACTAAGCAAATACCCAAAGTAACCAAACATTGACATGGTGTGCTCCAGTAGGGCATATATTGGTTATGTTGAAACAAAATAAGCCTTTCAGAGATATATCGAGATCCTTACAAATTCCTCTACACTAACAAAGAGAATTCTGGAAAGGAATACCATTTACAATAGCCAACCAAAAGATGGAATACTTAGGAACAAATCTAACCAGAGATACAAAAGACTTATACCAAGAAATCTACAAAACACTACTACAAGAAACCAAAAAAGACCTACATAAATGGAAGAAAATAATGTATTCACGGATAGGAAGATTTAACATTCTGAGAAGGTCGGTATTACCCAAAGTGATCAACACATAAAATGCAATCCTGATCCAGATTCCATTATCATTCTTTAAAGAGATGGAAAAACTAATCACCAACTTTATGGAAAGGCAAGCGATCCTGGATAAGTAAAGGACTATTAAAGATGAACGAAGTAGGAGGCCTTATGCTCCCTGATCTAAAAACCTACTATACATGCACCCTAGTGTTGGTACAAAGACAAACACACAGACCAATGGAACAGAATTGAGAACTCAGAAGTAAATTCACCCATCTACAGCTGATCTTTGACAAAGGCCTGAAACACATTAAATGGGGAAGAGATAGTTTCTTTAACAAATGGTGCTAGCAAAATTGGATATCCATTTGCAGAAAAATGAAACAGGATCCATGTATCCCACCAAATACAAAAACAAACTCAAGATGAATCAAAGATCTAAATGTAAACTAAAACTATAAAGAAAAAATAGGGGCAAACTCAGAGGCCTTAATACATGGCATAAATATACCATCAAACATAAGTAAAAATGCACAAATAGCAGATGACTGCTACCTCATAAAAATTAAACATTTATGCACATCAAAAGACCTCACTGAAAGAGTAAAAAGAGAGCCTGCAGACTGGGAAAACATATCAGACAAGAGACTAATCTCTAAACTTTGAAGAAAATATCAATACCTCAACAATAAAAAGACAAACAATCTAATTTAAAAATGGGCTGAGGACATGAACAGATACTTTGCCAAAGAACACAATAAGGTGGTGAATAAACACATGAAGAAATGCTGGCAATAATTAGCACTCATTGTTGTTGTTGTTATGTGCCATCGAGTCAGACCAGACTCATAGCGACCCTTCCTTGGGTTTCCAAGGCAATATGACTATGGAAGTAGATTGCCCCATCTTCCTTCTGAGGAGTGGCTGGTGGGTTTGAACCAGTTCTGGTTAGCAGTCAAGCGCCTTAGGCACTACGCTACCAGAGCTCCTAATTAGCACTTAAAGAGATGCAAATCAAGATAACAATGAAATATTATCTCATTAGCATTAATAGTGATGTTCAAAGTATCAGAAAATAACAAATGCTGCAAGGGTGTGGAGAGATTGGAACCCTCATATGCTATTGGGGAACTGTGAAATGGCACAACCACTGTGGAAAATAGTATGGTACTTTCTTAAAAATTTGGAAATGTAAATACCATATGATTCAGTAATCCTGTTTTGTTTTGTTTTTTAAACCACTAAACTAGGTATATATGCTATAGAAATAAGAGCTGTGACATTAACTAACAGGTGCACACCCATGTTCTTCACAGCAATATTCACAATAGCAAAAAGGTAGAAACAATCTAAGTACCCATCAATGGATAAACACAATATGGTACCTACATACAATGGAATAATATTCAACATTAAAGAATAACAATGAATCTGTGAAACACCTCACAACATGGATAACACAGGAGCCCATTATGCTGAGTGAAATTAATCAATCACAAAAAGACAAATATTGTATGAGACCACTACTGGAAAAAGTCAAGAAAAGATTTACACAGAGAAATAAACATTTTTTGAAGATTACCAGGAGTGGAAGGGAAAAAGGGTGCAAATAACTAATTAGAGGATGCTATTGTTGTTGTGTGCTGTCTAGTCAGACCCAACTCATAGTGACCCCTCCTTGGGTTTCTGAGGCAGTATCACTGTGGAAGTAGATTGCCCCATCTTCCTTCTGAGGAGTGGCTGGTGGGTTTGAACCGCCAGTCTTCTGGTTAGCAGTCAAGTGCCTTAGACACCTATTAACTTGAGTGAAGGGAAAGGCCATATGCAAGGGAGGTCAGCACAAAAAGATCAAGGCAGAGGAAGACACTGGGAGGAGCACAAAAATAAAGGCAAAAAGGTAAATACTGTGGAAACCCAAGGAGGGGTCGCTATGAGTCGGAGATGTCTCTATGGCACATAACAACAACAACATTACATACAAAATCCTACAATAACAGTAATAACAATAATTGACGAGTGGATATATAGATAACAGGTATGGGAAGGTGAATAGGACTACATCCACAACTATATATAGGTTTGAAAGAGGATATTTTGACATGTGTATAGTATGTGCTGCAAAGATATTCGTGAAAATAGTAAAGCATACAGGGGGCAAAGTTGTTAAAATTTCTTAGCCATCACATAACCAGACACCTTTAGGGAATGAGTCACGGGGCTAGGGCACTCAGGACCATCGTCTCTGAAGATCTCAAGGCCAATTGGCATAACATGGTCCACGAAGACAATAGTCTACAGCCTAATTTGGTGAGTAGTGACTGGGGTCTAAAAAGCTTGTTAGCAGTCGCCTGAGGTACAGTTGTTGATCTCTCTCCACCTGGAGCAAAGAAGAGTGAAGATAATCAAAGACACATGGAAACAATTAGTACAAAGGATTAAATATAAATACCAAACAAACCCCAGCCTTAATAACCCTGGGACCAGAAGAACTAAATGGTGCCCAGCTGCCATTATATACCTCTCTGACCTAAGGCACTTGACTGCTAACTAGAAGGCTGGTGGTTCAAACCCATCAGCCACTCCTCGGAAGGAAGATGGGGCAATCTGCTTCCATAGTGATACTGCCTCGGAAACCCAAGGAGAGGTCGCTATGAGTCGGGTCCAACTCGACAGCACATAACAACAACGAAAGGGATCACAACAGGAGGTCTGAGATAGAGTGGGAGAAAACTGTGGAACAAAATTCAAAATAATAATAAAAAAAAAAAGACCAGGCTTACTGGTCTAATAGAGAGTGGTAGAACACTGAAACTATAGCCTCTAGACATCCTTCAAACCTGGAACTGAACTCACCCTTGTGCTCAACTTTCAGCCAAAAAATAGACAAGACTTTTAGATGAATAATAACACCAGGGAAGTATGCGCTCCTTAGAACAATCAACCATGTGAGATCAAAAGGGCAGCTTGTGCTCAGGGATAAAGCTCAGGAGGTAGGAAGGAATAGGAAAGAAAGAAGAGTGGTAATGGTAAACGCAGGCAAGAAGAGAAGACTGCTGTTATATTGTGGGAATTGCAACCAATGTCATTAAACCCACTGTATATGAATCTTTTAGTGGAAAACCAATTTGCTCTATAAACTTTCACCCAAATCACAATACAAAGTTAAAAAAAAAAAAAAGAAAAAACAAAGATATGTCCAGATCTTAAATGTATGTAGTTAGATGTTTCTGCATATCTTAGTTCTGTTTTTAACCTAAAATATCTCTCATGTTGCTAAAGGGTCTAGAAGATGGCATCTTCTGACCTCCTCTAACTACACAAGAGGAAGACAGAATCACCATCAGTAGCCCAAGGCCTGTTCTCATGAGGACGGACATGGCTGCCACCCTCTAGCCCTGTAACTAACCTTGACACCAAATGTTTCTCCTGTGGCACCCACCTCCTCTCTGCTGGGTTTGATAATTCACTGCAGTGGCCACACAGAACTCACAGATTACAGGGTTTATTAGGGAAGCAACAGGGTACAGTTCAAGTTCAGGAACATGCTCAGTCTCTCTTAGCCAGCTATTTCTCAGCAGCCAGCCATTTCTCTCAGTCTCTCTCAGTAGCACATCTCTCTCTCAGCAGTGTGTGTCTCTCGTGTCTCTCAGCAGCGTGACTTTTGCAGAAGCTCGTCTCTCTCAGCCAGCAGTCAGAGAGATCCCTTCTGTCTCCAGGAGCGTTCTTTTTGAGCCTGGAAGAGTGGCCAAAATCAACCAATCCTGACATCAGAGTTCTATACACCTGAGAGTGAACTTCCCACAAAATTACTCCTGCTGCTCCAACAGAAATAATCAGGTGTATAACTTCAACCATCAGGTGACTCAGTTGCTCAGGGCAAAGTGGGAGTTACCAAGACTATGGCTAGAAAAGCCATACCATGTAATTTACTACATTGCACATGTAAACTAAGTCTATTTGAAGATTCCATAAACAAAAGAAGGAAGGAGTGCAAAAGCAAGGAACAGGAGCTTTGGTTTTAGCAACACCAAAATGATAATGAACATTTAACTTGTTATGCATCCAGCCTTGTTTCAAATACCTTATAAACATCTTATTTAATGCTCAAAACATCCCATTATAAAACAGGTGTTGCTATCTTGATGAAGATGAAAAAGCCAAGGCTTAGAAAAGTTAAATAACTTTTCCAAATCCATATGACCAAAACTCAAAACTAAATCCATTGCCATCTAGTCAATTCCAACTCATAGTGACCCTATAGCACAGAGTAGAACTATTCCATAGGTTTCCAAGGCCATAAATCTTTATTATGCAAACTATCTCATCTGTCTCCTGGGAAGCAGTTGGTGGTTTCAAACCATTAACCTTTTGCTTAGCAGCTGTATGCTGTAACCACTGTGCCACCAGAGCTCCTTCTTGTCACTGTGATTTTCAGAATAAGGGTGGACATGTATTGAGGGTATTCTAGGATAAAGGAGTTCTACATGTTTGTTTATCAGATAAATTTTATCCTCTGGGGTCATATTATCCCCATTTTAATGATAATATTTAATTCCACAGTTACGTAGTCCCCATAGTTTAAAGCCCTTCAAGCCTACCATTTATTGGATCCTCCATAATAACCCTGTGAGATAAACAGGTCAAGCATTATTATCACCATTTGACATATGAGGAAACTAAAGTTCAGCGTGGTTAAGCGACTTGGCAAGGTCATGAAATAATTGATGAATTTGTGACTCAAACCCTTGGCTTCTGACCTAATGTAGTTCACTGTCCTTTATATTAAACCATGCTTTATGAAACCTTATTAGGAGTTCTTTGACCCGTAACTGATGTTGCTTGATCTCTTTCTAACATGATTTTTTCCCCAGATGGATTATTTAGAAAAGTATTTATACATCAGAAACTTTTCATTTACTCAGTCATTTCAAATAGGAAATAATGAATTTGTTTGCAAATAAGGCAGAGGTGAGATCTCATACAATGCCATATTAAAATTTGGCATGTAAGTCAGAATTACAACAGGGAACATGATGCTATTTAATAATAAGGGAGCTATTTAGAAAGACATGGGTAAGATGTAGGAAAATCTCAAGGAGTACTGTAGCCTCCACCCCAGGTGCTGTTAACAATGGGGCTCTGTTGCCACCCTAGGCCTAAAAGGACAAAGGGAAGGAGAATTTACAAAAACTGAAGACAGTAACAATGGTGTTGACAGGGACTAATAGGACTTTCATTCACACACAAAAAGGCATCTCATACTGCCCCAGAAGAAGGAAGCCAGATAGAAAAGCCCCTGATCTCCCTTCCTCTTTCCCCTTCAATCTCCAGAAGCTAATTCCATCCAGAAGCAAGAGGCAAGAGAGCCCCTAGTCTGTACCATCAGGCCAAGAAGAACAAGGCAGGGTCATCAGAGTGGAGGGCAAGTGTGGAGAGAAAATTGGAAGATGCTCAGTACACTTGATTCCCTACTTATGGAAGTTGCCATTTATTAGAAACTGAAATCAATAAATGAAAATGTTAAGATACAAATACATTTTTGGTACTTTGCAATTGTGATAATATATTGGCTTCCTCAAGCCCCTTAAAACCCTACATGTTTTATATTTCTTATTGGCTTTAGCTAGTTCAATACCAAGTAAATCTATCAGGGTTGGGGCAGGTAGCAAGGGAGAGTGACATGTACCACTGTAATTGCATAAAGCAGTCAACCAGAGGAGGAATAACCAGTATAATCCTAGGCCCATCTCCCATAGTAAGTGGCCAGGAATGTTTATTTGACTTAAAACATGTACTACTGTTCTTCTTCCCCACGATTTTCTTTACCAGTGGAAGACAGCTCCATGGTACAGAATTGTGCACTGCACACATTAATGGTTAGAAAGCAAAAATCAGTGGTTAGACTCAGCTTCACCAGAAAGCACAAATAGTGTTTGTGGTGAGGACTGATACCACTGTGTAGATGCCTGTTGGGTTCTGAGGTTCTTCTTTGCAGAGCAGAGCTCTGCTTGGTATATTGTTCCTCTTCATTTTCCCGGGTCCCTACTGGTTATGTTTCTCCTTTTTTTTGTTGTTGTTGATCTCAAATTAGACTGGAGGCAGTTTCTGATAAATAAAGGCACTGTGTGTCTGAGGGATAGCATAGGTCCTGATTGTCACTAAATGCAGAAGGAAAATCCATTGGAGGATTTGATGGAGAGTCACATTGACTATTTTTAATATCAGATGGATATCTGTGAAATCCACAAATGGGTGAGGCAAGTGGGTCCACCTGTGCTTATGACTTGAAGACTGAGACTGTTAATAAGGGCTACCCCAAACTTGTTTACACTGAATAAGTCAGTGTTCTGACATTTTTCTCCCCATGGTTACTGAGGAAGGCAAGTCTTGTTCAAAAGAAGAGTTTGATTAATTAACCATTTCAAAAGAATGTGTCAAGGTTGGAGGAGAGACTCCTTCCCTAGAGTGAATGGAAAACAGGTATAAATGCAAATTCCATTTGAATGATTGGGCTATCTACTTCCCTAGTGATCCTGCCTCAGAAGCCCAAGGAGGGGTTGCTATGAGTCAGAGACAACAATAACAACAACTTTGAAAGTCATTCTTTTCCTTTCTTTTATCCCTCATGGCTCACAATGTTGTTGTTGTTGTTATGTGCTGTGAATCTGTGAATCAGCCCCGACTCATAGCGATGGTTTCCGAGGCAGTATCACTACAGAAGTAGGATTGCCCAACCTTCCTTCTGTGGAGTGGCTGGTGGGTTTGAACCGCTAGCCTTCTGGTTAGCAGTCAAGTGCCTTAGGCACTATGCTACCAGAGCTCCTATGGCTCACATTAGAAGGAGACAACTCTTGCCTTTTACCTCCACACATACGTACAGTGCAAGGCATCAGTGGTGCAGATGATTGGTGCACCCACCTCAGCCTTCATGTGCAATGATGCACATTCCTTGGTAGATGTTAATAAATGCTCAGGCTTCTTCTTGACAGGATTGCAGTTGTGGATGTTGCCAGTTTGTTGACTCAGAATTGAGGATCTAGTTGTTATGGTGGCTCAGAAATTGCTAACCTCTGAGCACTAACACATTCCTGGTCCACTTTGGAGTAAAGAGCCTTCTCTTTAGAGTGCACGCTTTGTCCTTCAACTGTACTTTTCATCTTGTCACTTAATTATCTTACCATTCTCCTATATTTCTATTTGATAAGGTCAATGTGAAGAAGATGACCTTAAAAAGACATGTTCTTCCAGGGAAAGAAAATGAGAAGAAATCGAGGAAGAAGAGAGCAATGACC
>NW_006921728.1:836945-839103 GCF_000298275.1 Orycteropus afer afer | reverse complement strand
GGAGTGGGTTCAATTCCAGACCTGAAGGGCAGCTAGGGACCATAGTCTCAGGGCTTCCACCAGGTTCTATTGGACCAGCAAACCTGGTCTCTCTTTCTTTTTTTTTTTTTTTAATGATTTTGAGTTTTGTGTTGGTTACCTAGTGCCACCTTGACAAGAATATACCACAAATAAGATGGCTTTAACAAATGGGATTTTATTCTTACAATTTGGAGGCTTTAAGTCTGAGTTCAAAGTGCCAGGCTCTAAGGGCTAGGTGAAAGCCCCTCAACCTTGGGCTTCAGCTCTGCCTCCTGCTCCCTGTCCACTGAAGCTTGGAGGCTTTTTCTTCATTCAGCTGCTGGCTGCTGAAGCTGACAAATCCAAGGTCAACAAGTAACACGGCACAGTCCTGATATTACCAAACTACATGGCAGGCCATTAATTCAAGTCCATTAAATGTCCCAAGATCAGCAGAGCATGGCAAGTTTCTGAACAATGACTCAGCTACATGCAGGATTTAAGCATGCCATAAGCTAGAAACCATTCCCAAAGCTGCTTTTTGTATATGAGAGGCAGACCACATCCCTAAAGCAGCTATTCAGCTGCTTGTGGTAGATTCCACTGAGGAGTTGATTGCTAGTCTCATCATGGGGAATAACTACCACTAGCTGCCCAGCCACTCAACTAGGCCCAGCTAAGTTGACACACAACTTTAACTACTACAGTTTTGTTCCATGTTGTTAGCCTACTCTATCCAGGATCTCCTACATAGATCCCCCTCCAAGGGGTTTATAGTGGTAGCTGGGCACCATCTAGTTCTTCTGGTCTCATAGTCATATAGTAAGGCCTCTTCTTATCTTGAACACTTTCTCCTGTGCCATGGAATCCATAACAGTTGATAGCCTGTTTATCTGTGTTTCCTTCCCAGACCTCTCTCTTGAAACAGACTAGTGTGTATCTAACTGCTTCCTGAATATCTATCTGGCCTTAAAATCATTATTTTGCCTTCAAACCCATTCTGTCTTTGTTGTTCTCTATTTCAGTAAGTGACATCTTCATCTCCCCAATTGCTCAACCTGAGAACCTAAGTGTCATCTCTGACTCCTTTTTGTCCCCTAACCCCTCTAATCCCCTCACCAAGTGCTGTCACTATCATCTTCTGTATCCATTTTAATCCATTTCTTCCTCTGTATTTCATATTTTCAGTCACCTAAGGCACTTGACTGCTAACCAGAAGGTTGGCGGTTCAAACCCACCAGCCACTCCTCGGAAGGAAGGTTGGGCATTCCTACTTCCGTAGTGATACTGCCTTGGAAACCCAAGGAGGGGTCACGATGAGTCGGGGCTGACTCGATGGCAAATAACAACAACAACAACAGCATAAAATATTCCAATAAATCCCTGGAACCTACAAGATGAAATCCAACTTCTTAACACTGCATCTAAAGCCAACCTCCCTGGATTCACTTTATGTGGCTTCTCTCATCCCACACCTTTTCCTCCAGCTTTTCCAGACTACATTCAAGTCCACAAAATGTAGTTCTTATGATACCTGGGCCATTACTCATGCCCCTTCTTTGGCATGGAATGGTCTCCCATGTCATTTAGTTCCACATCCCTTTGTGCAACACTTGCTCTGTTTCAACCTTTGTGCTAGGAACTTGGTATACGTATGAGACATGATCCATTTTATTAAGGTCTCCATAATTTTCATAGGAAACATAAGTGAATCAACTCAATATAAGGAGCTAGACAAAGATTAAATTATGCAAAAGGTACAAAGGGAGCACATAATATTATATCCACGTGGTGATGCATGTCCTTCTGACCAAGCACAAAAGAAATACCCAAACTATCTCTAACAAATTACTGCCACCTCCTCTGTGTTGTCATAATACCTTGCCCATTTATACCTTAGAAAATGTGTTTTTTGTGTTTTAGTTGTCTAAATGTCTGCCTTCCAAAACTGAATGCAAGGATGCTGTGCCTTATTTCTCTAAAAATTATTGAAGAAATGAATGAGCAGTGCCTAAACAACAGCAACCTTTGCAACTCTGGTAGTCAGTAAGCAGACAGATATCAAAGCCAGGTGACCTTAACATTCTATTTATAGAGGGATAAATTTGAATGAGTGTTACATCAAATTATTTTGTGTATATATATATATATATATATA
>NW_006921728.1:834263-836530 GCF_000298275.1 Orycteropus afer afer | reverse complement strand
CCTTTCTTCTGAGGAGTGACTGGTGGGTTTGAACCACCATTGCCATTGAGTCAAGTCTGACTCATGGTGACCCTCCATGTGTATTAGAGTAGATCTGTGCTACACAGACTTTTCAAAGACTGAGTTTCTGTAAAAAGATCACCAGGCCTCATTTCCCTCTTAGTGAATTCAAACCTTCAAATGTTTGATTAGCAGCTGAGTGCATTAACCAAGGAGTTTTGGTGGCATTGTGCCTAAGGCATTTCATTACTAACCAGAAGGCTGGTGGTTCAAACCTACTGGCCGCTCCATGGAAGGAAGACTGGGCAATCTACTTCCGTAAAGATTTACCACCTCAGAAACCCAAAGGGGGTCACTGTGAGTCAGAATCAACTCAATGGCAGTGAGTTTTTTTGGTTTAGGGATTGATAATGAGATAC
This sequence comes from Orycteropus afer afer, assembly GCF_000298275.1. NCBI lineage: Eukaryota > Metazoa > Chordata > Mammalia > Tubulidentata > Orycteropodidae > Orycteropus > Orycteropus afer. The sequence continues at coordinate 836,111 of NW_006921728.1, read as the reverse complement.
AAGCATATCTTAATTATAGTTCAAGTTCAAAAATTGTATGTAAGCTTTTAAAATATATTCTTTCCTATAAACCATTTAGTCAGTGCCTAACATAGTTGTACAAAATAGGCACTAGTTAAAAATCTGTTGAAGCACTATGTTTCCATCAAATTATAGCACTGTATATAGTGAATTGTGATGAAACTTCTTGTTATCAGGTGCTGTTGAGTTGGTTCCACCTCATAGTGACTCTGTGTACAGCAGAATGAAACACTGCCCAATCCAGCATCCTCCTCACCATCCTTGCTATTGAGCCCATTGTTGTAGTCACTGTGTCAATCCATCTCATTAAGGGTCTTCCTCTTTTTCACTGACCATCTGCTTTATCAAGGATGCTAGCCTTTTCCAAGGACTGATTCCTCCTGAAAACATGACCAAAGTACAAGAGGTGAGTCACACCACACTCGCTTTTGAGGAGCATTCCAGCTGTACTTCATCCAAGACAGATGTGTTTGCTTTTCTAGCAATCCACAGCATTTAGTATTCTTCACCGACCCCACAATTCAAATGCACCAATTCTTCTGCAGCTTTACTTATTCATTGTCTAGCTTTTGCATGCATATGAGGCAATCGAAAATACCGTGGCTTGGGTCAAGCACACCTTAGTCTTCAAAGTGACATCTTTGCTCTTCAACACATTCAGGAGACCTTTTGCAGCAGATTTGCCCAATGCAATACGTCATTTGATTTCTTGACTGCTGCTTCCATGGGTGTTGATTGTGGAAAAGAGTAAAATGAAATCCTTGATAGCTTCAATCTTTTCTCTATTTATTAGGCTCTTACTGTATTTATCAGGATTGGCTCAGTTATGAGGATTTTTTTCTCTTTATTTTGAGGTGTAATCTACTGAAGGCTGTAGTCTTTGATCTTCATCAGTAAGTGCTTTAAATCTTCTTTACTTTCAGCAAATAAGGTTGTGTCATCTGCATATCCCAAGTTGTTAATGTCTCTTCTTCCAATCCTGATACCTTGTTCTTCATATAGTCCACTTTCTCAGATTATTTTCTCAGCATACAAATTTAATAAGTATTATTTTTACAAAATGTTCATAAAAGCTAGGCTGTGACAATATTATAAAGACATTTCTATCACTGTATAGGTATTCAAGGTTATAAAGAGGGTGGCATTTATCATAATGTATTAAAATTGTTTTTTAAATCAGATTAGTGTTATAAATCCAAATATATACGGGATTTAAAAATTGTCTTTCTATATTCCAAATTCATTTTATCCATTAAATCCTGCACCTTACTCTAATATGTTTTTGGTGTTATGTCCACTGATGTTTAGTATCTGAGCTCTCTTGCTAATCATAAGGTCCTTAGTAAATCACTTACATGTTTAGAGCCTTAGTTCTCTCAGCTTTAAATTGGATTAAATAATCCCTGCCTACCTCACAGAAAGTACATGGGAAAATCCTCTGTTTACTAGAAAGTGACATGTAAATGTGGTGAGTTATTATTCTAAGCAAAGGAAAAACAACTGAACAAAGGCAGAGTGTGGCATTGCATTTTAAATTTAGGGAATTGCAACAAGTGTGGAACTGTAGAAAGGTAGGTTAAGACCAGGTGTAAAGGCTTATGTGAGAACTATTTGGATTTTATTCTATAGTCAGTAGGGAGTAAACAGAAAACTTTGAGAAGGAAAATGACATGATTAAATCTGTTTTAAAAGCAAATTTAAGGTGAATCAGAAAAGGAGAGATTAGAGATAGGGTAAAAATTTATTACATAACCTAGGTGGAAGATGGGAGCTCTGGTAGCATAGTGGTTAAAGGCACTTGACTGCTAACCAGAAGGCTGGCGGTTC
>NW_006921728.1:810525-833578 GCF_000298275.1 Orycteropus afer afer | reverse complement strand
TGGCGCGGGATCGGGCAGTGTTTCGTTCTGCTGTGCATGGGGTCGCTATGAGTCGGAAACGACTCGACAGCACTTAACAACAACAACAACAGGTAGAAGATAATGAGGCCTTATTTACAATAATGACTATGAAGATGATTGATGAAAGAATGTTAAATTTAAAACTCATTTCATAAAGAGAGTTAAATATCTCTTAGTAACTGCTGGGCAGTCATGGCTAAGATAGCGGATGGCTTGTTTGACCAAATTGACTCAATGCCATTGAGTCAGTGCCTTTAATTAAAGAGGAAACAAAGATGAAAGTTTAATAAAGAATGGAATGAGTTAGTCCTGAACATGTTAAGTTGATGTTTCCTCCACATCTAGCCCTGTGCCTGGCACGGAATAGATGTTCAATAAACATTTGGTGAATGTATCAGTGAAGAAAAGAAGGAATGAAAGGCTGGATGACATCTATGTGAAGTTACCCAGAAAAGAATGGACAGTATTTATCTGTATAATAGGAGAATTGTTGTTACACGCTGTCAAGTCTTCTCTCACTCATATTGTTGTTGTTGTTGTTATGTGCCTTCGAGTCGGCCACGACTCATAGCGACCCCTCCTTGGGTTTCCGAGGCAGTATCACTACGGAAGTAGGATTGCCCAACCTTCCTTCCGAGGAGTGGCTGGTGGGTTTGAACCGCCAGCCTTCTGGTTAGCAGTCAAGTGCTTTAGCCAGAATGAAGCACTGCCTGGTCCTGCACCATCCTCACAATTTTTGCTATTTTTGAGCCCATCATTGCAGTTTGTCTATCCATCTCCTTGAGGGTCTTCTTCTTTTTTGCTGATTGTCTTCTCTACCAAGCATGGTGTTCTCCGGTGACTGGTCCCTCATGATAACATGTCCAAAAAATTAGCAAGATGAAGTCTTACTATACTTGCTTCTAAGGAGAATTCTAGCTGTTCTTCTTCCAAGACAGATTTGTTCATTCTCTGGCAATGCATGATATATTCAATATTCTTCACCATAATTCAAAGGCATCAGTTCTTCTTTGGTCTTCTTTATTCATTTTCCGGGTTTTGCATGCATATCAGGCAATTGAAAAATGGCTTCCATCATGTGCATCTTAGTCCTCAAAGTGATATCTTTGCTTTTTAACACTTTTAAGAGGTCTTTTGCACAGATTTATTGCCCAATGCAATGAATACACTGAGTTTTTAACTGCTGCTTCCATGGGCATTGCTTGTGAATCCAAGTAAAATGAAATCCTTAATGATGTCAATCTTTTCTCCGTCTATCATGCTGTTGCTTATTGGTCCAATTGTGATGATTTTTGTTTTCTTTATGTTGAAATGTAATCCACTGAAGGCTGTAGTCTTGGATCCTTATAAGTAAGTGCTTCAACTCCTCTTTGCTTTTAGCAAGCAAGGTTGTGTCATCTGCAAATTGCAGTTTATTAATGAGTCTTCCTCCAACAGGGGAGCAAAAGGTAGAAATACAGATTCTGAAACCAGTATAAAAGTAAATACCATCATTGATACTTCCAAAGAAGAAGAAATGAAGTGAAGGTAGAATTAATGACAATATGTGACATAGAGTTAAGTTTCAATAAATATTTGCTGAATAAATGAATATCAACATTCCAGAGGTAGATGAAGAAATAGCCCCCAGAATGTTGTAGTAGCCCCACTTTTTTTTTCTCAAATGTTTTGTCTGAATCATAGACTGATTCTACAATTCAACATCTAGCAGCCATGAAGTAACATTAATGATATAGCCTAAATTCCAGGAATTTCTTCTGTTTCTGTTTGTCACTTCCACATGCCTTCTTTCAGATTCTATTTATTTACTTAAATTCATCATCAAACTGCAGTTATGCCAAATTATTCTTTCCTTAAGACTTCTCATATTACAACAATGACAGGACTGATAACACTTTTTCATGTACTAAAAGTAGGCTAAATAGAACCAAAATATTTGGTTTACCCATTTCATTTACTGTGGTCCATACATCAGCTCATGTTGCATGCCAGATTTTGGAGCTATTGATTCAACACCTAGCATATCATTGGGAAAACAAAGCAAACAAACAAAAGCCAGTTACCAACTCTCTGATTCTGCCTCATGGTGGCCCCTTGTGTTGCCGGGTAGAACTGCATTCCACAGGCTTTTCAAAGCAGTGACCTTCTGGAAGCAATCTCCAGGTCTTTCTTCCAAGAAGCCTCTATGTGGGCTTGAACCCCCAATCTTTTAGGTAGTAATCAAATGCTTGACCATTTACACCATGCAGGGACTCTGGTTTTGTAGAGAGAGGACATTTCAATTTCTATAGGAGTTGGCCTTGCTCTTATAGGCCCGGCTTACACCAGCAGATTTGGAAGGAAGATGGGGCAATCTACTTCCTTAGTGATACTGCCTCAGAAACCCAAGGAAACACAAGGAGGGATCGCTATGAGTCGGGTCCGACTCGACGGCACATAACAACAACAACAACAACACACCAGCAGATGAGGATAACAGGACAGATAAGAATATGTAAATCATGAGAAATTAAACCTAAACTCTTAGGAGGCATAATGCAAAAGGTTTGTTGTTGTTGTTGTTATGTGCCGTCGAGTCGGCCCCGACTCATAGCGACCCCTCCTTGGGTTTCCAAGGCAGTATCACTACAGAAGTAGGATTGCCCAACCTTCCTTCCGAGGAGTGGCTGGTGGGCTTGGACCGCCAGCCTTCTGGTTAGCAGTCAAGTGCTTTAGCCACTATGCTACCAGAGGTTTAGGCATACAAAAATCATATTTGGAAAAAAAAATTTAGATATAAGCTAGGTAGAAAAATCATGTGAAAAAGTCAATTTCTAAATAGCAATTTATGAAGCAAAGGGGTAATATTAATCTTTAAAATTGAAGCAATCTAAAAATCTCACAATTTGTCAGATTTTTAACTTATTCCATTTCCTTACCACAAAAATATTCAAAGCTTTTCAGAGCTGATATGTGATTAATTTATTTGCATTTTACCACCATTCTTTGGTTTTACCCACTCCAAAGAATTAAATAACCAACGGACAGGCTGAAAGGAGGTTAAAAAAAAAGAAAAAGAAATAATAATACTAGAATAATATATAACCTAGACCATCGGTCATTGAATAATCATGAGTTGACTATATTTCTCAATATAGTTGTCATTTATCATTATAATCCAGCAAGTTGAGTTTCTCAGTTAGTAAAAATTTTTCCTTTAAAATTGCTTTTAAATGTCAGATGAATGTAATTCAATGAGCGTGAACATAAAATTAGTGTCTGTTTTCAGAAGTACTATTATTGCCTTTTAGTAAATTCCTTGACTTTTTAGATTTTCCAATCAAAGACCCACCTATAGACATTGTTTCATCTCATTATTCTGTAATGGAAATGGACTTTGAGCAACATGTCGGCTCAAAGGCCCTGACTGGTTTGAATACTATTTTCTCTACAAAGGATGATCATACTGATTTGCTACAGTCATCTTGGACTGGTAAGGATTCAGAACGTTAACTGCTACTTAAGATGAGGAGCTGAAACTCATAAAAGATCTACATTAAAGTGACAAGAGAGAGTAGAAGATATGTTAAAGCTACTTGTGAAAAAATAAAAGATCATCCATAGTTAAATGGGTATTGTAAAAATAGTTTACAAATATTTATATTTGTAAAAATCTAAGACAACATTTTAAGATTAGGAAAAGGATTTTTTTTTTCCATTCGTTCAACTTCTTCCTAAAATATTTGCTTATGAATTTAAAAGAATTTACCAATTTTTAAAAAAATGAATTTAATGATGGTTGACTTTTGCAAGGAATTATTCCCTGAAAAGCAAAACACACACACACACACAAATTATTCCATTTCCTCATCATGTGTACACCGTAAAGGAAAATGCAAGTTTATATTAATGCATAATCAAAGTTGCTTTTAGATTAAAGAGCAGCAATAAATTCTAGTTCGTTACATCTCTGTCAAATAAACACCACAAGACTTACCTGTGAGTTACTCAAGATTTTGGAAAATCTGGCCTATTTAAAAAATCTATCTTTAACAATATTAGCATAGGATATCCTAGCTAAGTATCTTTCTAAAGGAGGAAATAAACTATATTATATTGTTTCCAGGATCAAAGTATGAAGTTCAGAAATAGATTGTTATAAATAGAGAATCAGAGACTTTTGCCAACTCAAATGCTTGGAATTACTTTGTAAGAGTGAAATAAATAAAATGTTGATATTATTCTGCAACTCAGAACAATCTACATCAAAGAAATAAAAATCAAGATTTTAAATAGCCTTAATATTTATGTAACTGTTGTTTTCCTCTTTCTTTTTGTTAGCCAGGGAGCCCCACATCTGAGTTATTGATGATTTTAGGGGGAAAGCAAAGAACAGTGAACACCATCTAGTGGCTCAGTTGAAAACTGCAGCAACTGAAGAGAACTGAGTTTAAATAGGATGCAGCAATGAGGGTCTGCAGCCATAGCAAGTAATAGACATAGTTCTTCCTTCAGCATTTCTCCAAGTGCCCGAGGAATGCTGAAGTTGTTGTCATGAATTCCAGAGGGAAACCCTCACAGCACATAAAAGAGTTCAATCTAGGAACTTAATTTAAATAGCCTACAGTTAAAATCTCACTTTATTTTGGCTATCTATAATTACTCTGCTTTAATGAGAAGTTTTTTACTTGCCTGTTTAGTACCAGAATTAATAATACTACTGTAACACTTTGTTATATCATGAAATGAGCAACTTCAGTAAAGAGGCAATAGGTTCCATTTGCGATCATATGCTAAGTGAATCACTTATGTAAATCATCATCAACCAAAGCACTGGTTACCAGTCTGTGAACTCCTGGGGAACCATGTTGCTAGTGCAAGGGGTCCTTGAATCCACAGTCACAAGGAACAACATTCTCTATAAATCAAATACATAATATCTTCTACCTACACTGGATTCACTACAGTTCAAATGTAAGTAGTAAAAAACATTACTAGACTTTCAGTGATTTCTCTATTATCTTACATTTTCATCAACAAATGTTAGTATATCACTCTCAGCTAGGAGTTTGCTAGAATGTGTTTATTTATAAATTTACATGTAAGCTAGGTAAATTATAGATTCTTAAAAAATTAAATGGTCTTGATTTCAGCAGTCTCACGTCTAGGAATTTGTTGTGAAGAAGTAATCATTCACGTGTTTAAGGTAAAAGATACTCATTTTGATGTTGTTTATATTAACAGTAAATTGGAACTAAACTTAAGTGTTTGGGAGTCAATAATTGAATAAATTTTAGTTCATACATACCAAAAGATATCACTATTAAAAACTACTAATGAAGATCTAAATGTATCAAGATTTAAATAATTTACCTTATGTTTATTGGTGAAAAAAGCAGATTACAAAAAAAAGTATATATCATAATAACTTTTATCTATTTGAGAATAGATAAAGAAAAAAATCTAAAGGAAATTATTTTATCCCAAGAGCAATAAATATGATATTTGACCAAGCAGAATATAAGAAAAAGAGAAGAGTCAAGGATGAGCCCAATGTTCTTGGCCTGAGCAATTGGAAGAATAGAATTGGCATGAACTCAGGTGGAAGGGAGAGTGTTTGGAGGGAAAAGCTTAGGATCTGTGTGGACGCATGCTGAATCGGAGAGCTCTATCTGATACTCAAATGGAATGATATCTATGCTTCTAAAGATTTGACTCAAAGAAGATCACTAAGATAGTCAGTATAGAAAGAAGTGAGAAAAAAATTTAAACAGGCAAGCCCTGAGGCATGCCAAAGCTTACGATTTGAGGAAGTGAAGAGCAACTACAAAGAAATCTGTGAGCAGGGATAGTCAATAAGGTAGAAGAAGAACCCAGAGAGGATGCTAGCTGAGAAGACTCCGTTTGATGAAGAGTGATCTGTTATGTCAAAAGCTGCAGATGGATCACACAGGGTGAGCACTGAGAAGTGACACTGGCTTTAATGACATGGAGGTTAATTTAACAACAGCTGTTTCAGTGGGATGATGAAGCTAAAACCTAATTGGAAAAGGTTTAAGTCAAACTGGGAGGACAAAACTTGGAAACATTGAATAAAGAAAACTCTTTCGTGAATTATTGAGGTAACAGGGAGGAGGAGGAGGACACTGGTTCAAGAAAGATTGTTTTTATAAAAGGTGGGCAATATAACAGCATGTGTCTCTCCTGATAGGAAAGATCTGATAAAGAAGAAAAAATTAATGATGCAAGACATGATCAAATTGTTGGAAAAATATCCTTGAGTAGTTGAGTGGGAATGGGAACTAGGACACAAATGGAGGGCTTGGTTTTAGAGCGTAGATGGTTCACCTATAATAACAAAAGGAAAGTCAGAGCCTATGTATACCGATGCAGGTAATTTAGTAAGGAAGCATGATGCTGGGAGCCTATGGGAGTCTTTTTCTGAATGTTCCTATTTTCTTTGTTGTTATGTGCCGTCGAGTCAGCCCTGACTCATAGTGACCCCTCCTTGGGTTTCCGAGGCAGTATCACTACGGAAGTAGGATTGCCCAACCTTCCTTCCGAGGAGTGGCTGGTGGGTTTGAACCGCCAGCCTTCTGGTTAGCAGTCAATAGAAAACAAAGTCATCAGCTAAAAGTAAAATCAGAGAATTACTATTAGAGAGTTGAGGACAGAGAACAAAATTAGAAATAGTCATTTAGGACAGGGGTCAGCAAATTTTTTCTCTAACAACAATACAGCAAATATTTTAGAATGTGCAGACCACTAGATCTCTGTCACAACTACTCAATCTGCCTTTGTAGCCCCAAAGCAGCCATAGACTATACATTAACAGATGGGTGTAGCTATGTTCCAATAAAAACTTATTTACAAGAATCGTCAGTAGGCAACATATGGTCCATGAGCCATAGTTAGCTGACCCTTGACCTAAGAAAATGGCCTAGAAAAATGTAGTAGGAATTTTAGGCAACAATAGGATGAATTTAAAATGAGGTCTATTCACCTAGTGGTATGAATTTCTCCAGACACACTCAGATGCAGAGAGGGGAAGAAGCTGGAGATAAGCAAGATTTGGTTTTGCTAACCAAGCATGAAGAATGGAGACAGGGGAAAGACAACTGAGCCTGTATGACAGAGGATAAGCTATGGACTCCAGCCTGAGGCAGGAGAGAAGATAGGAGGAGTATGAGGGACAGCAAAGTGGAGGCAGGCTTTGTGGATTGTAGGCCTTTCTATTAGCCTTTAATGCTCAGATATTTTCCTAAGGAAAAAGGACAGTTCATTTGCTGGATTATTGAAGAGCAAGAGCTAAATAGTGATTCAAACTTTGTTGGGTGACAGTGCATAGACGGACGATCATTCGGTGCAGTTGATGGAATGTTCATTATCAATGAGACGGGAAGGAGAGCCCACGTATAGTTGAAAGCAGTGTTTGAATGACAGTTTTGATTACAATAATTGTTGCTATGTGCTGTTGAGTCAATTTTCAACTCATGGTGACCCATGTGACAGAGTAGACTGTCTCATAGGGTTCTGCAGTCTGTAATCTTTCCAGACGAAGATGGCCAGATCTTTCTCCCACAGATAACCTGGGCAGTTCAAATCACTAGGCTTTGGATTATCACGTGAGCACTTAACCATTGTACCACCATGGCTCACTGATTACAGTAATAGCTGATAGTTAAAGTTGTGTGTCAACGTGGTTGGACCACAGTTCTCAGTGCTTTAGCAGTTACGATGTAGATCCCTCACAATGAGATCTGATAGAATGTGATCACCTCCATGATGAGATCTGCTATGAGCATCCACTGAAAGGGAGTTTCCTTAGGGGTGTGGCCTGCTTCCAGGATATGAATGACCATCCTGGGAAAATTCTCTGGCTTTCTGAAGGATCTTGATCCTGTATTTGGCTCATTATCATCCCTGGTCCTTGGACTTTAACCAGTGGCTTGCGGTATTGCCTGCCAATCTTGGGATTGTTATCTTCACAGCCTGTGACCTAACAATCTGCCATTTTGGAGGGGGATTTATCCCCCTCCAAAGCCAGCAACCTGCTGTACTGCCTGGCAATCTTGAGTTTGTTAGCTCTCGCAGCTGTGTGAGACAGAAGGTTCCTCCAGCTTGACCTTTGACCCACAGACTTGGGACTTGCCAGGTTCTAAAACTGTATGAGCCACACACACACATATATCTGAAACCTATTTTAGTTTATGGGCTCTTTTTTTTTTATTTTGGGGTCCCACTCTCCCATCTTCTTTGCCTTTTAATTTTCCACGTGGCTGTTTTGCTTTTTCTGGGTCAACAGTTGTTTGTATACACTTCTCTTTTGTCCCCTATAAAACTTTCTCTTTCACTGAGTTTCTACCCTTTAAGGTGGTGTCATTTGTTTTGTTGTTTTTAAATTTAGCAGAAGTATTCTCAGGTGCTGAAAGAATGTTAGCATTTAGGCCACTTTAAACTTCACCACATAACTCTTAGAAATTTGAAGACCTATGACACTTCATCCTATCCTCACGTCCAGATGTGATCCACGAATTATTCACACTGTTCATACTTTACTCCCCATTTAAACACTTCAAAGGCCTCTCTGCTGAGAATCGTAAAGATTTTGGCTCTCAAGGACCTCGATGACCTTCTCTCTGTCTGCTTTTCCAGCTTTACATCCCACTGCTCCTCAAAATTCACTTTACACTCCAGCCTCACCAAACTGCCTAACAGGTCCCCAGCCACCACGCCTTTGTGCACCCAGATGGCATTGACTGGATTCCCGGAGCCCCTTTCCATCTGTCCATTCCCCATCCTTCCTGCAAGGGTCCAACACAGATGTACCTTTAGCCGTCATTTTCCAAGAATAGTTAAAAAGATGACTCTTCTCTTGCCTCATCTTTCTTTGTATTTTGAACCTCTATCAAATCATTTAGTACAGTATGCTTTGTGTTAAATTTACATGTTCAATTTCTCCTCCTAATAGAACACCACTCATTTGTCAGTTTGTCTTACTGTGGTGGCTTTTGTATGATGCTATTAGGCTGGAGTCTATGCCACTGATATTTCAAATACCAGTAAGTTCACCAGGGTGGACAGGTTTCAGCAGAGCTTCCAGACTAAGACAGACTTGGAAGAAGGAAGGAGCCATCTACTTCTCAAAAAATTGACCAGCGAAAACCTTATGAATAGCAGTGAAAGAATAGGCCCTCAATGAGACGGAGTGACACAATGGCTGCATTGATGAGCTCAGGTATAGCAAGTCTTGTGAGGCTAGCACAGGACCCAGCAGTGTTTCATTCTTTTGTATATAGGGTCACTGTGAGTCAGAGCTGACTCAATGGCATCTAACAACAACAGCAATAGTCAGAGACTACACTTGTATCCCTTTTTGTCTCAAACGTAGCACATGACCAGCATCTGATATATGTTAGTTATAATTCAATGGACTCTCTTATCCTTCTCGTAAAATGAGTGTTGTTAGGAGTGCATTTAGGCCACTTTAAACTTCATCACATAACTCTTAGAAATTTGAAGACCTGTGACACTTCATCCTATCCTCACGTCCAGATGTGATCATTTGCCCCCAAAAGTCAACACTATATTATGATTCAGTTCTACATAAATCCATGTTTTAACAATTTCATACTTTTATTAATAAATTAATATAACACATGAACAATGAATAAGGAAGGTCAAAGAAGAACTGATGCATTTGAATGATGGTGCTGATAAAAATACTAAATATACCATGGACTTCCAAAAGGACTAATAAATCTGTCTTAGAAAAAGTACAGCCAGAGTGTTCCTTAGAAGCACAAGACTTCATCTTACATACTTTGGATATATTATCAGGAGGGTCCAGTCCCTGGACAAGGACATGATGCTTGGTAAAGTAGAAAGTCAGCAAAAAGAAGGAAGACCCTCCACAAGGTGGACTGACACAGTGGCTCCAACAATTGGCTCAAATATTTCAACAATTATGAGGATGACACAGGACCTGGCAATGTTTCATTGTGTTGTACAAAAGTTTGCTAAGAGTTGGAACCAACTTGACAGTACTTAACAAGAAAAACAAGTGAGAGAACATTGCCTGTTTGAAGATGTTTTGTCTTTTGCAAAATTAAACAATGTAAGAATATTTGGTGGCAGAATTAGAGAAAGAAACAGTAAAGGAATTAACTTTTATAGTTGGTCTGTAATGGCTTTTGTTCTTTACATAGGTTATCCAATTTAATTGAATTCTCACAATAACCCTTTAAGGAAGATACTATAATCCACATCTTACTGATGAAAAAAGTCAAGATCCTAAACTTACATAGTTAAGTGATGTCAAACCTAGGTTTGTATGACACTATACTGTCGCCTATTGTAAAAAACCAATTATACATTAATCTCCAATATTGAACAAAGTAGCTAAGCTACATGCTTTCTAAATTACTGATCCTCCTTAACCACATTGTTTTACTTTCTCTATTTGAAATGTAAAAATATGGATTCTTTGGTTAAAAGTAACAGAAATCAAATCAGTATAAATTAATGAGTGTTTTATTGATTTAATAAGCATTTATTGGGCACCTACTTTGTGCTAGGGATTTTTCTACGCACTAGAGAATCAGGAGTGATTAAGACAGTTCTTGTCTTCCCCGTATAGTTGATAATCTAGGTTTTGTTGTTAGTTGCCATTAAGTCAATTCCAAGTCACAGCCACCCCACGTGTACACAGTAAAGTTGCTCTCCAGGGTTTCCAAGGCTGTGACATTTCAGAAGCAGATTGTCAAGCCTGTCTTCCAAGGGGCATCTCAGTGGCTTTGAATCCTCAGTCTATTGGCTATTAGTCAAGTGCTTAACCATTTGTACCACCCAGACCTCTTAATATTCTACTACAAAAATAGACCACATACAAATTAACAACAATTATTTAATGTGAGGCATTATCAAGTGTTATTAAGAAGACTAAAGCAGGGCATGAGACTGGAGAGTGACAGGGGAGACCTTTCTAAGTGGGATTGCCAGGAAAGGCCTCTCTAGCAGACACCTGAATGAAGCAATGGAGCAAACCATGAGAATATACGACAGCAGAGATGCACACAGATACTTGTACATCAGTGTTCTTTTCAGCACTATTCCCAATAGCCAAAAGGTGGAAATAACCTAAATGCCCATCAACAAGTGAAAGGATAAACAAAATGTGGTATACACATACAATGGAATATTACTTAGCGGTAAAGAGAAATGATGCTCCAACGTGGATGAACCTTGGAAATATAATGCTGAGTGAAATAAATCAGTTACAAAAGGGAAAATGTTATATGAGCCCATGTACATGAAATATCTATCATAAAATATGTAATGTGAGACATACTATGCTTGATAAAGTAGAGGGTCAGCAAATAAGGAGAATGCTCTCAATGAGATGGATTGACACAGGGCTGCAATGGTGGCCTCAAGTGTAGCAAGGATAGTGAGGATAGCACAGGACGGGGCAGTGTTTCATTCTGTTGAGCACAGGGTCACCCAGTCAGAGCCGACTCAATGGCACCGACAATGTGATAGGAAAATTTATACAGACCAAAGTATTTTGTGGAATTGAAGGGGGAGGAATGAGGGACTCACTGCTTGGGGGCCCTGAATTTCTCTCAAGGGTGGTGGAAAAGTTTGGACACAGAGAGTGGTGAGGGTTACACAAAATGAAGAAAGAGATTAACGTCACTGGATTATACTGCAAAAAACGTTGAAATGGCAGGTGTTTCGCTACATATATACTTACTACAATAAAAATTATTAAAAAAAAAAAAGAAAGAAGAATTCCTGGGGCAGAGAGGACAGTAAGTGCAAAGTCTCCAAAACAGGAACATTTTGGGGTTGTCAGGAGAAATGACAAGGAACTGTGTATGGCTAAAGGACAGTCTGTGAGGGGAAGACTGGCAGCAAAGGAGGTTAGAAAGCTAGGGGTCGGACTATCAGGTCTGTATATGCTGTTCCGGGAGCTCTGGTGATGCAGTGCCTAAGGCATTTGACTGCTAACCAGAGGGCTGGCAGTTCAAACCCCCCAGACACTCCTCAGAAGGAAGATTGGGCAATCTACTTCTATAGAAATATGCACTCAAGGAGATGTCGCTATGAGTCAGATTTGACTTGACAGCAGTGAGTTTAGTTCGTTTTGGATTTTGGTGCACTGTTCTGAAAACTTTAAAGTTTGCTCTGAGGATAATGACAAGAAAGGAAGGACTGAATAGAGTGAATAGCACGGTCTGAGTTATGTCTTAACGAGCTCATTGTAACTTCTTTTGAAGAATAAGCCAAAGGAAGCAAGAAGGGAAGCAGAAAGATCCATCAGGAGGCTGCTATAAAGGAGATTTACTGGGACACATAACCAGGAAGGCAAGGTGGCACTGATTTTACGGATGGATTTCTGTCTTCCATGGCATCTGATTCCCTGCTCATGTACCTTGGGTGCAGCCACCACCCGTCTGTTAGGAAGGCTTGTCTGTTTCTAGGATGCTAAGTAGATCTCAGTGAAGCGTCCAGACTAAGATGGACTAGGAAGAAAGGCCTGATGATCTACTTCTGAAAAATCAGCCACTGGACACCCTACAGATCACAACAGCCAAATCCTGTTGCACATGGGGTCACCATGAATTGGGGCCCAACTCAGCGGCAGCTAACAACAAAGAAAAAAACTTGAAAACCCTGTCAGGATACTGTCTGTAGTTGTAATGTCTCCTTACTATATAGGCATCTTCTTTGCTCAGACCTGCTGCTTTTAGGCCACAGGCAGCTCCAAGATCTGTGGTCAGAAAAGAGAATTCTTCTTACCAGCTCCATATGAAAAATTCCTTTGAAGGGAATCGTTGGGGTCATATGACCTTCAGACCAATCACTCATTGTGCCCAGTACTGTGATTATGGGTCCAGCTTTGATAATGGGATGCTCTATTGGAGCTGGAAAGGATAGCAGGACCAAAGAAGTACCTTTATTTTTGTTTTTTGTATTTTAAAGCTAAGGCAAACCACCCTGTGAAGAGAGCAGAAGGCCATGGTGGCTAGGGAGAGATTGAAGATGGCATATCATACCTGACTAAGCCAAGCCCCAGTGACTTTGTCCTTCTTTAGATTTCATTAACACAAAGCTCCCACACCATGATATTATTTCTTCCAAACGATCTCAGATATTTCTATCACTGTCTTAATTAGATTGCGGATTTCTTGAGGAAATAAAAAAGGGGCCATAGCATCAATTTCTCTGGTAAATCCTCTAGCACTTCTGACAGGACTGTGTTGGGTATTAGTGGATTCTTGGGAAAGATGTGCATATTGATTCCAGCTGGAGAAAATCCGGGGCCCATGAATCGCCAGCTAATGTCTGAGAAAGTCTCAGAAGCCTAAGAAACCCTTGCAGATTGAAATGAATCAGTTTTGTCATAATGTATACATCCATAGTCAGTTTATTGAACAAGCTTCACATATGGGGCCAACTGAAAACAGCTTGATTTTTTTCTAACCACTGATTCTTTTAAACCCTCTCTGTTGGCTATCTCTCTGGATTATTCCTCAGAAGTTTCTTACAGCTGCCCCCAACATGTTTGAGTATTAAATCAAAACCTTATTCTCTGAATATGTTTGAAGTTTCCCTGTCTCCTATTGTGTCAAGGGTCCCCAAGGCCCCTGATGATTCCTTAGGAGGACTCATCAGACTCTGCACTCAGTAAATAGTTGGACTCACAGCTATGATTTATTACAGCAAAATGATACAAAGCAAACCAGCAAAGGGAAAAGGAGCATGAAGCTAAGTCTGGAGAAAACCAGGCACAAGCTTCTAGGCATCTTCTCCCAGTGGAGTCAAATAGGATGCTCTTATTTCCTCCTGCAGTGAGTTGTGACAATATGTGTAAAATGTTGTCCAGGGAAGCTCATTAGAGATCACTGCTCAGCATTTTTACTAGGAATTGGTCACTTAGGTTCCCTCTGTCTAACACACCAAAATGCCAAACTCCCAGAAGGAAAACAGGTATCCTGCATAAACTTAATAAATAATAGTCTGTGAATAATGTGAGCCCTAGCACAGTCCAGTCTCAAACCTGATATTTTAACTCCCTTCTGCACACTTGTGTTGACATGAGGGTGTGCAAGGCTGACCTGCCCTGGAGGAAATCAGCCATCCTGAGTAGTCTAGTCCTGCTAGGATTAGGGTGGGAGTGGAATCGGGGAAAGAGAGAAGAGTCTTCAATTGCCTGGTGTTTTCAGAACCTGGTATTTGTGTTCTTTGGGAGGCAAATGTTGCCAAGCTGACTTTGTTTTCTAATGAGCTGGTTTCATGGGTTCTATGATGAGCTCCTCTCTGAAAATGCCCCGTTGTGTCATGGGCTATCCACCACATAGCTTCTATTAGGGTCACTTTGACCTAGCAATTAATCCTTTTGGGTGGGGAGGGGGATCCTTTCAGGACATCTCCAGCCAAGCAAGCTTCCATAGCATCAGCTTAGCCCACAGGAAGGTATAGGCTACTTGGCTCCACCAAGTTCAGAAATGTAGAGCTCTCTCCCTCACACTCCCATTGGAGACAGCTCCCACCAGACTCTTGCCTTAAGCCTTCTCCCTGTGCCTACCAAGCCCTAGGAGGGCTGATCCAATAATTCTTCTACCACCCTCTACCCTGGTCCCTGGAGATGAGATTATTGGCCTTCATGGAGAGCGTGTCAGAAGTATTCTCTTTTCCTGTGGATGGAAACCTCACAACACTCCCAGGACCTCCTGCAACTAATCTCTTAAAGAACAAATCTGATTGTTCTACATTGTGTTCTACATCACTCCTTATGTAGTCTAAATATAGATATATACATATGCATGCATACACACACACATACAACTAGTGAAAACCAGAACCAATTAGGGGAACACTTAGCAACTCCTGTCTTGATGGACTAGCATATATCTTTTGATTACCTTCAGCATTAGGACCTCAGCCTAAACATCAAGACAGGAAAATTGCCAAGTAGTCACACACATTCATAAATGTATATATTGTTTAACATTCAATTAATGTCTAGTTTAGTCAGTTAAGAAAAAAAAGTCCCAAGAAGGAGAAAAGGGATCTCCATGTTCAGTTCACATTGCCCTATATGTTTCTCTTTTGTGACCTGCTCAGCGCCAGTTCTTCATTTTCTCCCAGCAACATGGATTTCAGAACTCTCTTGAAAGGCAGCACTAAGTACCTCTTAATGGCCTTGACCACCACTTGGACTAATCTTCTACAATCATTGACTGCACTTGACTTCTGCTTGTGTGCTGTGAGCTACCGACTCGGTGTAATCTTGATTGTCTGGCCTAACTCTCTAGTTTCTACTGTACATAACACACACTCTCACTTGAGCATCTATGTGAGCTTACACATGCACACATCATGAAATTGTCGTGGATGGAATGTATAGCAAATCCTCTGAGCCTCAGCAGTGAAATATTCTTTGAGTCCACTAAGTGCTATAGCTCCACTAACGGACTGAAGCAGCGATAGCAAATGCAGTGAAGAGCAATAGAAAAGCAATGAAAGTATTACTCAGAGTTCTGATGATGCTACCAACTGCCTCCAGAACTACCAGGTAGTATCAAATGTCAGGAGAGATTTAATTATAGCAGAGGTCACTACTACCAGATTGTCCAAGTAGAAAGTGCTCAAGAGGGAACTGAGTAAGCGAGTAAGGTAGATGCCTCAAAGGAACATGTAACTAACAGTCTATCACTTTAATTTGCTCCCATACTCACCAAACACATTCTTTCTAGCCTCCATGCCACAATAAAAGAGTCAATATTGTAATAACATCATGATAACAGAGAACATTTTAGAAATTAATCTAATTTTATCCACCTAAAAGGAGCTCTAGTAGCATAGTGCCTAAGGCACTTGACTGCTAACCAGAAGGCTGGCGGTTCAAACCCACCAGCCACTCCTGGGAAGGAAGGTTGGGCAATCTACTTCTGTAGTGATACTGCCTCGGCAACCCAAGGAGGGGTCACTATGAGTCTGGTCCGACTCGACGGCACATAACAACAACAACAGTTTTAGAAAATAATCTAATCAAGATAAAATCCTATCTCCAGCAATTTGCCCAAGGCCTACTGTACTTCACATAGTAGGGACTCAGTAAACATTTATTGCATGAATGTTTCCTTTATCGAAGTGACTATTGCTGTTGGGACAGGAAAAACCCTTTTCATCCTTATGATTAAGCTTAAGCCTCACTTTCTCCCTGCAGTTTTAGTCATTTCCCCCCCGGTGTTTCTATTGCTCTCCTCTAGACCTGCTTGGTATCCTATTTATCTGTCTACATCTTCTGTGTCTCTCTCCACTGTGAATGCTGGAATACAGGAATGATTTCCAGTTAATCTTGATATGCTCAGACTTAGTACAATAACTAATATTTATTCGAAACATATATTTGAGTGAAATAAATGAATGAATAAGTGATAAACAAATTGATTCTTTATTGTTGTTAGTTGTAATTATACCTCATGGGTTTTAAAGTAAATCACTAGAATTTTAAATTACCTTTGGAGATGATCCTTTCCAATGTTGAGTATATGTGATCCCCATTAGAAAGCACTTCTTATAAATCCTCATTATAAGGAATTATACCATATCATATATTGACACCGCATTATAAGAATATATGAAAGTAGCTCTGGTGGTGTAGTGCCTAAGGCATTTGGCTGCTAACCAGAAGGTTGGTGGTTCAAACCTACCAGCCACTCCTCAGAAGGAAGACTGGGTAATCCACTTCCGTAAAGATTTACCACCTTGAAAACCCAACGGGGGTCACTATGAGTCAGAATCGACTCAATGGCAGTGAGTTGTTGTTGTTTTTTAAATAAGAATATATACTACACTCATTGCCTCTTATCCCCTCTCCCCCAAAAAAGCTATTGGGGACAATGATGGGCCCACCATCTAAGGTAATTTAAACTATTTAGTGATCAGTTTTTTTCTTTTTATCCTGTTGCCATATCACCCACAGTATAAATAAACATGGTTCCCTTGACCTTTCTTCAAGGATCATATTTCCAAAATTTTAAATGTGTTTCCCTACTACTTTAATTTACTTTAAAGAGTTTGATTTATTTATAAATAAACCTTTTTAGGTGTGCAAAATGAAAAGTTCTACTTCTCACTTCTTCAGAAGAATATCATGAGAAGATACTGTGTATCATTTGGGAAAGGGTAAACATCAGAGCACTAACATGTTTCATCAGTGTCTTATAGTGAAAGCATCTATAGAAATACACAACACTTCATGAAACAGAAATGTATTAATCTTTAAATAATATTTCTGCTTTCATTCCCAAATATTTTCTCCTTTCAAAAAGTGAAAATAAAACTATGTTTATATTCTAAACATTACACTAGGGAGAAACCAACATAAGAAGCTCATTCATGTTGTAATAAAATAATTATAATACGGTAACATATTGGTGAAAATATTCTAATTAAAGTTAAAATATGATTTTGATAGTCAGTTTTGCTTAAATAACCAATTCCAAAAAAAAATCCATTGTCATCAAGTTGATTCTGCCTCATAGCAACCCCCACTGGGTTTTCAAGGCTGTAAATCTTTATGGAAGTAGCTTGCCTCACCTTCCTCCCACAGAGCAGCTGGTGGGTTCAAACTGCTGACTTCTAGTTAGCAGCCAAATGTCTTACCCACTGTGCCACCAGAGCAAATACTATTTTAAGTAACTTTACTCTTGCTGATTGTTAGCAATTCCCCCAAGTTAAGTGTTCAGAGTTTAAACTGTAAATCAACAAGGATATATTGAAAACTACCATTAAACATGGTTAAATTCAGGTGGTTAAAAATGGTTAAAAATTCAGAAATGTTTGCAGCAGTATATTGACAGAGAACTTCCAGAGGTTCAAGCTGGATTCAGAAGAGGATGTGGAACAACGGATATCATAGCTGTTGTCAGATGGATCTTGGCTCAAGGCAAAGAATACCAGAAAGATGTTTACTTGTGTTTTATTGACTATACAAAGGCATTTGATTGTGTGGATCATGACAAATTATGGATAACATTGAGAAGAATGGGAATTCCCAAGCACTTGATTGTACTCATGAGGAATCTGTACCTTGACCAGGAGGCTGTTGTTTTAACAGAACAAGGGGACACTACATGGTTTAAAATCAAGAAGGGAGTGCGTCAGGGTTGTATCCTTTCTCCACACTTATACAATCTATATGCTGAGCAAATAATCCGAGAATCTGGATTATATGAAGAAAAACATGGTATCAGGATTGGAGGAAGAATCATTAACAACCTGAGATATGCAGATGATACAACTTTGCTTGCTGAAAGTGAGGATGACTTAAGGCACCTATTGATGAAGGTTGAAGAATACAGTCTGCAGTATGGATTACGTCTCAATATAAAGAAAACAAAAATCCTTACAACTGGACCAATGAGCAGCATCATAATAAATGGAGAGAAAATTGAGGTTGTCAAAGAATTCACATGGCTTGGTTCTATAATCGATGCTAACGGAAGCAGCAGTCAGGACATTAGATGACGTGTAGCATTGGGAAAGTCAACTGCAAAGGAACTGTTTCAAGTGCTGAGGAGCAAGGATATCTCCTTGAGGACTAAGGTGCGCCTGACACAAGCCATGATATTTCCAATTGCCTCGTATGCGTGTGAGAGCTGGACAATGAATAAGGAAGACCGAAGAAGAGTTGATGCTTTTGAGTTGTGGTGCTGGCAAAGAATGCGGAAAGTACCATGGACTGCTAAAAGAACTAACAGATCTGTCCTGGAGGAAGTGCAGCCAGAATGCTCCTTGTGGAAGCAAGAATGGCCAGACTTCGTCTCACCTATTTCGGTCATGTTGTCAGAAGGGACCATTCCCTGGAGAAGGATGTCATGCTTGGTAGGGTGGAGGGTCGACGAAAGAGGGGGAGGCCTTCAACGAGATGGATTGATATGGTGGCTGCAATGATGGGCTCAAGTATAGCAGGGATTGTGGGGCTGGCGTGGGATTGGGCAGTGTTTCGTTCTGCTGTGTATGGGGTCGCTATGAGTCGGAAACAACTCGACGTCACTTACCAACAACAACAACAACAACCATTAAGCAGTGTGATAGTTTCTGAAGAAATATATATCTTAGTTCTTGAAGAACTTACACACCTCCTTGGCTATCCATGTTGTAAAGAGGGTGACATCTGTCCTGGACACCAGAGGGTACTAGTCTAGGACACATTTTTCCTTCTTTTCTGCCCCCTTCTCTGTTCATTCCCTTCCTCCTTCATATTTTCCTGTACTTATTATTTTAATACCAATGGTATTGAAAGAAAAAGTCCAAGCTGCAGTGAAGTAATTGGCCATAAACAAGGCTCAAGTTGTTGACGGAATACCCATGAGAGATTTCAACAAACAGATGCAATGGTGGAGGGTCTTACTCATTTGTACCAAGAAATTTGGAAGACAGCTACCTAGACAACCTATTAGATGATATCAATATTTATGTCCATTCCAAAGAGAGGTGATCCAACAGAATATGGAAATTATAAAACAATATCATTAATATCACACACAGGTAAAATTTTTGCTGAAAATAATTCAAAAACAGTTGCAGCAGTATATTGACAGAGAACCTCCAGAAATTCAAGCTGGATTCAGAAGAAGAGGCTGTAAAATGAGAGATATCGATGCTGCTGTCA
This sequence comes from Orycteropus afer afer, assembly GCF_000298275.1. NCBI lineage: Eukaryota > Metazoa > Chordata > Mammalia > Tubulidentata > Orycteropodidae > Orycteropus > Orycteropus afer. Next base: position 813,888 of record NW_006921728.1, on the reverse strand, counting down.
GATATATCTTTGCTGAAAGCAAAGAATACCAGAAAGATGTGCACCTACATTTATTGACTATGCACAGACATTTGACTGTGTGGATCATAACAAATTATTGATAACATTGGGAAGAATGGGAATTCCAGACACTTCATTGTGCTCATGAGGAACCTGTACGAGACCAAGAGGCTGTCATCTGAACACAACAGGAGGATATTGCATGGTTTAAAATCAGGAAGGGTGTGTGTCAGTGTTATTTCCTTCCATCAAACTTATTCAATCTGATTAAATTTTGCTGAGCAAAGAATATGAGAAGCTGAACAATGTGAAGAAGAATGAAGCATCAAGATTGGAGGAAGACTCTTAACAGCCTGCAATGTACAGATGACACAACTTTGCTTGCTGAAAGTGAAGCTAACTTAAAGCACTTACTAAAGAAGATCTGGTAGTGTAGTGCCTAAGACACATGACTGCTAACCAGAAGGCTGGTGGTTCAAACCCACCAGCCACTCTACGGAAGGAAGATGGGACAATCTACTTCCATAGTGATACTGCCTTGGAAACCCAAGGAGGGGTCGCTATGAGTTGTGTCCAATTCAACGGACATAACAACAACAACAAAGAAGATCAAAGATTACAATCTTCAGTATGAACTGCACCTCAACATAAAGAAAACAAAAATCCTCACAAATAGAAAAATGAGCAATATTGCAATAAATGTAGAAAAGATTGAAGTTGTCAGGAATTTCACTTTACTTGGACCCACAATCAACACCCATGGAAGCAGCAATCAAGAAATCAGACATTGTAGTGCACTGGGAAACTCTGCTGCAAAAGACATCTTTAAAGTGTTAAGGAGCAAAGATGTCACTTTGAAGACTAAGGTGCACCTAATACAAGTCATAGTCATTTCAATAGCCTTATATGACTGTGAAAAATAGACAATGAATAAAGAAGACTGAAGGAGAGTTGATGCCTTTGAATTATGGTATTGGCAAAGAATACTGAAAATATCAGGAGCTCTGGTAGCATAGTGCCTAAGGCACTTGACTGCTCACCAGAAGGCTGGCGGTTCAAACCCACCAGCCACTCCTCGGAAGGAAGGTTGGGCAATCCTACTTCTGTAGTGATACTGGCTAGGACACCCAAGGAGGGGTCGCTATGAGTCGGGGCCAACTCGACGGCAAACAACAACAACAACAACTGAAAATATCAAGGACTGCCAGAAGAATGAACAAATCTGTCCTGGAAGAAGCACAGCTGGAATGCTCCTTAGAAGTGAGAAATGGCCAGACTTCATCCCACCTACTTTGGTTGTGTTGTCAGAAGGAACCAGTCTCTGGGGAAGAATATCATGCTTGGTAAAGTAGAGGGTCAGTGCAAAAGGGGAAGACTCTCAACGAAAGGGATTGGCACAGTGGCTGCAATGATGGGCTCAAGGATCGCAAGGATTATGAGTATGGTGAACAACTGGGCAGTGTTTCATTCTGTTGTATGTAGGATCACTAAGTTGGAGCTGACACAATGGCACTTAACAACACCATCATCATTTTACAAATCACAAAGAAGTAAATTCCACAGCCTTTTTTAGCAAGCATTCACTAATTCTTGCTACTAACATTTATTGATTTATTTAATTTGTGCTAATTATTTATTAGGCATAAAAGCTATAATGAAAGTACAATCTGAGACCCATTACTTGTATTAGACACTGTGCTAGTCATAACACTATACAGTTAACAGTCTGATCCACTATTGTGTACTTGACACAATTTGCTAGGTATAAAATTATAGTGTCCTCAAGGAGCTTATTGGTCCTTTGTTGTTGTTGTTGTTGTTTGCCGTCGAGTCGGCCCCGACTCATAGCGACCCCTCCTTGGGTTTCCGAGGCAGTATCACTACGGAAGTAGATTGCCCAACCTTCCTTCCGAGGAGTGGCTGGTGGGTTTGAACCGCCTGCCTTCTGGTTAGCAGTCAAGTGCCTTAGCCACTATGCTACCAGAGCTCCCTATTGGTCCTTTAGGGGATAAGAAACATAAACCAGCCAATTTTAATATACTGCATCAATTGGCAAGGGTGATAAAAGGTAAAGGCATGTACTTAGTGCAGTAGTTACACAGAGGAAGGAGTAATAAAGCAATCCTCATGGTCAGGAAAATGCTTCACTACTTATAGTTTTGAACTATGAAAGAGTAACAAACTCTCCTAGTTCTTTCATACCCCTCAAAACATGACATACGTGCTTCATTTTTTTTTTTTTTTTAATGTATACTTATTGCCCTCACTTAAAAAACTTTATCACCACTGATTATGGGAATTTGGCTGAGTGTGAACAAGTTAAGGGTGAAGGAGAAAGTTTTGACAACCTTTGGGTTAATTCAGGAATTTAACCAACTTATCAATAGATTCATACCATACAAATTTCTTAGAGGGCTTACTTTTCCAGACTAACTGTCCATAGTGATAAATGTAGCCCCAAATTTGCAAATTGTTTACATGTGTTTGTAATTGTAGATATAGTACAGTTCAAATATAATAAAAAAAGAAATAAGAGCCTTTTTCATAGTGTCTCAGCATCCTAGGGTTGCAGTAACAAAATACCACAAAGTGGGTGGCTTTAAAGAATAGAGATTTATTGCCTCGCAGTTATGGAGGCTAGCAGTCCAAATTAGAGTATGGACCATGTTGATCCCTTCTGAGAGCTCTAAGAGAAGACCTATTCATTGCCTCTCTCCTAGCTTCTGCAAGTTCCCAGCAATCCTTGACATTCCTTGGCTTTCATCTGTTACTATAGTCGCATGGCTATCATTCTTCTGTATAAATCTCTGTGTCTGTTCTCCCCTTTTATAAGATATCACTCAGATTAGAACCCGTCCTACTCTGATATGACCTCATGTTAACTGTTAACATCTTCAAAGATAATTCAGTCAATAACACATGGCTTATTTATTCAATAAACATCTATCAAGCACCTGTCCTGTGTAAGGCATTTTACTATTTATCTGCTCCATCTCCAGAGATGCATTGGCCAAGTTGCTAAATTTTTGTGGAAAGACTGGATGGTAGGATTAAACAAACTAGTGCATTTTTAAACGTTTATGTTTCTCATTGTGCTATTATAAAATTAAAGAAATTGTAAAAAGCCTCCATGATCCTAGAGCAAGTACACCTATCTAATATTACTAAAGTAAACTATATTTTCAACAGCATGTAATTGCTATTTGAATTTGCTTCAATGAGTAAATATTTCACAAATAAATACTCTAGAAATATCATGCTTCCAAATTGTTGTTGTTGTTATCTGCCGTGGAGTCAGACCCAACTCATAGCAACTCCTCCTTGGGTTTCCGAGGGGGTATCACTACAGAAGTAGATTGCCCA
>NW_006921728.1:803810-809830 GCF_000298275.1 Orycteropus afer afer | reverse complement strand
GCAGCAATCTTTAACACATATCTGAGTCCCATCCTCTTCTCTCCATCCTATTGTCACCCTTCTGGTCAAGCTCCCATCATCTCACATCAAAACCAAAGAAAGAGCCTCCTACCTGACCACCCTGCTTTCCCTCTTATACTGCTACAACATCAGTCGTAGCCAGAGTGATATTTTTAAAACATAGATCAGATTATGTCATTCTGCTGCTTAAAACCTTTCCAGTATCTTTCCATCATGGTTTCCTGGTTTGGAAAGACGTTATGACTCAGCTACTGCCTGCCTCCAGCCTCATCAGTTTGGGCCCTTATCCTTCTTGCACCACACCGAGAGGCCATCTCTCTGATTTTCAGGCACTTTCAACTCATTCCCACTTCACAGACTCTATAGTTTTTTCCCCCATTTTCTAATAGCTAGCTCTTCTGGTCCTTCAAATCCTAGCTTAAATGTTGCTCTGCAGAGAGCCCTTCCCTGACCAAACTACTAACACCATTAATAAGGCACTGACTCTCAAGTATATCATCTTATTTTACTTCTCTTTGTAACATCTATCATCAAAATACATTATTCATAATCATTATTTGTTTATGTTCTTGTTATCCCCTATAATGTAAGCTCTCTGCAAGCAGGAAACTCATCCGATTAGTTCACTGCTGTATTATCAGCACCCAGAAAAGTGTCTGGCACATAATAAGGTTCAGTAAATATTGAATGAATTAATCAATGACCATCAAATGGTAATAAAATATAGGAAATCTATTAAGTGGAACACTGTGCAGTCTTTAAAAAGAATGCAATGGAAGACCATCCAAGTGATATTTTCTAACCATATGCACAACATTGCACTTGATGTGATGGTTATGTTTGTGTGTCACCTTGGCTGGGCCTGGTTGAGTGGCTGGGCAGCTGGTGGTAGTTATTCCCCATGATGAGACTGGCAATCAACTCCATGGTGGGATCTACCACAAGCAGCTGAGTAGCTGCCTTTGGGTATGTGGTCTGCTTCCTGTATACAAGGAGAAGCCTTGGGAATGGTCTCTAGCTTATGGCACCTTGAACTCTGCATGTAACCATGTCATTGTTCAGCAGTCTGCCATGCTCTGCCAACCTTGGGACTTACAATGGACTTGAATTAATGGCCTGCCATGTGGTTTGGTAATATTGGGACTGTGCCTTGTTACTTGTCAACCTTGGGCTTGGCAGCCTCAGCAGCCAGCAGCTGTCTGAGTGAAGAAATGCCTCTAGCTCCAGTGGGCCGGAAGCAGGAGGCAGAGCTGGACCCCAAGGTTGAAGGGCTTTCACCCAGCTCCTAGAGCCTGGCATTTTGAACTTGGAGTTAAAGCCTCCAAATTTTAAGAATGAACTCCTGTTTGTTAAGGCCATTCCATTTGTGGTATTTTCCTGTAAGAGTGGCACTAGGTAACCAGAACACCTTCTACCTTGATCCTGCTTTGCTATTCTTAATTGTGCTTGCCATTTGAAATGGAAGTGCATATATATTTCTGTACATGTTAAATATGTGCTTCCCCTGACTGGAACATTCCTTGATGCTGTTCACCATGACCTCTCCAGCAAGCAGAACATTGCCTGGCATAGAGTAGGAGCTCAACAAATATTTGATCAATTTGGAATGAATGAATGTATTGTTAAGTGGTAAAAAGCAATGTACTACACAGTGTATCTATAGCTTGCTGCTGCATTTGTGTTAAAAAGAAGGACTCACATATATATATACATATACATATATACATATGTATATGTATATATGCATTCATATATACACAAAGTCTTTCTGGAAGAAAAATACAAAATCACAGTAACAGTGGTAGCCTGTGTGGTAGGGAATTGAAAGGTAGGGGTCAGGGATGTAGGGGAAGATTATTTGTATATCCTTGTTTTTTAAAACTTACACTTCTACCATAGGCATTAATCACTGTTTCAAAAGAATGAGTATATCATATTTGACAGTTCTGCAAATTTATGTATTTGCAGCCAAAAGAAAATCAAGGCCCTTATAAATGTTCCACCTAAATGACAAACATTCAATAACCATGTATTTAGCAATCTTATATTCTTGGCACAACCCTACGCAATCTCCTGTTAGATGTTCATGAAAATTTGTGTTTTCCAACAAATACCTATATTTCTTTTCTGGAAGAGGTGTTTTTGTTAGCTGACATCGAATCAATTCTGATTCATAGGCCTTTGATAAAAGAGAACAAAATGCTGTGCAGTCTCACATCATCCTCACAGTCACCAGAATGGTCAAGTCCTTCAGGGAAACTCTTATGCCAGTCCATCTCACTGGGCCCACACCATCACTGGTCCTCTACTTCACAAACTTGATGTTCTCTTCCATTGATGGAGATCCCTCTTGATGACATACCCAAAGCAAGCAAGTCAGACAGTGTTCTGTTGTGATCCATAAGGTTTTCACTGGCTACTTTTTGGAACTGGATCACTAGGCCTTTCTTCCTACTTTGTCTTAGTCTGGAAGCTCCACTGAAACCTTCCATTATGGGTGATCCTTCTGGTAGTTGAAATAGCTTTCAGCATCACAAAAACCACCCCAATATGACAAACTCACAGACTGGAGTTAGGAAAGAGATATATATTCCTTAGAATATGGGGGAGAATAGAGTAATGTGGACCTCCACCAGAATTAACCCTTCATAAATACAAACAAGCCTATTGGAAGTTTTGCATACCAAGAAAAGAATGTCTGTGCCTAAGCTATTATGAAAGGTGAGGGTGGGAATATATATATATATATATATATATATATATACACACACACACACACACACACACACACACACATATATATATGTATATATATACTATATATACATACATATATATAGTCAATTGCCACATAACATCCATTCGGGCAACATCAGACTAACACCTGACTGCATATACATCTGTAGTCCCAACCCCCATAAGGCCTGTTATATTTAAACCCTCTTATATTAAATATCGAGGTACATAACAGTGGTTCATAATGACAAATGGGTACTACTTTGCAGCACATATCAAAACATTATTATTACTGCATTATTGTGTTAAAGATGATTTTGTTTTCTGGCAATGTTTCTTCAATGATTTTCATGCATATAAAGGTACACTATATACTCTGTACTAAGACAAACATTTGACTAACTGACATTAGACACAAATCATACCAAACTATTCTGACTTACATACAAATTTGACTTACAGACAGATTTAGGAATGGAATTCATTCATAATCTGGGGGTCACCTGTATATAATATGGTGTTCACACAACATCCAAATCGCATAATGTCCTATTTCAAAGACCGTATCAAGTATGATAAGCCATGTGTGACTGTATGTGTGTGTGTGTGTGTGTGTATACACACACACACACACATATACATATATTCTACCCAACTGGCTGATTTTTTCAGCATTTTTCTGCCTTCAACAAGCAAATGTACTTTACTTTAAGAAAACTATCTGAATATCCAGGTTTATGGACGATAATTAAAGGAGTATCTATGTGCTTTAGTTAAGAATTCCTTTAAATATCAAAGTAATAAACACATTTAAAATATGATTCAATATAAAAATTATACACAATTTCCAAGAACACCATCATTGAACACACAGGTACTCAGTAATTACTTGCTGGTTGGGTGAACATACCTATTGAAAATCAGTAGAGTGAAATGAATAAGAGAGTGGTTTGGGATCCTGATATCCCCATGTTTGGAGTCTGTCTCTGCCATTCACCAGCTGAATATGACCTTCAACAAGTTAGTTAACCTCTCAAGGCTTACGTATTGTTACAGAAATAAAATGGATGAATAATGCCTTATTTGTAGTCAATTCTGAATATTAATGAAATAATAGAGGTAAAGTACTGACATAGTATCAGTCATTGTTTAGTAAATGGTGGTTATTGTTGTGAAAAGTAACAAAATACTCTGAGGGTGTGACTTTTCAGTTTTTATACCCAAAAGACCAATTTTGTGCATAACATTCCATGACATTTTAAGTGCCTAAGGAGCTCTGGTAGTGTAGTGCCTAAAGCACTTGACTGCTAACCAGAAGGCTGGCGGTTCAAACCCACCAGCCACTCCTCAGAAGGAAGATTGGGCAATGTACTTCCATAGTGATACTGCCTTGGAAACCCAAGGAGGTGTCTCTATGAGTCGGGTCTGACTCGACGGCAGTGAGTTTGGTTTGGCTCCTTGAATATAAGAAAAGGTATAGGATATTGCATAACTGAGATTTTTATGGTCTTCAAATTATGGAGAAACAATTAACAAGTATATAAGTTAATTGTGGCAGAGATTCATCTTATAGCAACTGGTAACATCGACTTAGTGTGTGATGATTAATATTCTGTGGCGTAAATAATGTGACTTAATATCCTTTCCAAGTTTATTTTACAGTATCACCTACTGCCTACTTTCTTAATTAAAAATATCAAATGTAAATGTTCATCTAATTTCCCAGACCAGAATTTTGGGGTGATTGGAGCGGGAAAGACAAAATTGGTACAAATTGCTCCAAATTTGGAGACTAAATGAATGCGTTCACTCAGATGACCAAAGGTTTCTTCTTTTTTATATTTTCTGGCTTTTTTCCTTTCCTTCTGGCACTACTAGTTTGTTTAATAAAGTTGAGAATTCTTGCAAAGGGTCTTATAAACACGTGTTATTGCATTTTAAATCTGATTTGAAAGTGCCTCTCTCCTGCTCCCTCTGAGTAAAGTGACCTTTTTAAATGGAGGGAAGTGGGTTTAGATGACAGTCATGATAAATGCGGTCATGTTCACTCAATAAAATAAGGCCCAGTGCATTTGAGGATAAATCAGTGAAATGTACAGCCCCACCTGTCTGTCTCCATCATTCATTTCCACTGTCACTTTCACAGTGGCTGATGGATCACAGTTGCTGTAAAATTAGACAGCCTTTAATCTCATTTCATCCTGATTAGCTTCTCTTTACCCTTTCCCTCTAACTCACTGACTGACACGCTAAAAACTCACACTGGGCTGTATATGAACATAGAGTACAAACTTCTCCTCAAATACCTTTTTGGGAGGGTGAGGCAATTGTTTGCTCACCTCTGGAAAAATCTGGAAGGGACCAGGCATGTATTCATTGTTACTTAAAAAACGATCAATAAGCACAGTACCCGGTGCCATTTTATGTTGTTTATGCTTGTTCACTGCCCGATTTATTTTACTTTTCCTCAGGTTTTATCAGAAGTCAAAGAAATTAGGTCTGCTACAAAACTCAAACATTGATGATTTAATACAGGTTTTGTTTTTTCCCTAATAAATTTGAGAGCATTTTACGTTCAGAATAATTTCAGTTATTTGGGTTTGTTTAAATCCTCTCAATTTACAGTAATAATTCAGAAAAGACAATAATTCAGAAATGAGTACTGAAATTGCCAAGACATATAGCATGCAAGGTTTAATAAAAAAAGTAAAAATATATAGATAAATGAGAATACTTTCATGTAGTCTTTACAGTAGGACTTAAACCACCTTCTTTTCTCTTATTTGGAAGGGTTCAATAGTTAGCTTATGTACAGCAGTTTTGCTTGTTTGCATAAAGCATAACAATAGGGTTAATCAAATGAGAAAGAGGCTTAAAAATAAATCACGTATTATTTCCTTCACTTGATTTCTGTTTGCCTGAATGAGGACAAATGAATGGTAAGAACAAAACACAAGTGTTGTTATATTTTTGTGCTTTGTTATAAAGCTGGACTTCAGGTTAAAAGCAAGGGAATATAATTTATAATTATTTATAATTATTTGTATCATAATTTGGGAATCCCTGTTATTATATGGTATTCATTGACCAAAAGCATTGAACAGACCAAAAGTTTAAAATAAATACTCGAAGAGTTGCAGACATAAAGTGTTGTTATGTGCTGTCAAGTTGGACCCAACTCATAGCGACCCCTCCTTGGGTTTCCGAGGCAGTATCACTACGGAAGTAGATTGCCCCATCTTCCTTCTGAGGAGTGGCTGGTG
>NW_006921728.1:797381-801050 GCF_000298275.1 Orycteropus afer afer | reverse complement strand
ACTCGACGGCACATAACAACAACAACAACAACAAGGGAGACCAAATTGCAGAAGACAGGACCACAGGGATTATTTCAGAATGTACCACTGGGGGTGGGGGAGATGTTTAAAACATGTTCAATTTTAGTTGCTCAAGGAATCTAATATATACTTTGTCCCAGCAGCTTCTGAGTAGCCAAGCCTGCAGGACGTATATGGTTAAAAGCATTGTCCAAAGTGATAAACTGAGGATTGAGGGACCTAAAGGCCATTCTAGAGATGACTTAAAGTCGTCAGCGGTATCACTATGGAAGTAGATTGCCCAACCTTCCTTCCGAGGGGTGGCTGGTGGGTTTGAACTACCAGCCTTCTGGTTAGCAGTCAAATGCCTTAGGCACTATGTCACCAGAGCAGGCACCAATTATCATCAACTTACTTTATGTCAGCTGCCCTTAAAAAAAGAAGGCAAAAATCCACTGCCCACCCAATTTCTACACTATTGCCAAAATCTGGAGTTTGCATACCAGTGCCTTCTCCCTTGGAGTTATGAGTGCAAAAGAAATAAGCATTCACAGTAAAACTAGTACATAACTAAAATAATCAAAACTCCTAAAACCATTCAGTAAGAAGCTTAAATGATCTGATTTGCTCATTCAAAACGTGTTCTACATTTCAATTCTATGCCTTTTTCTTATTATTTTTATTTACATCAGCCTGTATAAGTGCATTCTGAGAAAAATAAAAACAAAACTAAAAAAATATATATATATCACCTAGAATTGTTGAGATTGGCTCTCTCTCTCTCTCTCTCTCTCTCTCTCTCCAGCCTCTTCTTTTTCTCTCAGCATTGGCAAAAGAGCACAAAGTGAGAGCTGGCCCTGACTCATATTGATTTCCCACTGCACTGGTTTCTTAAGTGCTCTGTTGATCCGTGTCAAGCAATAAGTTCCCTGCCTGAACATGCACATCACCTCCCCATTTGTCCTCACCTAGATTTAAGGTGCCCATATGATGAGCTGAACAAGGACATCATTTTTCCTACTGATGTCACTGGGCCCAAACTACTGCATGTGATATAACTAATGCTGTGTAAGTTTACATTTACCATATGACATTATAATAGCAGAGACTAACACAGCAAGGCACACAGGGTGACAGGGATAGTCTACTCTGTTACTGTGTCTCGCAGAAGGAAACAGCAATGGGAGCAAATACGATAAAACCTGGTTTTAGAGTGTTTCTGAATAATGCTTCCTCCTCACAGCTACCACACTTAGGCAGGGAGAAGGGAAAGGCGAGGAGAATGGAAATTTGTGATGTGCCTGACAGTTTTTATCTTCGTTACAGAAGAGCTCCTAAGCAGATAGATAGAAAATGTGTGATTGTTCTGCTAATGACATTGTACAGGAAATTAAGCATATACATTTGGAGGAGGCATTAAATCAGCAGGACCTTAATTTAAAAACTTAAAACTGTATGGAAATTCACTTGCTCATGGCTGTGGAATAGAAAGCGCCCAAGCTCCCTGATTCTGTTTCTGGAAAGATTGCCAGCAAACCAAGTTGGGGCATTTTAATGGCTCAAAGTGTATTCAAGGTAACTTCTTCCAAGAAGTAACCCCAGCTCTGACCATATGGGGGTGTCAGTCATTGTTTCAGAATGCCATCAATATCACCAGGAAGGTGAGGAAAACGTAAGAACCAAAAGCAGCATGACAGGTTGTTCTTGACTAATTTGTGGAATAACATTATGTAAAACTAATCAAAAGGGGTTGGGATTGAAGCTGCTCTGAGCACACCACTGAGCCACGGTGTAGGCCTCTCTGGATTGGTGAGCACCCCACTCGACTGCCTAGGCTCCTTTTTCCCTCCTGACTTAATCTCACATTTAAGACAGTTTGCTGAAAGCAATTTACTTGTGAGCCAAAGTATCAAGTTCTAAGATGGAAAATTTCAACTTTTTTTTTTTGTCTTAATTCCAGTTATGCCATACAACAGTGCCCACCACTGTGTTGTGGAGGTAGAGAACTTCTTGTTCGTGTTGGGTGGAGAGGACCAGTGGAACCCCAATGGTAACTATTGAACAACTTTCTAGGTGCTCAACCAGTATGTGTGTAATGCGAGTCCCTAGTAGCATGCCATTTTGATTTACTCAGGAAAGCTTAAGTCTGTGAAGTTGGGATGCATGATATGATGACAGCGAATTGGGCTGACAATTGGAGGGAGGGTCAATCATTGAGCTAACAGAGGACATATGCAGCGGAGCATTCGCTCACTGACTGTCTGGGGATTTGGCTTGGCAATGACGTCCCAGCCCCTCTCCTTATCCATCCCCTGAGGAATGCCACACACATAAGCACGAGCTCCCTAGAGGAAAGGTATCAAGCTGCTACCATTAAGAATTCTAACCACCTTCTCCACCACATTTTTTTTTCCGTTTTATCAATATAATAATGTGGTTGCAATAAATAAGCATTGTCTCCAGTTGTATTGTATATAGTTTTAGCTGATATTATTTTGCAACATTACTTGAGATCCATTTTATTTGCTATCCATTGTTGTCCCCATTGATGGGATCACTTCATAAATCACAAAGAGAAATTAAACATTTTAACACATTTCCCAAGCCAAACCCAAGGAGAAAACTGTGCCTTGCAAAATACGCAAAATTATCAAGATATTTTTGGAAAGCTTGCACAGGAAGGAGGAGTTGCGGTTGTAGCCTTCTGTGTAACAGAGATAATTATGACTGAGAAACCATAAAACAGCTTGCAGGTACACATTTTTACTTTAAAACCCCAGAACATCCAGCTGAAATTACATATACTGCATATATTTTATGGTAAATGTTCTCTTTCAGCATCTGCACCAAGGCAAATTATAGAAAATTGTTACATCTGTTCACTCTAGAAAGTCTTAAAGGAAAACAATCCATGCCACCCCCTAAGAACATTTCTTTTAAGAGATGGGGACCGTCTTTCTCAAGACCTGCAGCTTTGTTGTTTATCTTTCAGTGTAGGAAATGAGATGGTTCCTGTGCTTTCCTCGAAAACAGATTTGGCACAGGAACAGAAGTGATATTTAATATTACTCCTTGAACTTATCGTCACAATGATGAGTGTGTTGTCTCACCAGGAAACCCTGACATATGTACAATCCATTGTAAACTTTCCATTTACTGTTTAACTTACCTATCCTTGGAAGCGACTTGCACTAAGTAGACCATGTATGAGTAAAGACACGAGGGTCAGCCATCATGTATATCTAAACAATGCATCTGCAGAACAATCTTTTTGAGGCCAGATTAAAAATACAGCATGACAAGAAGAAGCTGGAAAGTCTTGGTTGTGATGACAGTGCTTTTTCAGACCACCCTTCTTACAAGGTGAAATAGGCCTCTGTTAATCTACCCATCTTGGTTTACAACTCAGTTTTCATAAAACGCTATGTACCTTCTATTCCTATCAGTTAGAACGTAATCAAAAACACAGAAACCCTGCCCCCTGGCATTTGACTGCTAACCAGAAGGCTGGTGGTTCAAACCCACCAGCCACTCCTCAGAAGGAAGGTTGCGCAATCTACTTCAGTAGTGATACTGCCTCAGAAACCCAAGGAAGGGTCAATATGAGTCGGGTCCAACTCAACGGCACAGCACAACAGCACATAACAACATCAACACTTAGCATGTTCA
>NW_006921728.1:757671-797165 GCF_000298275.1 Orycteropus afer afer | reverse complement strand
TATATATATATATATATATATATATATATATACACACACACACACACAATGAGAGAATTGGGTGGGTGGCATAAGGGAGAAATTAAAGGGAAGATCTCATATCAACATTTTGCATTTTGTCTTGTAATCAAGATAATGAATAAATAAAATTGTTTGTGTTTTCAAATTTCTTTAGTCTAGATTTTATCCTTGAACTGATTCAGACCCCCATTAAGCTGTGTCCTAGAATCCCACTGAGTTGTCTCCTCCCCTGCCTGGGAGGGAAAGAGCTCTGGTGGCACAGTGCCTAAGGCATTTCACTGCTAACCAAAAGATTAGCAGTTCAAACCCACCAGCCACTTCATGGAAGGAAGACTGAGCAATCTACTTCTATAAAGATTTACCACCTTGGAAACCCACAGGGGGTGGCTATGAGTTGGAATCGACTCAATGGCAGTGAGTTTGGCTTTTTTCTTTTTATCCCTGGGAGCAGGAGCAATTTAGTGTAAAGCCCTCAACAAATATGCTCTGAGAGAAGACCAAATAAAACACTGCATTGCATTTCTTGTTAAATGTCATTGAGGACATCTCTCACTATCACCATCAATATACTTTGTATATTTTGACCCACATGATAGATTCTTGTCAGAACAAAGTACTGAGGCATTGTGTGCTTTCTAAAATCATTACCAACAATAAACATATGATCTATTGTGTCTCTTCTCTTTGCTTTAGCCACCACAAAGCTCAGATTTAAATTTCAGTAAAACTTTACTGTTTTTAACATTTCTTTTAGTCTCCATATGGGCCTGGCAGCTAAGGTTCTCCTTCTGTAGATCCCTTCCACATGGAAGGCTGAATCATTCTGCCCCTGAATTTCTTGGCATATGAAGTCATTTAGAATATATCTAGGTGAATACTGATGAACCATTGGTGGTGTTCTCCAAAATAGAGGAGAATTGTTTACACTTTGAGGCAAGAATGCTAGCCTTTTGACCCCATGTCAATCAGCTAGTCATTGGCTGAGGCCTTCCCCCAGGAAAGGTTGGGGTGGGTTGGCAGTGAGGCAGACTATTCAGCTGAGAGAGATTATCCAGAAGGGGGCATCTGTGAGCAGCCAACACTCTCAGTAGCGCTGGGAATGTATGCATGTCTCACAAATGGATATTCGAGTGGCACCAAGAGAATCTACCACAACCACTTATATATTTTCCTAATAGCTTCATATGCCATCCATCTGATTAACCATAATTGATTTTTTCTTAGTTGCAGTATTTCTTGTGTGCCCATTATTTCTAAGAAATTTGCTAAGAATTGAACTGCACCATTTTAATTAATTCTCACAAACATTCTGTGGGGCATTGTCATGGATTGAATTGTGTCCCCCGAAAAATATGTGTCATCTTGGCTGGGCCATGATTCTCAGTGATTTGGAGGTTATGTAATGATGTAATTTTGCAATTATTTAATGATGCAGTCATCCTCCATGGTGTGATCTGATGTTGATGTTGTTGTTAGGTACTGTTGAGTTGGTTCCAACTCATAGCAACCCTGTGTACAACATATCAAAACACTGCCCAGACCAGCACCATCCTCATAATTGCTGCTATGCATAAGCCCATTGTTGCAGCCACTGTGTGACTCCATCTCATTGATGATCTCCTTCTTTTTTGCTGACCCTCAACTTTACCTAGCATGTATCCTTCTCCAGTGACTGGTCTCTTCTGAGAACATGACGAAAGTAGGAGAGTCGAAGTATTGCAATCCTCACTTCAAAGAAGCTTTCAGGTTGTACTTCATCCAAGACAGATTTATTTATTTTTCTGGTAGTCCATGGTACATTCAATATTCTTTGCCAGCCCCACAATTCAAATGCATCAATTTTTCCTCGACCTTCCTTATTCATTGTCCTGCTCTCATGTGTATATGAGGTTATTGAAAATACCATGGCTTGGATTAGGCACACTTTAATCTTCAAAGTGACATCTTTGCTCTTTAGCACTGTAAAGGGGTATTTTGCAGCAGATTTGCCCAACGCAATACATCCTTCAATTTCTAGAAGGCTGCTTCTATGGGCGTTGATTGCAGATCCAAGTAAAATGAAATCTTTCACAACTTCAGACATTTCTCCATTTATTATGATGCTGCTTATTGGACCAGTGGTGAGGATTTTTGTTTTCTTTATGTTGAGATGCAATCTGTACTGAAGGCTTTAGTCTTTGATCTTCATCAGCAAGTGCTTCCAGTCTTCTTCACTTTCAGCAAGCAAGGTGATGTCATCTGTGTATCACAAGTAATTAATGAGCCTTCCTCCAAACCTGATGCCACATTCTTCCTCATATACTCCAACTTCTCAGATTATTTGCTTAGTATACAGATTGCATAAGTGTGGTGAAAGAATACAACCCTGACATACAGCTTTCCTGATTTTAAACCATGCAGTATCCTCTTTGCTCTGTTTGACTGACTGCCTCTTGGTCTATGTACAGGTTCCTCATGAGCACAATTAAATATTCTGGAATTCCCATTCTTTGCAGTGTTATCCATAATGTCTTATGATCCACACAGTCGAATACCTTTACATCATCAATAAAACACAAGTAAATATCTTTCTGGTATTCTTTGCTTTCAGTCAAGATACATCTGACATCAACAATGATAGCCCTTGTTCCATGTCCTATTCTGAATTTGGTTTGGATTTCTTGCAGTTGCCTGTCAATTCACTGCTGCAACAATTTTTAAATTATCTTCAGCAAAATTTTACTTGCATGTGTTATTAATAAGATTGTTCAATAATTTCCACATTCTGGTGTATCAACTTTCTTTGGAATGGGCATAAATATGGATCTCTTCCAGTTGTTTGGCCAGGTAGCTTTCTTCCAAATTTCTTGCCATAAAAAAGTGAGGGCTTTCATCATTGCATCCATTTGTTGACACACCTCAGTGGGTATTCCATCAATTCCTGGAACCTTGTTTTTCACCAGTGCCTTCAGTGCAGCTTGGACTTCTTCCTTTAAGACCATCAGTTCTTAATCACATGCCACCTTCTGAAATTGTTGAACATAGAGCAATTATTTTCAGTACAGTGATTCTGTGTATTCCTTCCATCTTCCTATGATGCTTCTGCATCATTCAACATTTGGCCCATAGAATCCTTCAATATTGCTACTCAAGGCTTGAATTTTTTCTTCAGTTCTTTCAGTTTGAGAAATGCCAAGCATCTTCTTCCCTTTTGACTTTCTAACTCAAGTTCTTCACACATTTCATTATATTTTACTTTGTTTTCTCCAGCTGCCCTTTGAAATCTTCTGTTCAACTCTTTTACTTCATTAATTCTTCCATTTGCTTTAGCTACTCTCCACTCAAGAGCAAGTGTCAGAGTTTTCTCTTCCTTTTCTGGCCTTTCAATTACCTTTTGCTTTCTTCATGTGCAGTATCCTTGATGTCATCCCACAACTTGTCTGGTCTTCAGTCATTGGTGTTCAATGCATCAAATCTATTCTTCAGATGGTGTCTAAATTCAGGTGGGATATACTCAAGGTCATATTTTGGCTCTCAGGGACTTGTTTTAATTTTCTTTAATTTCAATGTAAACTTGCATATGAGCAATTGATGGTCTTTTCCACAGTTGGTCCCTGGCCTTGTTCTGACTGACAATATTGAGCTTCTCCAACATCTCTTTCCACAGATGTAATCAATTAGGTCTATTTGTGTAGTTGCCATTTATGTTGTTGTAAAAAAGGTATTTTCAATGTATAAGTTGTTAATCTTGCAAAATTCTGTCACGGGATCTCCAGCTTCATTTCTATTACCAAGGCCATATTCCCAACTACCCATTCTTCTTTGTCTCCAACTTTCACATTCCAATAAGTTGTAAGGGATTAGGGTGGAATACAACTCTTACTTAGGTCACAGGCCTAATCAATTGTAAAAGGAGTTCCTCTAGGATATGGCCGGCATCACCTTTTATCTTACAAGAGATAAAAGGAGAGAGAATCATCAGAGAAGGAGGGACCTGAGTACCACCAAGAAAGAATAGCCAAGAGCAGAGTACATCTTTTGGATGTGGGGTCCCTGCACTGAGAACCTTCTAGACCCAGAGGAAGATTGGTTCAGACACATGGAGATCTGCAAGGAATGCTGGGCCCACAGATATTGAAAGGAGACAAGAACCTTGAAAGGACCAAATCCCTCACAAAGAGAGCCTTCCCTTGGAGCTGGTACTCTGGATTTGGTCTTCCAGCCCCCTGTTCTGGTTACCTAGTGCTGCTCTGACAAGAACATACCACAAATGGGATGGCCTTAACAAACAGGAATTTATTCTTACAATTTGGGGGCTTTAAGTCCAAGTTCAAAGTGCCAGCCTCTAGGGTCTGGGTGAAAGCCCCTCAGCCTTGGGGTCCAGCTCTGCCTCCTGCTCCCAGTCCACTGGAGCTAGAGGTGTTTCTTCACTCAGACAGCTGCTGGCTGCTGAGGCTGAGAAGCCCCATGGATGACAAGTAAAAAGGCACAGTCCCGGTGTTACCAAACCACACTGCAGGCCATTAATGTAAGTCCATTGTAAGTCCCAAGGTCGGCAGAGCATGGCAGGCTGCTGAGCAATGACACGGCTACATGCAGGGTCCAAGCATGCCATAGGCTAGAGACCATTTTCAAAGCTTCTCCTTATATACAGGAAACAGTCCACATCCCAAAGGCAGCTCCTCAGCTGCTTGTGGTAGATCCCACCATGGAGTTGATTTCCAGTCTCATCATGGGGAATAACTACCACCAGCTGCCCAGCCACTCAACGTGGCCCAACCAAGCTGACACACAAACATAACTACCACACCTCCTAAACTGTCAGAGGATAAATTTCTGTTTGTTAAAGTTATCCACTGGTGGTATTTCCATTAGAGTACCTCTAGGTAACTAAGACAGGAATGTTCCATTATGGCTTTAGCTTTACTTTGAGGAGATTGACCGAGCTTGTGGCTGTTAAATAACGTTCCAGGACACACAGTCTGCAAAATGCTGAGCTGATTCCAATGTATGTCTTTCCAACTCCAGAGCCTTAGTCTTTAACCACTGCCATTCACATAAACATTTGTATTTGTTTTAGAAACATAACAAAAATCATGTTTTTGCCTTTTATCTTGAGACACTAAGTCAAAGTTGCATCACAGTGAAAAGTGGCTCCCACTCACAGAGACCTCTTCATTTCCCAATTAGAAAACCATGAAGGAATTCAATCACATAAAAAAGATGAGCTTATCATATCAGAATACCTCATGCAGTTAAAAGGTAAAAATAAAAAATGTATAAATAATAACAACCCTATTATAGTCTATAACATGTTTTAACTTCATTACTGGTGGTGAGAAAAATTAAAAATGTAAGGATTCAGTGGTTATATACCTTTTCCAAATATGAAATCTCCTTAAGTTAAACTTTAAGGAGTTCTGGTGGCATAGTGGATAAGGCACTTGGCTGCTAACCAAAAGGTCAGTGGTTTTAAACCCACCAGGCCCTCCATGGAAGGATGCAGTGATTTCCTTTAGTAAAGATTTACAGCCTTGGAAAACCAAGGGGGGTTGCTAGGAGTAGGAATCAACTCGATGGCAGTGAGTTTGGTCTTTTTTTTAAGACAAACTTTAGTTCTTATGAAAGGGCGTCTGAAATGAACTTCCTTGAAAGAAAAACAAAATTATAAATTTTAATACATACTAATATACATATTCATAAAACACAAATATTATTTTATTTACTGATGATCTAGGTTATAATAGCAAAGTTAAAATCAGAAAATACATTAGTTACTAGAAATATAAGCTGAATCTTTGTATCAGTTTTTCTTTTAATCTGTAGATATTAACTCCCTTCATGTCATTAGTGATAGGAATGCTTTATAGTATTTCAATATATGTATATGTTCTGTCATTCCTCCTACTTAAGAGACCCAATTAGCATTTGTCACTTACTGATGACTGAACCCAAAACAACCATGGATGAGGAATTTGCTTTTCACTTACTTTCCTTCTATCACTGGCTAGAAATTGCCACCTCGCCCCACTTCTTATTTCACTCATGTGCTAGTCAACAATGGTGTCTGGTGACCAGCATCACAAGAAAAGGGAAAAAGTAGAGGATGAGTCACAAAGAAAATCAAAAGTATGAGAAGGAAATGAAGTGGAAAGTAATCTAAAACTCTGTTCATATGGCTTTCATTCTCCAACTCCTGAAGAGTCTCAGTGGAAGTCACAGGAAAGAAGCTGACCTTCCTTTTATCTCACCTTCCTCACGGCACCATACTCACTTCTGAGTTTCATTATTCCCTCTGCACATCTTTTGCTACCTGCAGAACTCCTTCCTTCTTTTTACCTATGCAATTCTCTATCCTTAATCCTCTTTCTCATCATTGACCTTACATCTGCAAACCTTTCCTCATCTCACATCCATCTCACCCCAGTCCCTACTTAGCCTTTTCTCTAGGCCCATGCCATTTTCATCATGACCAGAAGTGAGCATAGCTAGTTTCTGCCATCACTGCTCAGCATGTGAAGGCATTTACTGCCCCCATTGCCAGGAGGAGGCAGTTGCTTTCTTCCAAATGAATATTTTAAATCGAATTTCATAGAGAAATAGTCTCATACATTGTGGGTAGGTTCCACATTTCTATTAACAACATTGATCTTCAGACTTATTTGGGAATTAACCCTGGAACTTAAGTATGATGATATTAGCAATTGCAAATTTTACACAAACTCACATATAAACCCATTCCAGACATAATCTTTCCTTTAGTTGGATCCAGCCTACGTGAATTCCAACTAGGTCATGGTCACCACTGGCATTCTTATCCTTTCTGTATATCCCCAAATAAAACTCAACTTACCACTCAACTCCAACCATCCAAACCTTCCAGCGTGATCCCTGGAACTCATGATCTCACATCAACAAAAATGCTAAAATCTTTAAGCTCTCTTCTGAGTTGTCCCTACAGCTTCTTTTCCAATTGGAACCTGGTATCTCTGGCAGTGTAGTGCCTAAAGCATTTGACTGCTTTCCAGAAGGCTGGAGGTTCCAAACCAACAGCTACTTCTTGGAAGGAAAATTGGGCAATCTACTTCTGTAGCAATACTGCTTTGGCAATACAAGGAGTGATCTCTGAGTCAAGTTGACTCGAAGGCAGTCACCACCACCACCACTCCTCTGAGATGACTGCTTTCCCAGCCATCCTTTCTAGGGGGCACCGTTTTTTCACTGCCACACACAATTCACATACCACAACATTGGATGCAGGTGGCTTTTATCCTTCCTCTTCATTGCCACCTCCAAACACTTAAAACCTGAGCCACTTCAAAGGATATCTTCAGATTTTACCACCTGCTGCCCCTTTATATGGAGCTGTCCACAGTTTTCCTGGTGATACCACCCTTTCCACTGAAGTTTTAGCACCTGGATCACTGTCTTTCTACCATAACAACTGTCATCTTTCTGATAACATAGCCTTCCAATACACTAAACTCTCTGTTCTTCCACACCTCTCTTCCACCCCACTTCAGTCTCTATTCCCATAGTCATAACTGAAGTGTTGTCACTCCCAATTATTGTACCACTTGCCAAAGCTCAAATTTGAGCATTTGTACTGGCCAGCATCTTCAGTATTTCTAACTTTTTTCCTCTAGTTCTTCTCCTCCAGCAACTTTCCTTCCTTACCTGAATGCCCAGTTCCTGGGCACTAGCACATTTTCCTTTTCCATCATCCCATTGTATCCCTACTTCTCCTTACTGTGTTTAGATTCTATAGCCCATGCCAAGAATCTGGTGCATACACTTGCTGTGTCTGCCCCTCCTCACCCTGTACATGCTAAGCAAAGCCCTGGTCCTGGTTAAATTCAAATCTCTTTCACCTCTTCTCTGCCTTTGAGCAACCGAATGTAGATATATAAAACTACACACCAATCCCATTAAATTTCCTAGTCCAT
The DNA here is from genome assembly GCF_000298275.1 of Orycteropus afer afer. Classification (NCBI taxonomy): domain Eukaryota; kingdom Metazoa; phylum Chordata; class Mammalia; order Tubulidentata; family Orycteropodidae; genus Orycteropus; species Orycteropus afer. The sequence continues at coordinate 789,219 of NW_006921728.1, read as the reverse complement.
GCAAGCTCCCATCCTTGGAGATAACTATTTCACATCTTCTATCTCCTTCAATACCTCCTTCTCCAAAACTCCCGTCCTCAGTTTCAGCTGATAGCCTTAATTCTTAGTCCAATAAGAATAGAAGTAATCAGAAAATGAAATCTTCATCTGGCTACTACTAAATGTATTCAGTTACCTCTATCACTACACATATATTCTACCTTCCCTCCTATTATCATTTCTACTCTGATGTAAGGCTTATTCCTCATTCTCTCTCACCTGCTTAAGGACTTTACAGTATTTCCCAACTTAAAAAATAAACAAGCAACAAATAAAATCTTCCCTTGATACTGCATCCCCAAACTATAATATGCTTCTTCTTATAGCAAAATTCCTAAGTAACATTAGCTATCCTTTCATCTTCACTTTCTTACATTTTACTATCTCCTGAGTAGTCAGTCTCCTTTAAGGCTTTCATCTTTAGCAGTCAACTGAAAAAAACATTTGGGAATGTCACTAACAACCTTGATCTTGCTAAATTCTATGGTCAAATCTCAGTTGTTCATTCCCTTCTTTTGAAACACTTTTTGACTTGCTTCTAGGATACTATACTCTTCTAGCTTTCTTCTTACCTCTTAACTGTTCCTTTTCTTGCCTTTTCCTCTTCTTCCCAAGAGTTCATTCCCAGGAACCCATGATCTTCCGTTTCCATACCCTCTTCCTAGATGGTTTCACCAGTCCTGTGGTTTTAAATAATATCTCTAAGCTAATGACTTCCAAATTTCCAGCTTACGGCTCCTTTAGCCTATGTTACTAGACATTCCTACTTTGACATCCTATAGGCCTCTCAAGGTCAAGCCCTTAACAGCATTCATGACTTCTCTCCCCAACCTCCAGCCTACTCCTCCCTGGTCTTAGAAAATTTCATGAAATCAAATGCAGTCACTCAGGCTAAAACACAGTGATCTTTAATTACTCCATTTTTCTCATACCAATATTCAATTCACTAGAAAGTTTCATTGTGCCTGTGTAATAAACCCCATACCTGACTGTATCTCACCACCTCCACCTTCATTTCCCATTATCTCTTGCCTTGACTGTTGCAATAGCTTCCTGACAATTTTCCTGCTTCCATAGTGGCCTCTCTATAGTCTATTTTTCACACAACACAGAGTGATCTTTTTAAAAGATAGATTAATTCTTGTCCCTCACTTGCTCAAAACCATCTAATGGCATCCTGCTGTTTTTATGACAAAATGCAAAATTCGGCATTGTTCTAATGCTGTGTTCTGACCTTGAAACCTCTCTAACCTCTGTCCTTGCCATCTCAGCATTCTTGCAGTTCTTAACTCATAACCAGCCCAAGGACTCATACTTACCTGTCCCACTGCCTGAGAGGTTCATTCTTGGTATTCTAAGTATCTGCATGACTTGCAGAAGACATGATTGAGAAGACCATCCTATTTAAGCTGGTCTCCCCTCTGCCCATCCCTACTTTATTTTTCTTTAAAGCTTTTGTCTCTACTTAATATTATATTATGTTTGTTTATTCATTTATCAAGAAAGGAGCTTTGTCTTTATTGTTTACCAATATATTCCCAGAGCCTAGAGCACATCAAACATAAGTTGGGTTCATTATATATTTGTGCAGTTAATAAGTGTGTTGTGTATACATGCCTGTGTCGGCACATACAGACACATCCTAATGGGTTTACCTCTGTAGTGAAGTTTGATGCCTGTATTTCTATGTTTAATTACACATATATGAACAAAAACAGATTTTTAAAGTTGAGACCTCCAGTGCTTTAAATGATTGTCATGTCAGGTGCTACATGCAAAATGTAATACACTCTTTTGCTTCCATTTCTTGCTTTGATGTCAATCTGTATTAAAATAAGATTCTTTCTAATACCTTGGGGGCATTATTGTGTTTTGTAGGCTCCGAGCTGGTGAACCAGCTTCAAGGACTCATGTTTCCCATTTCAGCAAATATACTAGTGATACGTCACAGCAATTGTGCTTCCCCAAATACACACTCAGGACTTGCATGACATAATATAAAATAAAACTCATTTCCAAACTCAGATTCTTATGATCATGATTGCTGTTATTTCCATGAGGTGAGAACATCATTAATAAAAGGCTTTAACCAGAAAAATGACACAAGACAGTCCCTACAACTGATAAAGCAGTAACTTCATGTTTTTAAAACATAAAAACACCAAAACCCAGACATTTTTACCCTAACACTGTGAGAAAACTAGTTTGGTAAAGGTACTTGGTTTTTTATTATTATTATGGTTGATTTATCTTTATCCCAACTCATTTTAAAAACAAAAAAGAGGGGGAGGAGAGAGAAGGAAAGGGTAAACATTTGAGGTTTACCTCACATTTATTTTTATCCAACTTAGAGAGATATTCTCTCTGTTTAATTTTTCTGTTAAACCCAAGAACAGAGACATCTTATAAAATGCTATTAAATTTGCAAAACAACAAAGATATCTAAGTTTTAACTGTGTCAAATGTGTTTTTACAGGAAAACACAGTACAAATTTTGTCAGTCGATATGATCCTCGATTTAATAGCTGGATTCAACTTCCACCCATGCAAGAAAGGTAAGTGTTTAATTCTTGTGCTTGTAACATTTCTTATATCCTTTATAGGAAGCATAGATGCTAAATAGTTTTCCATCATAAGGGATGCTAGACAGAGTCAATGAATGATATATAAGGCAAAATGCAAAGCTTGGCCTGTCCAGTTTACATTAAATGTCTTGTTAATTCAATGGAGAAAACTAGTCAAATAACTCAATTATTTGTCTTCATAATGGAAGAAAAAGGGAGGACTTGTCTTCTTTTACTACACTGCCTTGGTATTTATTTATCTAATATTTATTATTAACTTTTTATTGTGATTTGGGTGGAAGTTTACAGAGTAAATTGGTTTTCCATTTAACAATTCATACACATTTTGTTTCATGACATTGATTGCAATCCCCACAACATAACAGCACTCTTCCCACTTCTTCCTTGTGGTTACCATTTCCCTTGTCCTTCTTTCCTATTCATTCCTGCCTTTTGAGCTGTTTTCCTGGGCAAATGCTGCCCTTTTGATCTCATGTGGTTGATAGTTGTAAGGAATGGATTCTTTCTTGGTGTTATTGTTCACCTTGTAGGCCTGTCTATTGTCGGCTGAAAACTGAGCCACAAGGGTAAGTGCTTAAAGGGTGACTAAGGGCCATAGCCTTGGGGGGGAGGTTTCCACCAATCTTCATCAAATCTTCATCTTCTTATTGAGATTTGTTCCACATGTTTCTCCCATTCTGTACAAGATCTCCTATTGTGGTCCCTTTCAGAGTGGTTGACAGTGGTAGCCAGGCACCACCTAGTTCTTGTGGTCGAAGGGTCATGGAAGCTGAGGTCCAAGTGGTCCCCTGGTCCCTTGGACTAATTATTTCCATGCATGTTTTATATTCTTCACTCCTTCACATTGGTATTTTGTAATCAGGGCTATTGTAATCATTGGTATTCCACTAATCTCAGTTTTAATATAAATCCTACAACTGAAATATAAAATGTATTCTCACAAGGGTATGCATTTAGATGCAGAAATTTCAATATCAAGTATTTCAAGTCTCACTGACTCAAATTATTTACATTTCCCTCTCTAAATGTCTTTCCAACAGACATTCATGAACTGTTTCATTTTTTAAAAAATACTTTTGAAAATATCATGCAATGTATGTCACCTAAGTCTCCTAGTTACAAAAAGGCAAGATGACTACTCTATGTATACATATTTTGTCTCCCCTGACTATTACCTAGGTATTGGCCAATGTCTTAATAGATGTATTCAAATTCACATGCTTAAAATTTGAACCTTGGTCCTTTTCAAATAATATCTGATATGGATATATTCTTGAATGAATTTTCCAACATGATAGTGATAGTAAGCTGCAACCTTCCTTCTGTTCCCAGCTGAGTCATTGAAAAAGAAATCTACCGCATTCTTCCCCATTCTGAGTTCCTTTATGACTCCTTACCTTAACATCTCTATTTTTTTTAACTTCAAGTAGATTACATGAAGATCAAATTAAATCCTTAATCATAAATTTCAAGTTATAGGAAAATTTTCAGATAATAATAAGGCATTTGACTGCTAACCAGAAGGCTGGCCATTCAAACTCATCAGCCATTCCTCAGGAGGAAGACTGGGCAATCTACTTTCATAGAGATACTGCCCTGTAAACTCAAGGAAAGATTGCTATGAGTTTGATGTGACTCAACAGCAGTGAGTTTGGTTTTTGTTTTTGGAATATTCATTCAAAAATATTGCAGCATGTGCAAATTTATGACATAAATAAGTTCAATATTTGACATTTTAGTCCACATACATATATTCAAATTCCCTTTCAGGAGACTAAAAGTTATGCACTGAAACTGATAAAGCATCATAAAGACTACAGATACTTTTAGGAATGTCTAGTGCAAGTGTACCCCAAGAAATAATTCTAAGTCAACAAATATCCTGGAAAGCTTCTCAGTGAACCAGAATCCTCCTGACATCTTTGTCTTCCTCCATTGCACTCTGTGTCTCTCTTTTTGAGTTATTTCCTAGTTGCTATTTTTGCAGCTATATCACTTGTCCTTCAATTTAATCACTCAAAAAGTTTTATTTAAAGAGTTCTTTAAGAAAATAAATATCAATAATTTGTTTGAAATGTCTGCAGCATCTCATCACAACGGTCCCCTTTCCTGGGGACTGCACACCACAATAATTAACCTTCACGCCTTCAGCTTGGGAGGCATAACTCATGTCGCGGTCAATTATCTCACTGTAGAGCCCCTAAGGATGAGAAGTATTGCTGCAAAACCTAATTAGTAATTTTTTAAAAAATGTGTATTGTTTACTTGATAGTCTATAATGACTTCCTCTGAGGCACTATGGCCTATCATGGCAGGGTCCTACTTAGACAATTTTTAGCAGCTCATTGACCTGATAAAAAGACCTGCCATGGTCTGTCGGCGCCCGGCAGCCACCGTTGACAGGATGGACTGTTTAACGTTTCTCTCTAAGTCATTATGGTATATCATGTCAGGTCCCTAGTAAAAGAAGGTTTTTTTTAAATTTAAAACAATCAACTCGATAGACCAAATAAAGAGCTCCTTACAGAGCTGAGTGGGAAAAGGCAGCTCTCACAAATGCCTAGTCAATCTTCTAGCTCTGGATCTCCTATGGGTTGGTTGACCCAGGCAACAATCCATAACGTGAAATGAAATTTTGCTGTCATTGCAATGCTTCCAATCAAAACAGCAAGTAAGATCAGTTATCAGTGTGGATTAATTGGTGGTTAAAAAAATAGGAGAAAGCCCTAAAATAAGAGACACTCTTTAGATTAGAAAAGTTTCTCAAAACATTTAATTGAGCTAATTTTGCATTGTGTAATTAATGAATTAAACTCACCACAAGCTCCCTATTTTGCAGATACCAAAATACTGAGAAGTTATAATTATGCAGAGAAGTCACCAAACTGAAAGAAAATAATAGAAACAAATTTAAGCCACCTCTGGGGTACCCCACTCTTACTGAGCTATCTAAACACAGATTCCAGGGATATTTATTTAACCTAGCAGAGCTTCCAAGGGACCATAATAAAAGCACAGGAGACCCTCACAATTTAACAAGGAATGGGCACATGGTCTCTACAGTTACCAAACTATTGGGTCAGTTTGTGAATTGCATGCTTGCTGGCTATGAATTTTACTAACAGAAATGATGAAATGATTAAACAAAAATATAGTGGCTAAGACACTTGCCTGCTAACCAGACGGCTGGCGGTTCAAACCCACCAGCCACTCCTCGGAAGGAAGGTTGGGCAATCCTACTTCCGTAGTGATACTGCCTCGGAAACCCAAGGAGGGGTCGCTATGAGTCGGGGTTGACTCGATGGCACATAACAACAACAACAACAATGATTGTGAATTTTTTGGCCCTAGATTTCAGATTTGCAAAAATGAAAACTCAGGTCAATAGAAATGTTTTCTTGTTTCTAAATTTTTCCTCACAAAAATAGACATTTTAGGCATTTTTCCTATGGAGATCTTACTGGTAGCTAGCTCTGGTAGCACAGTGCCTAAAGCACTTGACTGCTAACCAGAAGGCTGGCCTTTCAAACCCACCAGCCACTCCTCAGAAGGAAGGTTGGGCAATCTACTTCCGTAGTGATATCACCTCTTAAACCCTGGGAGGGGTTGCTATGAGTGGGGTCCGACTCGAGGGCAAATAACAACAACAGTCAAAAAAAAAAAAAAAAAAGTGGAGGGGAAAAGTTTTGGTCAGTAACAAGAAAGCCTCTTTTCTCTTCACAGAGTAAGTGAAAGATTAGAAGCAAGTATATTTAAAATATTTCCAAATTTAAACACATTTGTCTCTAGCAGTTTTACAAGAAACAATGAGACACAATAATCTCTTTGGAGAATCACTTGTTGTGGTTAACGGTGGTGGTGGTGTCAATCAAATGATGAAAGTTAAAATTTCAAGCTGAGATAAGGTTGTGATAACTCAATCTCATGCTTCAGGGCATAAACTGACCACTCTAAGGACCAATAAAGTTTTGTACATTTAAGCAGGGCTTGACACTTGTTTGTAGGAGTTACTGTTAATTTTTTTTTTTTAAATTTATCTCAAAAACATTGGATTTTGCCCCTGGTTGGGGTAGGGTGAGGAAAGATGAACAAATTTCAAATACAAATCATGTAATACCATTAGTATCTTTAATAATCTTGAACTTTTCCAAAATTAAATACATGGGCCTAAATGAAGTAAGCTCTTCATTGGGCAGGAGGGTGGACAGGAAAGCTAGGGACCTGTCTCAAGAAAGACCTGGGGATGGTAAACTTTTAGCCTTGAGAAAGGTGCACAGCTGCTCATGGACCGTGAATGATCCAGTGTTTCTGTAATGGATTTTGTAAATTTTCACTTTGGGCACAAAAGGGAATAAGTCAGAGGCTTGAAAATTTGCTATTGGAATTTCTACATAAAAATGCATATTTAGTCAGGAAGTGACACCTACTGATATTTTTCATTTAGATCCTAACAGTGACACTGTGTGGATAAAACTAGGAGTACACAGAGCATCAAATTAAGAACATCTTGGCTACAAAAAGCAAGTATGACAGGCTGACTCCGTGTCACAGTAGGAAAGGAGCTAGATCAGAAAAGTGAGAAAATTGAAATTCAGACAAGATAAAAGCACTCCACACTACTAAAGAAGGATCACTCTCATTCTTCACAATCTAAACTTAATTAAGTAAAGAGCTTTCATTCTTGGCATGACCAATATACTCTCTCCTAGACTAGTACTGCACAGAACTCTCCATTAACTCCTTACTACCCAGAGTCCAAGTTATTTAAAAAGCACCCATTGGTGAAATTACGAAATTAATTACTTTAGAAGCTCAACAGCCTGTTAGAGAATCATGTAAAAGAGGGATATTGCCCTACCTTTGTGTCAACAGCGTAAAGAAATATCTGTGTTATTTTAGGACCAACTTTTTTAGACATCTGTCAACATTTTACCTTGAGAAGATTAAAACATTGCTAAAATAACTTTGAGCTACAATATTCAGTGTACTGAATAGAATTGGTTGACATTCAAGCATTTTAAGAAGTAGCATATATGAAGAACTGAATGATTAAAGGAAGGAGTCCAAGCTGCACTGAAGGCATTGGCAAAAGTAAAGTTCTGGAATTGATGGACAACAAATTGAGAAGTTTTAACAAAGGCTGCAACTCTGGAAGTGCTCATTCATCTATACCAAAAATTTGGAAGACAGCTACGTGGCCAACCAACTGGAAGAGATCCATGTTTTTGCCCATTTCAAAGAAAAGTGATCCAACAGAGAAATTAACAAACAATATCATTATTATCACAAGTATAATTTTGCTGAACATAATTTAAAAACACTTTAAGTAGGGCTTTAACAAGGAACTGCCAAAATCTCAAGCCCGATTCTAGAAAGGTCATGGAAAAGGATTATCATTGCTGGTGTCAGATGAATCTTGGCTGAAAGCAGAGAGTGCAAGAAAGATGTTTACCTGTGCGTTACTGACTGTGCAAAGGCACTGGACAGTGTGAATCAGCAAATGTTATCAACAAATTATGGTTAACATTTCAAAAAGTAGAAGTTGCACAATACTTAATGGTGCTCATATGGAAACTGTACATAGACCAAGAGATAGTTGTTTGAAGGAAGGGGATATTCTGTGGTTTAAAATCAGGAAAGGTAGGCAAAAAGATCGTATCCTTTCAGAATATTTATTCAATCTATATGCTGAGCAAATAATCCAAGAAGGTGGACTATGTGAAGAAGAACACAGCATCAGGATTGGAGGAAGAGTCATTAACAATCTTTGATACGCAGATGACATAACCTTACCTGCTGAAAGTGAAGAGGATTTGAAGCACTTGCTGATGAAGATCAAAAATCGTAGCCTTTGGTATAAATTACATCTTAACGTGAAGAAAACAAAAGTCCTCCCAAGTAGGCCAATAAGCAGAACCATAGTAAAAAGGAAAACCTGAAATTGTTGAGGATTTCATTTACTTGGATCCACAGTCAACGCCCCTGGAAGCATCAGTCAAGAAATAAAATGACCTGTTGCATTGGACAAAAGTGCTGCAAAAGACCTCTTTAAAGTATTAAAAAGTAAAGATGTTCTTTTGAGGACTAAGGTGCACCTGACCAAAGGTGTGGTATTTTCAATTGCCTCATATGCATGTGAAAACTGGACAATGAATAAAGAAGAACAAAAAAGAATTGATTCCTTTGAGTCATGGTGCTGGCAAAGAATGTGAAACATACCTTAGACTTCCAGAAGAACAAACAAATCTGTGTTAGAAGAAGTACAGCAAGAATGCTTAGAAGCGAGAATGGTGAGGCTTTGTCTTACCTACATTGGACGTGGTATCAAGATTGACAGTCCCAGGGGAAGGACATCATGCTTCGTAAAGCAGAGGGTCAGTGAAAAGTGGAAGACCATCCACAGGATGGATTGACACAGTGGCTGCAAGCATGGGCGCAAACATGTGAATGATGTGGGGATGGTGCAGGACGGGGCAGCGTTTTGTTCTGTTGTACACGGGGTCCCTATGAGTTGGAACCTACTTGGTGACACCTTAACACCACCATAGTCAACCAGAGAGCACACGGAATCTGGTTAGAGAAATGGAAGGAACCAGTGGTCTATTTGTATTCACTTAATTTTGCAACTATTTTTAAACCTAATATTATTATATAAGTGAATTTAATTCCTATATGTAAGAATTTCCAGTTTTTAGGTGACAGATTCCTTTGACAATCTGATTAAAAACTGGGAAACTCTCTCCCCTACCCCAACGTACACATGCATAAGCATGTGATGTTTATGATCTAGAAGAATCTAGTTGTATTTTTTTTAAAAAAATGCAGCATTTTATTACAATTTCAGAGCTTCATGGACTTTCAGAAACTGTAGCCTCAGGTTAACAACTATAACTTTATGAAAGCGGACTCACCTGCTCTTTATTTTCCTACTTATTTTTTCCCCTCCACTTTTCCATTATTGCCGGTGTTCTTTAGCCTTTGGAGTTTTCACAACACGTATGTCTTTCAAATCTGGAGAAGGTAAACATAGCTGAAATATTATTTTAGAAATAGTGAAAGCTAACAATTCCTTGGCTATCAAAAAAAAAAAAAAAAAAAAAACAGAATGCATCACCATCTGAAACAGTATTTTGAGAGACAATTTACTCAGCAAACATGAGTAGTGTTCTCTGAGGGGCTTCACACTTAATTGTATTATACTTTTTCAGTTGCAGGCTACGTTTTAACCTTAAGAAGTATATTAATCCAGTAGCAACAATGAGAAAACGATGCGAAGGATCAAGGACATGCTTAAAGTTACAATGTAATCAATCATCCTACCTCCAAATTATTGAATGCACTTAAACCTTTATTCTCCTCAGAGACCATAGCTTATTAGTTCCCAATATGTACATGCTCCTGTAAATTAACTTTTCCATCCTCCTTTCCATTTCTTATACTGACACCCTAGTTCAGGTCCTCAATATCCCACACCTAGATTTTTGATCTAGTTCAGAATTGACATTCTCCTTTCTAATCCTTTCACACAGTTTACATCTTTTGCCTTTGAAAGGATATACCCAAGTTAGGAGCTCTGGTAGTGTAGTGCCTAAGACACTTGATTGCTAACCAGAAACCTAGCGGTTCAAACCCACCAGCCACTCCTCAGAAGGAAGAGTGGGCAATCTACTTCCATAGTGATACTGCCTTGGAAACCCAAGGAGGGGTTGCTATGAGCTGGATCCGACTTGATGGCACATAACAACAACCCAAGTCTATAGCATGTCATGAAAATGAACTCAAAAGTATTCAACAGCCTTTTAAGATTAAATGCCAAAAGTTTCTTAGATGATATTCCTATAATTTGTTACATAAGTACAAAATTTGAATGTTATATGTAATTACAAAAATTGTTCTATTTGCAATAGTATTAGGGGAAAAAAGAAAAAAAATGATCATTGAAGAAAAATTTTGATCATGTAGTTGTCTTATAAATTGGGAACAATGACCCTTGAAGGACCATAAAGAAAGTGAATGTCAAGATAATTTATTATTGTTACAATATCTACCTCATTTTTCATTTTGTCTTACTGAGCTGTGCTATCCTTACAAGGTACCAAAGATCCCAAATATTAATGAACACTTTAACAATGTATAAAAAGCAAGATAAAAAGAGCTGAAACAAAAAGTTGGTGGATTCCTTCTTTGCTAATACTGTAATAGCTATAGTTTTAGCCATAATGGTTGATTCTTACAGTCTCAGATTTAAAAGATCGCTATATGTGTAGGTTCTAAAAGTTCTTACGGTCTCAGATTTACAAGATAGCTATGTGTGTAGGTTCTAAAAGTTTGCATCCCTTTCTGAGGTACAGTGTACCTCCTTTTCCTGATTAACTGAGTGGCCCTTATCCTCTTGTGATTTACCGTGGGTTATTATTTTCAATTGTAGAAGAGCCAGTTTCTACGCATGTCGGTTGGACAAACATTTATACGTTATTGGTGGAAGGAATGAAACCGGCTACTTGTCCAGTGTGGAGTGCTATAACCTAGAAACAAATGAATGGCGCTATGTGTCCTCATTGCCACAGCCTCTAGCAGCTCATGCAGGAGCAGTGCACAATGGAAAAATATACATTTCAGGCAAGTCATTCCTCCACTTTCTGTTTCAGCCTTCAGTTTCACGGCACTTTCTTGACTTGTATGTGTATGTTTAATTCACAGGGGGTGTTCACAATGGAGAATATGTCCCATGGCTATACTGCTATGACCCTGTAATGGATGTCTGGGCTCGAAAACAAGACATGAACACAAAACGTGCAATCCACACCTTGGCTGTAATGAATGATCGCTTGTATGCTATAGGAGGAAATCATTTGAAAGGTTTTCTTTTGTTTTGTTTTTTAAATCACAATCACATTTGCATCTCGTGTCTCTTGCTAAGGGGGTTTCTCATTAGATAATCATAGTTAACCAAGTAAAAAACATGTTGACTGAATAAAATCTACTCTGTGTAAATTAGCAGTACCCTTGAGCAAGCATTTATTTTGGCTTTTCTGCAGATAGGATTATTTTTAAGTTTCCATACACATTAAAGAAATGAATAATGAAGTCTATAGAAAAGAGAAAAAGGAGCATTAATAACCGAAAAACACAAACAATTTGTAGTAACAATGAATTTGGTGAATTAAATTATCCCTTATCACCAAAGTGTTATAATGGTCTTTTTCCCAGAAGAATATTTTTAAGCAGTAATCAGAAAGAACTTTAATAATAGCTGCACAAAAAAATGCTAATATGTGATTTTCCTCAAATAAAACATTTAGTAGAATTTTGTGTCTAAATTTAGAATTCTTTCTTTCAAGACGGAACTATCAAACTATCTATGACTCTTAAATTCCTTTTATCTGCTTTTTTTAACAAAGCTTTTTGAATGCGCAGTATTTTTAGAGGCATGTTTTGGCTCTTTTCCCTCCCCATCTATATATATGACTGCAACATTTTGTAGAGATAAGGTGCATGTGTGTAACATGAATATGACAGACAAGGAGAGAGATCTATGACTTTGAGAACTTCATTGAACTTCTTGGGCTTCTGTTTCCACATCTGAAAATGGAGAAACTACTTTGATCTCTAAAATTTCTTCCAGCTCTGACATTTCATGATCTTTGTGAACTAGATAGGAAACAGGCCTCTTAGATATGGTAGATTGAGCCCTTCCATGCATTTATTTTACAATAATAAACCAAAACAAAAAACCAAACTCATTGCTGTTGAGTCTTAAAAATTGGGTTAGCTATACATTTTTTTTTCTTTTTTTCCCCTACACTTAATAAAGACAGCACAGTTGTATTTTTATGTACATATTTCCTTGTTCGTATACCCTGACTCTTCAACAATAAATGCTAATACCCTATATGTGGCCCCTGGGTAGTGCAAATGGTTAAGCACTAGACTATCAACCAAAAGTTGGTGGTTTGAATCCAGAAGTACCTTGGAAGACAGCCTTGAAAACCCTATAGAGTAGCTGTACTCTGTACATGAGAGTCGGAACCAACCTGATGGCAAGTAACAACAACAATAATGTCTGTTGTCTTAGTGCCCTCCCCGGTGGGAGAGGATTATCTTTACTGCTGCAACCCTTTTTCATTCTTTTTCTCTTTCACTGGTGCTCCTTTATTCCAATCCATATGTTTTATTATTAATTTTGTACCTTTCTACACAAAAACATGATTTCTGCTCATTTCTTTTGAAATGCCTAAATATTTCAGAGAACTTTTCATATTTAGTATTACATTTTGACAAAGAGACTTGGTTAATTATATTCTAAAGAAGGAATAGCACACACACACACCAAAATTAGGTTCGATCTGGGAGTCATCACGGTGTAGAGAAAAACAGTGTGGACTCTGTGGTTAAGCCATGTTCTGAACCCCAGTTATGTATTTACTACTGCATCTTTTTGTGCACCAATGTAAATAACATGCACCCACATAAAAGGCACGGAAATGACAAAATGATGTGAACAAATTCTGGCATAGTGCCCTCATGCATACATTTGGCATGTTTTGTGACATTTCTAGAAGTGAGTTCCGGCCACATTCACCCTCATTCAGTAGTCTGAAAATGTTACTTTTGATCACATTTGTATAATAAAGGTACAAAAAGCCATGGTCAAGAAGTAATGGATCGACTTTGGTAGTACCCCAGTAACAGGAAAATAAAACAATTGAAAGAAACTCTGCACCTTCTCTGGGCAGTTGGAGCCAGGTCTGAGAGCGGGGCAGTTCCCTGTAAAGGATCTGCGCCAATGTACACGGAGCCAGAGACAGACAGAGGGTCGGAAGCAGGGCTGCCCTTGGGGCTGCCAGAGCCGGAGCTTGGGGCGGTCCTGTGGCAGGTGGGGCCATTGCCTGTGCATGTGTCTGGTCCCCCAGAGCCAGCCCCACGTGATGCTGGGCAGCAGGATCATGTGGGTGCAGGATTGTCTCATTCAAGCGATGGACACACGACTCCTCTGCCCCACGGTGTCCGGGAGGGCAGGAGGCCAGATGGTCTGTGGGCGGAATGCATGGAATTGCGGCACACCAGCTTCACCCACCTGAGCGGCTCCCCGCCCAGGGGTGCGCAGGCCCTCACACCATCTGGGCCAGGGCCAGCCTGGCGAGGGCTGTTTACGGCGCAGAAAAAGTCATTTCATCCTGCATTGGGAAAAGCAGTTTGCAAAGCAAGGAGGGAAAAGCAGTTTGCAAAGCAAGGAAGGAATCATTCCAGGAGAGGGACGGTCTACTTTGGAAACTCGAGGGTGGGCTGGTGAGGGGTCTGCTGCTGCCAACCTAAGCTCCACGTCAACAGGCACTGAGACAAAGACTTAACATTAAATCTAGCGGACAGGAAAAAAAAACGGGAAGTCAGCAGCATACAAAAAATACTGATACAGCATGCTTATTAAAGTAACACATGGGGGTTGTGTGGTAAGCCAAAATGTGTAACATGCACATTATTTGCATAAAATATGGTAGTTGTGTGGCCTTACTCAAGATGTGTAACTTCATGTCTCTAAAATAAGGATAATTGTCTCTTCCTTGATGATTTTTGTGAGGATTACAGTGAACATATGTAACATCTGAACTTGGCTCAGTGAAGGCAAACATCTCCCCAGCTGATGCCACTAGAACTTCGCAAATAAGAATTTTCCCACGTGCTCATTCCCAGTATATATGGCAACTGAAAGAAATGCAACAGGGTTGCAGTGCCGACATTGCTCTGTAGTTGTAAAATCTGCATGCTTTGTTTTTTGGAAGAAGTTATGATCTGAAATAACCTTTCTATGCTTTGAGGATGAAAATTACATTCTTTTTGGTCTTCTCAATCACTCTGAAGAGTCTAGTATGCTTGTTAGTTTAGCTATAATTGTCAGTTAGCAACTACCCATAGCATGCATGTAACTAGGGGGGAAAAAAGAACATAACATTAAAGATTTAGTCAGCGTGGTGATTATGAAACTTCCACTAAGGATATTTGACCCCTTAAATTCAAAGCAGGGTTCCATAGAGTCCAGGAAACTAACTTATTCTCTGTGACTAGTTAGCTATTGAGAAACCTGATCAGAAATGAGAGGAAAAGCTGTCAGTGATAGTTATTCAGCTCCCTCATCTCGAACCTTGATCCTTAGTAAATATTGAAAACCTTTTGCATCACCGTTGTTGTTGTTGTTGTTATGTGCCGTCGAGTCAAACCCGACTCATAGTGACCCCTTCTTGGGTTTCCAAGGCAGTATCACTACGGAAGTAGGATTGCCCAACCTTCCTTCTGAGGAGTGGCTGGTGGGTTTGAACTGCCAGCCATCTGGTTAGCAGGCAAGTGTCTTAGCCACTATGCTACCAGAGCATCACCATAGCTGTTTATAAAAATAGTCTGACTGCAAAGAGATAAAAGATGCTGAACAGCATATTTTTAATTAAAATATTTTAGGGAGTTAAATATTTGTTTTAAAAAGGTAGTTATTATTTAGTGTTTAGTAGTGTATGAGTTCTGAAGCCCATTTGCCTGGGTTCAAATCTAATATCCACTAGCATGTAGATAACCTATCTACCTGAATGTTGTGTGACTTCCAGTAAAAAAACTCTGTCCCTCAGTTTCCTCATCTATAAAATGAATATAATGATAATAACTAGCTCATAGGGTGACTGAGGAGATTAAGAGTTTCTTTATATGAAACACTTGGAAAGCACCAACTTATCGTAAACACTATAAAATACCTGCTTCAGCTATTATTATTTTAAACCTCAGCATTTTTAATAAATGTACTCACTTAACCACATAATCAAGCTTAATCAAATGACATACTGCATTGGGCAGATCGGATGCAAAAGACCTCATTAAAGCAAAGATATCACTTTGAGGACTAAGGTGCGCCTGATCAAAGCCATGTTATTTTCAATTGCTTCATATGATGTAGAAGCTGGGTATGATTAACGAAGACTAAGGAAGAATTGATGCTTTTCAATTACGGTGATAGCAAACAATATCGAATATACTGTGGACTTCCAGAATAATCAGCAAACCTGTGGAAGAAGAACAGGCAGAGTCATTCTTACAAGCCAGGCTAGTGAGGCTTCATCTTACGAACTGTCAGCATGTTACCAGGACAGACCAGTCCTTGGAGAAGGACATCATGCTTGGTAAAGTAGAGAGTCAGCAAAAAAGAGAAAGACCCTCAACAGGATGGATTGACACGGTGGCTGCAACAACAGACTCAAGCATAGCAACCATTGTGAGGACGGCACAGAGCCAGGCAGTGTTTCATGCTGTTCCACACAGGGTTGCCGTGAGTCGCAACCCACTCAAAGGCATTCAGCAACAGCCCATTTAACTAATGTTTATTAATGACATATTGTTAAGTTGTACCTTTTGACTAAAAGCACTTTTGGTAATCATGGGGAGAATTTATTATCTAAGGCCATCATTACCCATCATCATCACCAAAATCATCACAAAAAAGAGAAAAAATAACATATAGTTAGACATCTTGGCTTTAAGTTAATGCAGAACTCTGAAGAGTTTGGCTTTTTAGGTCTTTGTCACATGGCTCCAGTATCATCATTTAATGTATGCATTTATGAGTCTTTAAATAAACAATTATATACCTCCTGGCTCTAAACATGCTTTTTGTTTGTTTGTTTGTTTTTAACAACTCTTAACCTTTCATTGTTGTTGTTGTTATGTGCCTTTGAGTCGGACCCAACTCATAGCGACTCCTCCTTGGGTTTCCAAGGCGGTATCACTGAGGAAGTAGATTGCCCAACCTTCCTTCCGAGGAGTGGCTGGTGGGTTTGAACTGCCGGCCTTCTGGTTCTCATGTGGTTCCATTTTGCTTCTGTCACTCAGGTTTCTCCCATCTTGATGTCATGCTTGTGGAATGCTATGACCCAAAAGGTGACCAGTGGAACATTCTCCAGACCCCCATTTTAGAAGGTCGAAGTGGTCCTGGCTGTGCAGTGCTGGATGACAGCATTTACCTTGTCGGTGGCTACAGCTGGAGTATGGTACATGCCCACATTGACCTCATCATGCTACTCTTGTTTGTGCTTACTTTTCTGTTTGTTTCCCTCCAAATGTGTGATGTCTCACATCTTTATCTTTTTTTTCTAGATGTTATTTATTTTGTTGCTGTAGTTGAGAATATACACAGTAAAACATACACCAATTCAGCAATTTCTACACGTACAATTCAATGACATTGATGGTGTTCTTCAAATTGTGCAACTGTTCTCACCCTCGCTTTTTGGAGTGATCTGTCCCCCATTAACATAAACTGACTGTCCACTAAGGTTCCTTTCTAATCTTTTGAGTTGCTGTTGTCAATTGGGATCCCATGTAGATTCTTCTTAAAATACCACAATGTTCAAGGCAGACCTTTTTTTACTAATTAAACTAAACTAATGCTTGGTTTTAAGATGACTTCCAGAGATATTTTTGGTTTAGATTATCATGCTTATTTATATGCAAGCAGTAAGTTACTTTAAGTAGTAAAATAGAATCAGTTAGTTTATCCTAGAGCCAACTTGCTATGTGTTCGACGGTAATATAGGACAGGAGAGATCTTTGGTTTGTGTCAATCCTCGTGCTTTTTTTATTCTGGCTTTCCATCTACAAGTCAAACTGAAGTGATTGTGTAAGAATTCTGTTGAATTTGTATGAATAAGAGAATCTGAACAGTTTTTGACTAGTAAGGGATGAGAAATGAAAATTAATTATTCAGTGTCTCTCAATGCTTTTTAGGATTTGTAATTTGCCATTGCTTTTCCTTTTTCATTTTTCTTTTTAACCTGAAAATGTTCAAACATATACAAGAATTGAAACTACAAGGGTTCTTCTTTAACCTCCCATGCTGCTTTAATATTCATCAACAGTTTGTTGTACTTACTTCATTTATTATCACCTCTTTTAAAAACTTTAACAATTTGAAGCAAATCCCAGACACCATGTTATTTGACCTTTAATGCTTAGTATATATCTCAAAGGGAGCTCTGGTGGAGTAGTGCCTAAGGCATTTGACTGCTAACCAGAGGCTGGCAGTTCAAACCCACCAGCCACTCCTCGGAAGGAAGGTTGGGCAATCTACTTCTGTAGTGATACCAAAAACCAAAAACCAAACTCACTGCTGTCAAGTCTGATCCAACTCATAGCGCCCCCTTCCTTGGGTTTCCAAGGCAGTATCAGGTGGCTATGAGTTGGATCCAACTCAATGGCAGTGGGTTTATGTATCTCAAAAAAAAAAAAAAAAAAGTCTTACATAAGTACACTATCAGTATCACACCTAATAAAATGAACAATAATTCCCTTATATCCAATCCATATTCACATTTTTCCTATTGATTTTAAAAAATGTACTTTTCAAATTGGTATGTCCAAATCAGAGTACAATAAGTTCTACACATATTTGGTTAGTATGTCTCATTAAGCACAATAAGTTTGAAAACAGTACCCCACCCCACTTTTTTTTCTTCAATTCCATTAACTTGTTGATAAAGCAGAGTTAGTTATCATATAGACTACATTCTGGAATTGTCTAATGACTTTTTAGTGTCATTTCAAATAATCCTGTTTGCATATTTCTTATAGACTACAAGTTAGAGCTAAGCTCCTTCTTATTGTTCAGCTTTTTTCTCCTTTGGCAAGAACTCCTGAGGAAGTGACTGTGCAGTTCAAATTACATCACATCAGGAGACACATGATGTCAAAAGGCTAGCTATGAGCTTCTAAAATGATGGTTGCTTTTATATTTTTCTACTTATACATGTTGATCTTATAAGGTTAATTTGGAGTTCTAGTATCAATTATTTTTATTTCTTTTGCAATAAACACAGTGGTGATAAAAAGTTCTGGGGAAGTTTTTAAAAGTTATTAGCTACATGGAGGCAAATACGTATTGACATATGCCTAGATAGTCAGTCACACGTGTGCTTATTTACTGGTATCAATTGGTAGCCACAGAAAGGTATGTGTATGTTTAGGAACCAGATACCAGGAATATGCTTTCAGAAAATGACTATTACATTGATTGTTTTTTTTTTGTTGTTGTTGTTGTTGTTGTTGCCTGTGATGAAAACAAACCTTCTTGGTTTTGAGGAGGCAACTGTAACACAAATACTAGCCCCTGAGGCTGGCAAAGAAAACAAGATTAAAAACATTCTGCATTTCTTGTGTGGCCTCTTAAAAGTAAATGAATCAATGTGTGAGAAGTGGGCAAACCTTCATATCCAGTTAACTGAAAACAAATTTTAAATCCCAGCTCTGATTCACTACAGTGGTGAAGTAAAATGGAAAAGTGAAGTAACAATCAAAAATCTAGTTTACTTCAATTATTTGAATATTTAAGGTGAATTTGGCTTCTTTAACTTAAGCCAGCTGGATAATTTCAATTTTTGATCAAATATTTTGAAGGATTTGTTGAGCACCTAGGATGTTCTAGGTACTTAACTTTGGTATTAGTTACACAAATATGCAAAAAAGAATTTGAAATCTTTAGAGTTCCAAATTGTCCCTTGGAATCAAACAGCTAAAATACATGTCTTCCATTTAGAATTTTTTAGCAAGAGCGGAGAAGCCATCTTCTTTCCACTATAAAATATATCATAAATAATACTAGCATTGTATTTCTCTGAACATCCTTCTCTAAGTGTTCCTTGCTCTGCATTACAGGGGGCCTACAAGTCATCTACAATATGCTATTGTCCAGAGAAGGGAACCTGGACAGAACTCGAAGGAGATGTAGCAGAACCCCTTGCAGGCCCTGCCTGTGCAACAGTTATCCTGCCCGCTTGTGTACCATACAACAAATAACACCAGGAAACCCTGGAATGAACAATAACACACTCTAGGAAGCAGTGACAGGTGACATCATAATACTTGGAACCATGCATTCTAATGATACAACTGCCGAAATCCACCCTTGGTTTCTGATGAATGATTTTTAAGCAACCACAGATGAAAGTGACCTGTTCTTGAACAGATACTGTGTCTGTAACTCAGATCACACCAAACTTAGCATGGTGACAGACTCTTCCATTTCAGACTGGTTTGAAATTGTCCAGCTTTACAGAAACTTCTCATGTGGATTTAACTTTTAAAAGGAGAAAGATAAAATACTGAAGACTTCCCCCCAGAGAAACCTAAGATCAGTATTGTGCATTTTAGTCTACCTGCATGTGATCTATGTCGAAGTTTTGGGGATATTGTGTTCATGAATGATGCAAAATTTGACCCACCTAAAGACATATACAGCATTACAGAAATTGCCACTTGATTCTGTATTCCTAACCTTTGGCTATTTCACATACTCCATAAGCTACACAGTTCTAGAAAATCATAAAAAAGTAAAGAGGGGAATTTTTGTTTCTATACAACTTCCTTTTAGATACCTTCTGCCCTTACATCACCTCATGGGATGAGAGAAGACAAAGACGTTGTCTTTAGTGTTGTCTCTTATAGCAACTGCTTTCTGCCCTGTGGGTTCTAGGCTAGCCAGAGTCATTATTTTTCTGTCTTTAATCTTATGCGAAAGATTAAAATATATTATGTCTCTATTCAGTTCATGAAGGTTTATGCATTCTCAACTTGTGTAGTATATCTAAGGAGTGACTACATCAGTTATTTGACAGAGAAACTTAGTCATACAATTTTGAAGAGGTTCTGTTGGTTAACACATCTGACCCAAACTTAACTAACCTTTATAAAAATTGGGAAATTGCTTTCAGAAATTTAGTGACAGAAAGAATGAATTTGAAATCCAAGTTGGTTCTCTGTCTTTAAAAACACAACACAGCATTACTTAAAAGAATGCTCAGGAAAAGCATATGACTTACCCTCAGTAGTCTTCCAACTCATCATATTTTCTTTACTATCACCAGCAATGCCTGGACCAAGTTAAGTGAGCAATTGCTATGCTGTCTTTAGGACTATGAGGAATTTAGGAGCAGAGGACAAGGGAGTATGAGATAAACTCCATTTGGCAAATCAAATGGGAAAAACTGACAGGAACATGAATTTGATTTTCCAGCTCTTAACAGCTTAAAAAACAACAATTAGGAGTAAATAAAAACTTAAGATATATATTTTTTTAATCATTCAGAGATGTTGCTGAATCCCTCGACAAAGGTGCCATTTAAAACAATTTGGGAAGCCACAGATTGAAATACCTTGGGGATAAGAGTTCATTGCAGAGCATGTCAAAATGGAGTGGGTATACTGGAATTCAATGCCGTTTCTACAGTAAAGTGCAATCTTCATTGTTTTTGTATTTATTCGTATGTTCAGATCCAAAGGATCCGTTGTAAAATATATACATATATAAATATATATATGCAGTGCAATCAATTATCATTTCTTTTTCCCTGAAAGCATCTGAATATATAGAAAGAAAGAAAAGTTCCAGAACTTTGTGGGAAAACCCCAGCTGGTATCATGAAGAGAACAAGGTCTGATCAGAATCATCTATTGTCAACTGTCACCATTTCTTCTGAAAGTCACAGTTTATATGAGAATATTTGCTTTCCTTAGACTGATTCTTCCTCTTATTTTTTATTTTTAGCCAAAATAAATAAAAGCATTTATGAGAACTAAAAGTAAAACTTACAGTTTTTTCAGAAAGATACAACCTATTAGAAAGTGAAAAGTGAGTAAATAAGTTGCAGAGAATGTAAATATTGTACAGTATTAGAATGTGTAAATGGAGCTTGCTTGAAAGGGGAAAACTTTAAATAAAAACTTTATGTACTAATTCAACTGTCTTTCATATTCATAATTATAAAGCATAGGTATAAATCCCTACATTAAAATCTTTGAAGATTTATAATATGTAAATGCTTAAACATTTGTATTCTTCAGATATGTTTTGCAAGTTTATTTCCTATAATATGTAAATGTATATAGTATGGACAATGCTACAATTTATAGACTACTTCTGGAAAAATGTTGTGAGTTAAAAGTGAGTTGTATCTGATTTGTTATAATAAGGAGTAATTCATCCAAGCTCTAATAGCAAGATATTTATAGAAATTTCTATAAGCACCATATGGACTAAATAACACCTGCATACTCTCTAAAGAATGTGTGAATTAAATCAATTATCTAAATGCATAGTATTTCATTTTATTCTCTTAAAAAAAAACCTGGCAAAATGTGTGCACGGCAAGGAGAGAGGAAGGATTCCTGGTGGCACAACTGTAAAGCACTTGACTGCTAACCAAAAGATTGGCAGTTCAGACCTACCCAGTGCCAGAAAGACCTGGCAATCTACTCCCCAAAAGGCTACAGCCTATAAAAGCTGGGAGGCAGTTCCATTCTGTCACATGGGTTCACTAGAAGTCAAAACTGACTCACCAATACCTAACACCAGGAACAACAAGGAGAGTGGCTATGGGAGATTATAGGAGTAATTGAGGCATGTAGCAGAGGTAGCAGGTGGGCAACCCTCTGGCAAAGAATCATGCAGGGTCAGGAGAAGTTCCTGAAGCCTTGCACGCTAGGAGAATTTAATGTTTCCCAGCCAGGTCTATCGCTGTTGATGTTGTTATGTGCCGTTGACTTGGATCCAACTCATAGCGACCCCTCCTTGGGTTTCTGGGGTGGTATCACTACAGAACTAGATTGCCCAACTTTCTGAAGAGTGGTTGGTGGGTTTGAACTGCCAACCTTCTGGTTAGCAGACAGTTGCCTTAGACTCTACACTACCATGGTTAAACTCAATCAAAGTATCTTTTATTCTGTTGTACATAGGTTCGCTGTGAGTCAGTTGGTGATGCCAACTGAGTGGCACCTAACAGCAACAACAACAACTCTGTTCATTGAACAAAGTGAACCATTGCTTTTTCACTAACATTGGCTGTGCTTCTCCATCTTTTCCCTTTTGCTCACTCATTTTCTCGGCAGAGAATGTCATTTTATGCTCAAAATTGTCTATCAAAATCCTGTCCTTCACGTTCAGTTCAAAGTCCACCTTTCCTTCATTAAGCCTTCATGATCACAACAACATGGTGTGAGTGTTCTTCAACCCTGTGTCTCTCTCTTGCTTTATCTCTTCCACCCTATTTGTAAGATTTCATATGTCTTGCATTCTTATAGATCCAGGGTTCCATGAGGGTAGAGATAATATATAATATGTCTTTGAACCCACCCTAAAGCCTCACACATCCTAGGAAACCATAAAATATTTGTTGACTAACGGTAGCATAGTGCCTAAGGCACTTGACTGCTCACCAGAAGGCTGGCGGTTCAAACCCACCAGCCACTCCTCGGAAGGAAGGTTGGGCAGTCCTACTTCCGTAGTGATACTGCCTTGGAAACCCAAGGAGGGGTCGCTGTGAGTAGGGGCCGACTTGACGGCACATAACAACAACAACAACAACAACAGTACTATTTCTAAGCATTATTAATTTAGTGTAACTTAGTTATGAAAACGTGTGAAATGTAGGAGGAAAAAAGAAAAATATCTTTAGTCCACTATCCAACACAACTTTTATCTTTTAGTACCTGAACTCTTCCCAGTCTTGGTTATTTGCACTTTTTGCATTTTGTACAATTGAATTTACATCTTGACACTTTAAATGTCTAGCATTTCACAATCATGTTTCCATGTTACTAAATGACCTTTATAGATTTAAATAATTTCATAGTACACTTAACAGTTGTTCAAACACTGGCAAATTTTGATTTATGTACTAGTGTCACAGACAGTCCTCATACAGTATTCTTAAATGGTCTTTCTGATGTCCTCCCATCAATTTTACTCCACAGTTCATGTTCTGACCAACTACTAACATTATTTCACCCTAATACATTGGAATGCATAAAGGCTGTGACTCTCCAGAGATAATGTTTATTCAGTTCATCTCTGGTCCTTTTCCTCATTTAACATTTCTGATGAAAAATACTGTAACCCCCTTCACCTCCAGGCTCTTCCAGAATAGTTGTGGTAAACTGTACTTTCCTTGTGAATGGACTCAGACCACCATGATGCCACTTCAAGCCAGATGGCATTCATATAGCTTGGCAGGAAGTTTTTTACTTACCCTACAAGTTTTTCCTAAAAGAAATTCAGACAATTAAATCCAGCTGAACTGGAATGGAATATTAAATTGATTTCTCTTCTAGCATGATTGATCGTGTTAATTCAACTTGCAGGCTGGAAAGAAAAGAGAGGGAAAAGAAGGGAAGGAAGGAGGGAAAGGAAGAAAAGAAGGAAGGAAGGAAGGAAGGAAGGAAGGAAAGGATTATCAAAGTCCCTTGAGGCTACAAGTCTTAAAGTGATCGTCATCTCTTTAAACTCCTAGAATATGTATTATCTGTACTGTTCATACAGTACCTATCACATATTTCCCATATTGACAGTGTTTTGATATGTTTATGCCTTGTTTCAACTAAGTCCCTTGCTGTAGAATAGACAATACTTGGAAATGTTGTTTCCCTGCATTGCCTTGCCTATCGTGGTGCTCATATAATGGATCGTGGGTGACTTTAGGGGCACTCAAATCTCTTGATTAGCAGAATCATTTCTGGCTCAGAAACTTTATACTCATAATCTTGAAAATGTATGTTGCACCTGGATTTTCTCAAAAACTTCTGTTACCAACATGACAACCTCTACAACAGCCTTTGACAGGAAGATATGTTAAGTGTACACTGGGACAAGCTAGTTGTTTTTGTCATTTAACCATGTTTCCTCTATTTAATAATTGTGAAAAACAGACTTTTAATGTAAAATCCCCTTTTCAGGTTTTGTTGTTGTTGTTGTTGTTAGGTGCCATAAAGTCATCTCCAGCTCATAGCAACCCTACGCACAGCAGAACAAAACGCCACCTGGTCCTGTGCCAGCTTCAGGATCCTTGCTATACCTGAGCCCATCGTTGCAGCCACTGTGTCTATCCATCTCGATGAGGGGTTTCCCCTTCTTCGTTGACCCTTCACTTTGCCAAGCATGATATCCTGTTCCAGGGAATGGTTCCTTCTGACAACCTGACCAAAGTAGGTGAGATGAAGTCTGGCCATTCTTACTTCCAAGAAGCATCCTGGCTGCACTTCTTCCAGGACAGATTTGTTAGTCCTTTTAGCAGAGCATGGTACTCATACCATTCTTCATATTCAGCTGTACAAAAACTTTATTATAATGAAAATCTTTGCCCAAGAACCCAAATAGGATGATACACTGGTGAATTCCATCCTGCAGCTCAAAAATAAATAAATAAATAAATACATAAAAAATCACAAATATTGCTTTCCAGGTTATCTTTCCACAAACAATAAAGATGAGTAATAACTCTCTTGGTATCTCCTTCAGCATTATTCTGTCATTATTTTATTGGTTTATTCTTTCCACTGTCAACAAACCTCTATGGTGTGATATGAAGAGTATAAGTCTGCATTAGTAACTATAATGCAAGGTGTATATACAATAAAGACATTCAAATAAGTTGATGTGTGAGTTCCAGAAAGGAAGAGATTATGTCAAATTGAGGGAATCAGTGAAGATTGAGGCAAAAGGAGCATAAAATGTCAGTCCTGATGAATATGTAATAAATAAATGAATTGTTTTCTTCAATTGGTGTTTGAAAGGTAATCCTTGAAAATACAGTAAATAATAAACAAACTAGTTTTATGTGGAAATGTATTAGATAGGAGACATTATAATAATCCTCTCCAGAGTAGTGTATTAAATTGTATTGTTGTTGTTAGGTGCTGTTGAGTCAAATCTGACTCAGCAAAACAGTGCCCGGTCCTGCACTATCCTCACAGTCATTTCTGTGTTTGAGTTCATCCGTGTAGCTACTGTATCAATCCATCTCATTGAGGGACTTCCTCTTTTTTGCTGACCCTCTACTTTATCAAGCATGGTATCCTTCTCCAGGGACTGGTCCCCTTTGACAATATGACCAAAGTGTGAGAGCCAAAGGTTTGGCCATTTTCATATCTAAGGTACATTCTCGCTACAATTCTTCCAAGACAGATTTGTTCATTTTTCTGGCAGTCCATGATATTTTCCATATTCGTCACCAATGCTATAATTCAATTGTATCAATTCTTCTGAGGTCTTACTTACTCATTGTCCAGTTTTCACATGCCTATGAGGCAGTTGAAAATACAATGGCTTGGGTCTGGCACACCTTAGTCCTCAAAGTGATATCTTTGTTCTTTAACACTGTAAAGATGTATTTTGCAGCAGATTTGCCCAGTGCAATATGTCCTTTGATTTCTTCACTGCTGTTTCCATAGGTATTGATTATAGATTCAGGTAAAATGAAATCCTTGACAACGTCAATCTTTTCCCCTCTATCGTGATGTTGCTTATTGATCCAGTTGTGAGGAGTTTTGTTTTCTTTATCTTGAGGTGTAATCCATACTGAAGGCTTTAGTCTTTGATCTTCATCAGTAATCTTCAAGCTTTCTTCACTTTCAGCAAGCAAGTTTGTACCATCTAACATTGAAGATTGTTAACTAGTTTTCCTCCAATCCTGATGCTATGTTCTTCTTCATATAGACCAGCTTCTCAGATTATTTGCTCAGCATATAATCTGATTCAATGAGTGTGGTGAAAGGATATAACCCTGGTGCACACTTGTCCTAATTTTAAACCATGAAGTATACTCTTGTTTTGTTCAGACCTCTTGGTCTATGTACAGGTTCCTCAGGAGCACAATTTAATGTTCTGAAATTGTGGTGTAAGTGATGAAAAAGTGTGAAGACAAGGACTTTCACGTACAGATAGAATGAGTAGAGCACAGTAGGCCAACAATTTCACTACAACTAACAAAAATAAACAAGTTATTTTCTAAATGCTTTTAAAGAGAACTGCTTGAGCAATGAGGAGAAAAGTGTTCTGAAATGAGCTGAAGATGACGTTGATAAAATGTCCTGGGGGCGTTTTCTGACTTTGTGCACAAGTTGATGATTATGATTCACTCAGGCAGAGATCTATTTGGTAGGAAAGAGGAGCCACCAAGAGTTTTATTTGTCACACAGAAATAGAGTGAAAAAAAATGTAAACTTGAGGATTCATAAGCAAGCAACCAGTTTTGCCTAAAGGGACAGTGTAGAGTTCTGCTATTGCACAGGAATACAGGGAGCTAGGCAAAAACTTCCAAAAAGGAGAGAAAAAGTTTCCATAATCTTGCAATGCTCAAGAACTAAAAACTTGCCAGGTGAAGGGAACTGCCTCAAATATTTGCAAATTTTGAAGTTGCATAAATTAAAAGGATAAAGAGTTTAAGCTGAAATCCATTGTAGGAAAAAAACTGAATCTCCTACAGTCTTCAGGGCTGAGGAGACAAAGGCCAGACTCTCTGTCAAAAGTCTAAAAAGGCCTGCCCTAAAAATAGAGAGGGAGCTCTGGTAGCATAGTGGCTAAAGCACTTGACTGCTAACCAGAAGGCTGGCGGTTCAAACCCACCAGCCACTCCTCGGAAGGAAGGTTGGGCAATTCTACTTCCACAGTGATACTGCCTCGGAAACCCAAGGAGGGGTCGCTATGAGTCGGGGCCGACTCGACGGCACATAACAACAACAACAAAAAAAATAGAGACAAACCAATGTAGACTGATTCTTACTGAAATGAATGCCAACTAAAGTCAACCTCTGATTGAATTAAGATGATCAGCTCCTCATTTTATCTGCATAACAGTGTAAAGGAGAAACTTTTTCTGGGGGAAGGTAAAATTATATGGAGCCATTACAGTTCTTTTATACCAAAAGCATATACATTAAAAAAAAAAAAATGAAAAAAAAACCCCTACATGATTTATAATAATAGAATAAAACACAATAAATATAGAACCATCAATGATCCAGATTTTTAAGTTAGCAAAAAAACACAAATAACTATGATTGCTATGTTAAATGAAATACAGGAAAAGTGGGGAAAATACATGAAAGGACAGAGAATTTTACCAAATTATTTTTTTTTAAAGAACTAAAAAAAGACAGTACATTAAATTAAGAACTCAATGAATGTACCTAACAGCAGATTACATATAGAAAAACACAGGATTGGTGAGCTGGAGAACAAATAGTAGGAAATACCCAAAATGAAGCAAGGAGAGAAAACCAGAACAAAATACCAAAGTTAAAGAGATTTCTGGGTCGTGCTCAAAATGTCTAATGTATGTTTCATTAGAATTCCTTCTGGAATTCTAAGCTATATAACAGTTTCCAAAACTATTAAAGAACATCAATTGACAGATTCAAGAAAATTACCAAATCCCAAGCAGGATAAAACAAAGAAAACCACACCTGACTACATTATAGTAAAACTCCTAAACAACAAACAGAGCTGGAAACATTAAAATAGCTAGAGAAAAAAGTCACATTACCTTTAAAGAAACAATGATGAGGTTTCAGTATAGTTCTCAACAGTATGATGAAAGCAGAGAACAATAAAATGACAATTTTAAAAATGCTAAAAGAAAATAAAAGCCAACCCAGAATTCCATATCCATATATTTTGATAATTAAAAATGAACAAAAAACAATTTCAGACAAAAACTGAGAGAGTGCATTAAAAGTAGACCTGCACTAAGAGAAATACCAAAGGGAGATTTTCAGGAAAAAATAATTTACCAGAGATGGAAATACTGAAAAAAAACAGGAAAGAACAAAGAACAAAGAAAAGGATAGATTTGTGGGTCCCTATAAATGAATTTTTGCCATATGAAAAATAACTGTAAACTTTTGTGGAATTTAAATTATATAGACAGGTAATTAAAAAAGCTGGAGGGGGTAAATGGAGTTAAAAGGCTTTATGTTTCTAGCATATTTAGGGAATGGGCTAAAAGTAATAATTTATAATAAGTCAAGTGATTTCTAGGTTAACTACTAAAAGATTAATTTTAAAAAATTGTAAAATTAATAAGAAGAAAGATGAGATAATGAAAATATTTGTTTAATCTATACAAAAGTAAGGAGAAAATATAAAACAGACCAAATAGAAAGCAAATAGTATGATGATAGATGTGAAATCAAATAGATCAGTATTTCATTAAAAATAAATGGACTGAATACTCCAAGTAAAAGACTAAGGTAGTCAGACACAATATGAAGGGATCATAAAGCTGATCAAAACAGGTATGATTTCTTTCCACATTAAGGATTTAGCACCTCTGGTTTGACTTTTTAACTACCTCATGACACTGAATATATAGGAATATAATGTTGTTGTTGTGTGCCATTGAGTTGGTTCCAACTCATAGCAACCCTATAGGACAGAGTAGAACTGCCCCCATAGGATTTCTTAACCTGTACTTTTTGAAATAATAGATTACCAGGTCTTTTCTTGTGCAAAGCGGCTGGTGGGTTCAAATCACTGACCTTTCAGTTAGCAACCTAGAGATTAACCATTGTGTCACCAGGGCTTCTTAGAGACATAATATGCTATTACTCTTTGGAAGTACAATACTTTGGGCATATTAAATACTGTTTCTATATTGTGAGTCAAATATATCTAATCAATGTGTCAGAAATAAATTTGCACAAAAATAATTTGGCATAGCAAGATAGGTAGAGAGAGAGATAATTTTAGGTATTTATAAACTGTCCTAGGGTTTAAATCTGTGACTTAAATTTCTAACGTGATCCTTTGAGCTTTCGACCATTCTCTGTAGTATTGTTTCTTTAACAGGGCTCATGTTCTTCAGAACTGGACCATGCACTCCAACATCTAACCTCAAAAAACATTCAACCCTCTCAGAAATCTTTAGGGAAAAAGAGACACCATGGACCAAAAAGTCCTCAAACTTGGGAGTGGAAAGTATAAAGTAATGTTGGCATCTGTATGACATATTCCCAGAATAAAAGGATAAGGATGTGTTCCATATGAGGAAAATAGAAAAAGGAATTATTTGCTCATCCTAAAATGAAAAACAGCCCTTGTGGTGAAGTAAAAAGTCAAATGTGTCTGGTATATATTACTTCAGATATCAATTAGACTCTCAGATTCAGGTTTGATTCTTTAAAACACCAGCAAAGGCACATCAACTGGATTGTGTGCAAAATGAGTAGTTAATGGGAGAGGCAGATAGTGTTACTAAATTCCAAAGAGCTTGTTTCATCAGGAAATATTTCACTAATCTGCAGAAGCCTAACTCACAGGACCTCATAAAACACATTCTGTTAGTGTCAGTGTTCCACACCAATTACAGATTTCTGAAGGACCATCAGAGCAAAACTATGCCCTTAATATGTAAGCCGACACTGCTGTAACTAAGATTGCAATTGGACTGGGACAAATCTCTATGATCTTGATATATGAAAATCCAAACAGATGGTTTCCATAGAAATGAATAAAAATATTTCCAAATTACTTATTCAGGATTAATCCACTGCAGTTCTATAGCAAATACGTTTGATGAGGCTCAGTAAAGCAGCCAATGAAAATATAAACTAAAATTGTCCAATAAAATGATTCCCTTCACCAACAACAAATCCGTACTCAGTTAAAATATGGGTTTAGACAAAGTGTCGTTTTAATTCCAATTGTATAAAGATAAAATTAAGAGCTGAAAACACCTTAAAGATTACTGGAGGCAATTTTAATAGAAGAAAAGAGCAAGGATGTTATGGCCAAGGACCCTTCTGTTTGAATGAAAAATGGGAGTAATAATACTTTTCTCTTGTGTATAATAAGATATTTTATTATATTATTTAGATGAAGAAAGCAAAAGGCAGAAATGAAGGGATGTATCCAAGACCATCATTAGTAAGTATTATGGATTGAATTGTGTCCCCAGAAAACATATGTTCAAGTCCTAACCTCCATTACTTGTGAATGTGACCTTATTTGGAAATAGTAATTGGTAAAGTTAACATGAAGTCATGTTGGAGTAGGATGTATTCTAAATCAATGTGACTAGTGTCCTAATAAAATGAGCAGAAACACAGAGATAGACAGACAGACAAAGAGGGAAGGCAACCATGTAAAGTCGGAGGTAGAGAATGGAGTTACGCTGCTCCAAGCCAAGGAACACCTGGGGCTATTCGAAGCTGGAAAAGGCAAGGAAGCATCTTCTCTCAGAGTCTTAGGAGGAAAGGTGGCTCAGCCAACACCTTGATTTCAGACTTTTAGGCCTCAGAACTGTGAGGGATAAATGTCTGTTATTTTAAGCTGCTCACTGTGCTAATTTGTTACAGCAGCCTTAGGAAACTATTACTGTAAGGAAGAAGAATGAATTCAGGAATCAAATAGCTGAATTTCCAGTTCCATTCCCAGTTTTCTATTATTGTGCTGTTTCTTTTATGGCTACGTTTCCATTTATGTAATAAACTGAGCTAGAAACCTGGGGAATTATCCCAAGAATCTATACTGCAATGATTTTTCTTCAAATGCCATTGATTCCCCCAAAAAACTTTTGTCTGTTTGTTTCAGATACCTTGGACTAAATAAAATATCACAAAATTTAAACCACAGCTTATGTAGTAGGATGGTAAATGAAATTTTCCTACCTCAAATGAGAATTTTGGCTAATCCTTCAAAGTCTTCTTAGAAGGAAACACCATGATGAGTGTGGAAATGTATTTGAGAAAATGTATACTATGGAAGGGAGAGGAAGCAGGAAGAATCTTGAGAATGCACTGAAGGTCTGACCTCTGAAAGAGAGGAAATAAAGGAACATTGGGTAGGAAAATATCTCAGTCAACAACAGAGTTCTAAAGTTTGGGGCAGGCCAATGAGAAGTTCTTAAAGCCAAAATCACCCTTCAGAAAAGATTCCTATCTGATAGAAACAGGCCTGTCTTAGTGTTCCTGTCAGAGTTAGTCACTGTGACAGGGAAATGGATCTTCATTATCAACACAATGTTGGATTCAGAGCACAGGTCTGAGCTATGGACTTTTATGGCTGCCACAACACATTTTCTTGGTGAGAATCATATCCCGAGGACTCACCAAGAAGATGGCAAATAGA
>NW_006921728.1:756149-756743 GCF_000298275.1 Orycteropus afer afer | reverse complement strand
CAAGCATGATATCCTTCTTGAAGGTCTAGTCCTTTCTGACCACATGACCAAAGTAGATGAGATGAAGTCTGGCCATTCTTGCTTCCAGTTGCCTTTCTTCCAGGATAGATTTGTTCATTCTTCTGGCAGTCCATGATAATTTCAGTATTCTTCACCAACACCATAATTCAAAGACATCAACTCTTCTTTGGTCTTTCTTACTCATTGCCCAGCTTTCACATGCATATGAGGCAATTGAAAATACCATGGCCTGGGTTAAGTGCACCTTGATCTTCAAGGTGACATCTTTGCTCTTCAACACTTTAAAGAGGTCTTTTGCAGCCAATTTGCCCAGTGCCATATGATATCTGATTTCTTGATTGCTGCTCCCATGAGAGCTGATTGTAAATCCAAGTAAAACAAAATCTCTGACAACTTCAACCTTACCCCATTTATCATTATGTTGCTTATTAATCTAGTTGTGAGTATTTTTATTTTCTTTCTGTTGAGGTATAATCTATACTGAAGACTGTATTCTTTGATCTTCATCAAAAAGTTTTTCAAGTCTTCTTCACTTCCAGCAATCAAGGTTGTGTCATCTTTATATCACAGGTT
>NW_006921728.1:750670-754339 GCF_000298275.1 Orycteropus afer afer | reverse complement strand
GAAGTAGGATTGCCCAACCTTCGTTCCGAGGAGTGGCTGGTGGGTTTGAACCGCCAGCCTTCTGGTTAGCAGTCAAGTGCCTTAGGCACTATGCTACCAGAGCTCCTATAGTAGACCATATGATTGTCTAATTCAAAATGGCCAATACCAGTTCACTTCAGCTCATTAATGCCTAGGATGTCGATCTTTGCCTAAGGCATTTGACTGATAACTGGCCACTTATCTTCTTCCTCAGAAGGAAGATTGGGCAATCTACTTCCGTAGAGATACAGTCTCAGAAACCCAAGGAGGGGTTGCTATGAGTTGAATCAAATCAACTAGACAGAAGTGAGTTTAGTTTTGTTTTGTTTTGTTATACTTGGTGCATTCCACATTCCAATTAGTAATGAATGTTTGTAACTGTTTCTTCCCATTTTGAATAGTGGCAAAGGTCTGGAAAGCTTTACTCCATCCATGTCATTAAAGTCAACTCTACTTTGAGGTGGCAGCTCTTCCCCAGTCATATTTTGAGTGCTTTCCAACTTGAGGGGCTCATCTTCCAGCACTATATTAGACAAGGTCTCTCAGCTCTTCATAAAATTTTCTAGTCACATATCAGACAGTGCTTCACTGTTATTCATAAGATTTTCAAAGACCAATTCTTCCAGAAGAGGATGACCCATCCTTCTTCCAGCCTGTCTTAGACTGGAAGCTCCACTGCAACCTGTCCATCATGGATTACCTTACTGGTATTCAAAATACCATTGGCATAGCCTCCAGCCTCACAGCAAGACACAAGCCACCACAGTACGAGAAGCTGACAGACAATAGGAGAAAGTAGAGTGTGCTGGGCATTTCATCTTTCCCCTGAACATTCCATAAAAATTGGAACCATCTGATGGAATGGAAGCTGGTATCTCTACCTCTCACCCCAAGCTACATCCCTTCTAAGCTAAAGAACACTGTGTATATCCAATTCTATTTCCAGAGAAGAAAGTAATAGCATAATTGAGAGAGACTAACATATGCTCCCATGGAGTTGGAGAACACAGGGAGCAGTGCTTTCCATTAACCTGCAGAAGCCTAAAAGTGGAATTCTGGTAGGAGAACCACTGACATATGCATATTACACACCCTTCCCATTTATCTCATAAAGTATCTCTATGTATGCTCTGTCTACCTGCACTGCATATTCAGACAGGTTGTGCCTCTAACTTCCTTCCAGTCAAAGACTGCTAGGTATAAGGCATGTACACCCACTGGCACCCACAGTTCCATGGGTGCTCATTCATCTGTGATCTGGCTAGACACATGAGACACAAAGTGTTGGCAAAGTGATACAACAGAATGTAGAAATTATAAAATTATGTCATTAATATTGCACACAAGTAAAATTTTGCTGAAGGTAATTTAAAAATGGTTGCAGCAGTATGTTGACAGGGAACTGCCAGAAATTCAAGTTGGATTCAGAAGAGGGTATGGAAGATCTTACATGTAAGATTCCTGATGTAAGATGGTTCTTGGCTGAAAGCAAAGAATACCTAAAAGATGTTTACCTCTGTTTTATTGACTACACAAAGGCATTTGACTGTGTGAATCATAACAAATTATGGATACCACTGTGAAGAATGGGAATTCCAGAACATTTAATTGTGCTTATGAAGGACCTGTACACAGACCAAGAGGCATTCGTTTGCACAGAACAAGGGAATAATGATGTATGGTTTTAAATCAGGAAAGGTGTGTCAGGGTTGAATCTTTCACCATACTTATTCAATCATGCTGAGTAAATAATCAGAGAAGCTGGATTACAGGAAGAAATACACAGCATCAAGATTGCAGGAACAGTCATTTACCTCCTACAATATGCAGATGACGCAACTTTGCTGGCTGAAAATGAAAAAGATTTGAAGGACTTACTGGTGAAGATCAAAGACTACAGTCTTCAGTACAGATTACACTTCAACATAAAGAAAACAAAAATCCTCACAACTGGACCTATAAGCAACATCTTGATAAATGGAGAAAAGATTGAAATTGTGAAGATTTCATTTTACTTGGATCCACAATCAACATTCATAGAAATAACAGTCAAGAAATAAAAAACCTATTGCTCTTGGGAAATCTGCTGCAAAAGACCTTTTTAAGATGTCACTTTGAAGACCAAGGTGTGTCTGACCCAAACCATGGTACTTTCAATAGCTTCTTATGCACGTGAGAGCTGTACAGTGAATAAGGAAGATCACAGAAAGATTGATGATCACAGAAGGATTGTGGAGCTGGAGCAGAATTTTGAAGATACTATGAACTGCTAGAAGAAAGAAGAAATCTGTCTTGGATGAAGTACATCCAGAATGTTCTTTAGAAAAAAGAATGGCCAGAACTTTGTCTCTCATACTTTGGTCATGTTGTCAGAAGGGACCAATCTCTGGAGAAGGGTATCATGCTGGGTAAAGCAGAGGGTCAGTGGAAACAGGAAGACTCTCAGTGAGATGGATTGACACAGTGGCTGCAAGAATGGGCAAAAGTATAGCAAAGAAAATGGCACAGGACCGGGAAGTGTTTCATTCTGTTGTACATAGGGTCACTATGAGTCAGAACTGACTCAGTGGTACTAACACTATCTGTTATTTGGGAAGCAGCTTTGTATAGCCTCAGAAGGAGCAAAGATGGTACAATTGCATGGGTCATTCCCTTGCCACTTATCTGTGACTTAAAGTAGAGTTATTTTACTCTAAAGTAACTTCACTTCCCTGTGCCTTACTTTCCTCATCTACAAATGAAAATAGGTTTCTACCAAAAAAAAAAAAAAAACAGTTGTCATTTCAGTTAGCAGCTGAGCACTTAACCATTGTGCCATGAGGGTTCCTCATAACACAACATACCCCCCCCCCAAAAAAAAAAAAAAAAAATTGTCATCAGAATTAAATGAGATAACATATATAAAGGCCTGAGAATCCTCAACAAATAGTAACTACATTCCCCAGTAACGAATATTGACCTATTGTACACTTTAAGAGAACACAGATTTTCTTACTTAAAAATCACTTTTAAAGAATTTGCTGCTGTAAGAAGTTTACTGAAGAGCTGGGAATGCTGTAGTACTGAAGATGTTTCAATACTCTTATGATTTATAGGACAATATTTTAACAAGTCTCAACATATGCTTATTTAAAGTCTGTAATATACAGATTGCTTGACATTAATATGTGTGGCAGGTTGATCAACAATCTCAGTTTGCCCAAGACCTTTCAAGTTTACCAAGGAAACTCCTGTATCCAAAGGAATCATTCAGTCCCAAGCAATCCAAAATATTGGGTCACCCTACATGTTGATCTTCTAGAACATTGCAGAGAATTCAATAGATGTTAGCTTCAAACCCACCAGCCACTCCTTGGAAGGAAAGTTGGGCAATCTACTTCTGTAGTGATACTGCCTGGGCAACCCAAGGAGGGGTCGCTATGAGTGGGGTCCGACTCGGCGGCACACAACAACAACAACAACGTTATTATTATTTTCATTTATCAAAACTTGAATTCACCCTTTATCAGTAAGACTGTGCTGGGCTTTGGAGAACAAAGGTAAATAAGATCCAGGGTCTACTTTTGTGGATCTCAGAGAACAGCTGAGGAAATAGAAAAGCAATGCTAATGGAATCTATTCTCAAAGTTTGTTTTTGATGCAATGCAG
>NW_006921728.1:727502-750205 GCF_000298275.1 Orycteropus afer afer | reverse complement strand
AAAGTCAGAACTGGGGCAACTATGAACCTAAAGAACAGTTAAAACAGAATAATCATCTTTAGAGAGGAAAGACATTAAAATATTATGACATACTGCCAAGACTATGGCCTCTACTTACTCTTCAGGACTGGAATTAAACTCATTCCCATGGCTTCCAGCCAAATAATAGACAGGTATATAGAGCTCCTATATAAGGTGAATATTTACACCAGGTAGGTACACTCATTAGAACAATCAAGCATGGGAGATCAGAAGGGCAGTATTTGCACAGGGAGATAGCTCAGGGGGCAGGAATACATAGGAAAGAAAGACAGAGGAAAGGAGTAACTATGGGGAGGAAGTGGGAAGAGAGCTTTTACATTTACAGGATTGTAATCAATGTCATGAAATAAAATGGATATGAACTGCTGTATGGAAAATGAATTTGCTTTGTAAACCTTCACTCAGATCACAATAAACAAGAAAAAAAATGACATAGAAAGGACAAAAACATGCATTTCAAGTGACAGTGAATAAATCAAACTAGGACCCAATGGTAGACTTTACAAACAATAGTTACATGGAAGAAAACTACTAGTTAGCATTTACAGACAATATATTAACTCTGAATGTAAATAAATGGTACTCTGTTTTCCTTAGTGGGCTGACTTTGGGAGCTCTGGTGGTGCCTAAGGCATTTGACTGCTAACCAGAATGCTGGTGGTTCAAATCCACCATCCATTCCTTGGAAGGAAGGTTGGGCAATCAATTTCCATTGTGATACTGCCTCGGAAACCCAAAGAAGGGTCCCTATGAGTCGGATCTAATTTGATGGCAGTGAGTTTGGTTTTGGTTTCTGTTGTTGTTAGGTGCTGTCGACTCAGATCCCACTCATAATGACCTTATGTACAACAGAACAAAACACTGCCCAGCCCAACACCATCCTCACAATTTTTGCTATGCCTGAGCCCATCATTTAATCCCCTATGACAATCCGTTTGTTGAGGGTCTTCCCCTTCTTTGCTGACCCTCTAATTTACCAAGCATGGTATCTTTCTCGGGAGATCTGATGGCATAGTGCCTAAGGCATTTGACTACTAACCCAAAGGCTGATGGTTCAAATCCACCAGCCACTCCTCGGAAGGAAGGTTAGGCAATCTACTTCCGAAGTTATACTGTCTCAGAAACCCAAGGAGGGGTTGCTATGAGTCAGATCTGACTCCGTGGCAGTGGGTTTGGTTTTTGGTCTGGTATTCTTCTCCCGGGACTGGGACCTTCTGACAACATGACCAAAGTATGTGAGATGAGGAAAGGCCATTCACACTTCTAAGGAGCTTTCTGGCTGTACTTCTTCCAAGACAGATTTGCTCATTCTTTTGGCAGTCCATGATATATCCACTATCCCTTGCCAACACAATTCAAATGCAGCAATTCTTTTGTGGTATTCTTTATTCATTGTCTAGCTTTCATATACATTTGAGGTGATTGAAAATACAGCTTGAGTCAGGCACACTTTAGTCTTCAAAGTGACATCTCTTTAATGTCCTGAAGAGGTAATTTTGCAGCAGATTTGCCCAGTGCAATATGTCATTTGATTTCTTGACTGCTGCTTCCAAGCAGATCTGCTCAATGTAATATGTCGTCTGATTCCTTGACTGCTGCCTTCCATGGGCATTGATTGTTCACAAGTAAAGTGAAATCCCTGACAATTTCAATCTTTTCTCTATTTACCCAGATGTTGCCTGTTGATCAAGTTGTGAGGATTTTCATTTCCTTTATGTTGAAGTGTAATCCCTACTGAAGACTGTCTTCATCTTCATCAGTTAGTGCTTCAAGTCATCTTCACTTTCAGCAAGTAAGTTTGTGTCTTCTGCATATTGCAGGCTGTTAATGAATCTTCCTTCAATCCTGATGTAGTGTTCTTCTTCATATGGTCCAGCTTCTTGGATTATTTGCTCAACAAACAGATTGAATTAATACACAATCCTGAAGCACACCTTTCCTGATTTTAAACCATGAAGTATCCCCTTGTTTTGATAGAACTGCCTCTTGGTCTTTGTATAAGTTCCTCATGAGCACAATTAAGTGTTCTGGGGTTCCCATTCTTCCCAGTCTTATCCACAATTTGTTATGATTCACACAATCAGGTTTTGCTGTGTTGGAACCCATCATTGAATCCCCTATGACAATCCATCTTACAATACGTCTGATCTTTGATCATTGGTGTTCAACCTGTCAAACCTATTCTTTGCATAGTCAATAAAACATGGATGAACATCTCCCTGGTATTCTTTTCTTTCAGCCATGATACTAGCAATGATATCTCTCATTCCAAGCTCTCTTCTGAACCCAGCTTGAATTTCTGACAGTTCCCTATCAATGTACTACTGCAAACATTTTTCAGTTATCTTAAGCAAAATTTTACTTTCATGTGATATTAATGATATTGTTTGATAATTTCTACATTCTGTTGGATCATCTTTCTTTGGAAAGGGCACAAATATGGATCTCTTCCAGTCAGATAGCCAGGTAGCTATCTTCCAAATTTCTTGGCATAACCAAGTGAGCATGTCCAGCACTGCATCTGTTTCTTCAAACATTTCAACAGGTATTGCGTCAATTACTGGAGCCTCATTTTCACCAATTCTTTCAGTGCAGCTTGGACTTCTTCCTTCAGTATCATCTGTTCTTGATCATATGCTACCTCCCAAAATATTTGAATGTCAACAGTCTTTTTGATACAGACATTCTGTATATTCCTTCCATCTTCTTTTTATGCTTCCAGCATCATTCAATATTTTGCCCATAGAATCCTTCAATATTGTAACTTGAGGCTTAAACTTTTTCTTCAGGGCTTTAAGCTCAAAGCTGAGTGTGTTCTTTTCTTTTGGTCTTCTAATTCCAGGTCTTTACACATTTCATTATAATACTTTACTTGTCTTTTCAAGCTCCTAGGAAATCTTCTGTTAAGCTCTTTTAATCCATCATTTCTTCTATTTGCTTTGACTATTCTACATTCAGAAGCAAGTTTTCTGTGTCTCTTTTGACATCACTTTTGGTCTTTTCTCTCTTTCCTGTCTTTTAAATGACCTTTTGCTTTCTTCATGTATAATGTTCTTGATGTCATCTCACTATATGCCTGATCTTTGGTCATTGGTGTTCATTGTGTCAAATCTATTCTTTAGATAGTCTCTAAATTCAGGTGGGATATACTCAAGGCAGTATCTTGGAATTGTTTTAATTTTCTTCAGCTTCAACTTGAACTTGCATGGTAATTGATGGTCTATTTCACAATCAGCTCCTGGCCTTGTTCTGACTGATGATATTGAGCTTCTCCATTGCCTCTTTCCATATATATAGTCAATTTGTTTCTTGTATATTCCATCTGGTGGGGTATATGTGTATTGTGGTGTTTATGTTTGTGTGTCAACTTGGCTAGGCCTTGTTGAGTGGCTGGGGGGCTGGATGTAGTATTCCCCATGAAGAGACTGGTAATCAACTCCATGATGGAATCTATTGGGAGCTTTTGGGTATGTGGTCTGCTTCCTGTATATAAGGAGAAGCTTTGAGAATGATCTCTAGCCTTTGGCATGCTTGGACGCTGCATGTAGTCATGTCATTGCTCAACAGCCT
This sequence comes from Orycteropus afer afer, assembly GCF_000298275.1. Lineage (NCBI taxonomy): Eukaryota > Metazoa > Chordata > Mammalia > Tubulidentata > Orycteropodidae > Orycteropus > Orycteropus afer. Next base: position 746,593 of record NW_006921728.1, on the reverse strand, counting down.
GCTATGTTCTGCCAACCTTGGGACTTATGGTGGACTTAAGTTAATGGCCTGCCATGTGGATTGGTAACATCGGGACTGTGCCTTTTTACGTGTCAGCCTTGGGCTTCTCAGCCTCAGCAGCCAGCAGCTGTCTAAGTGAAGAAATGCCTCTACCTCCAGCTGGACTCCAAGGTTGAGGGGCTTTCACCCAGCCCCTAGAGCCTGGCACTTTGAACTTGGACTTAAAGCCTCCAAATTGTAAGAATAAACTCCTGTTTGTTAAGGCCATCCCATTTGTGGTATATTCTTATCACAGCGGCACTAGATTACCAGAGCATGAATAGTTGCCATTTATGTTGTTGAAAAAGGTGTTTGCAATGAACAAGTCATTGGTCTCACAAAAATCTATCACATGGTCTCTGGCATCATTTCTTTCACCAAGACCATATTTTTCAACTACTGATGCTTCTTCTTTGTTTCCAACTTTTACATTTGAATCACCCATAATTATCAATACATCTTGATTTCATGTTTAGACAATTTAAGGTGGCAGAAGTTGGTAAAATCGTCAATTTCCTCATCTTTGGTGGTTGGTGTGTAAATTTGAATAATAGTAGTATTAACTGGTATTCTTTGTAGGAGTATGGATATTATCCTTTCATTGTACTTCAGGATAGATCTTGAAATGTTCTTTTTGATGATGAATGTGAGGCCATTCCTCTTCAATTTGTCATTCCCGGCATAGTAGACAATATGATTGTCTGATTGAAAATGACCAATGCCTAGGATATTGATCTTTATGCCTTCCATTTTATTTTTGACAACTTAGATTCATACTTCATACACTCCATGTCCCACTTATTAAGTGAATATTTACAGCTATTTCTTCTCATTTTTGAGTTGTGCCCCATCAATAAATGAAGGTCTTGAAAGCTTTACTCCATCCACATCATTAAGGCTGACTCTACCTTGAGATACAAAATGGCTACACCCTCTGGACAGCAGAAAGTCCACAGCTTAGGTTGTCTCCCTCCTTGCTGTTTCCCTTCCTAGTCATAGGCCTCCAGAGCTGTTGTCCCTGCAGACTTTGGTGACTGGGACTGATCTTTAGGTCAATTCTCAGGTCCCAACACCACTTGGAAATATTTAGGCTGTTGGTCTCGTCAGAGTAAGTGACAGTCCGAAGCTCCAACCGTCTCTGTACTCACTGTTTTTGTTCAGGTTTTTCCACTAGTTGGTGCCTACTCCACTTCTATATAGTTCCTTTCAAAGCTCAGGGTTCCTGGATTATTTTCTGTATCTCTGTCAATTGGTTTTTCTTGTCTTTGTTGAAAAGGTTCTGTGTCGCTTGTCTGCCTATTCCTCCATCTTACCGGAAGTCAAAAGGAGAGTTGAATATTATTATTGACATTATACATAGGAAGAAATTGTAATTCAGAGAGATGAAGTAAATTGCTCAAGATCACACAGCTAGAAAGTGGCAGACCTATATCTAGAATAAAATCTTTCTTACTCCATAGCTTATATTTTTCCATAATGCAGTACTCTTTCCACTACAAAACAAATAAATAAGACTTTGGGTTAACCTATCTTCATTGCTTACATGTGATTTTGGCATGTCATATCTATCTAAAAATGAGAATTATAGAATCTTTTTACTATTGAGGATATCTGACCCATAGAAAATCAGTTGAGTACTACATCTAAGGAAGTGATTTCTTGTAGTTGTTTTGGTTATTGTGACAATTGTCATTGATAAAAGTGAACTCTTCTATTTACCTACTTGCTAAATTGAGATAAGGAACAACAACAATATAAATTATTGAGTAGTTGAAAGCAGTACTCTTCAATAAGAAAGAAAGAAACAAACATAAAAGTAGCTTTGAATCTTCTAAGTGTTAGGAGGCTTTGAGCAGTAAAGCACTTAGAAAAAATAAGATAAATTAATTATCTTGTCTTAGTTCTCTAATGCTGCTGTGACAGCAATACTACAAGTGGATGGCTTTAACAAGCAGAAATTTATTCTCTCACAGTTTAGGAGGCTAGAACTCCAAATTCAGAGTGCTGTGTCTACAAGAGAACTAGGCTACAAGTTCTAGTTCAGAATGTCAGCTCTAGAGGCTGGGTGGAGGCCCCTTGACCTTGGGCTTCAGCTCTGTGTTCCAGGCCCATTTGAGCAACCTGGAGGCTTCTCCTGACTCACTCAGCTGCAGAGGCCAAAGAACTCCAGATTTGCAAGCAGATGGCAGATTGATGGCTCACAGGCTATGAAGAAAACAATTCCAAGATTGGCAGGCAACACAACATGCCATTGGTTCAAGTCCAGGAGCTGGAGAAGATGATGGGCTGAAAGTAGGATCCTTGCCATATATGTTGGAAGCAGGCCACACCCCAAGGCAACTCCCCTTCAAGTAATTAACTGCTCAGAGCAGATTCCACCATACAAACGATTATACCACATCTAATCTCACCATGGGGAATAACTACATCACAGCTGCCAAGTCACTCAAAATCATGGCCCAGCCAAGTTGACACACAACCTTAACTACCACACTTGTCAATATATTATTTCAAGACAAAGTTTCACTTTCTGTTTTTGCAAATTGACCTTTCCCCCCAACCCCCACTTCTCTTCCTGTTTTAATTCATAATACTTCTGATGGCAGAAAAATGTTTTGTAATATAAAAGAATTTGTATCTTTCTTAAATATATATCCACATCTATCTACCTATTTTTCTACATGGAGATCTAGCTTAGTGATTCTTAACTAGTGGTGATCTTTCCCTTCTAAGAACATTTGACAACATATGGAGACATTTTTGCTTGTCACACTTGGGAATTGCTACTATCGTCTAGTGGATATCCAAGGATGCTGTTAAACCATCTACAATGCCCAGGACAGTCCCTTATGACAAAGAATTTTCTGACCCAAAGTGTCAATAATGCCAAGCTTGAGAAATCCTGGTCAACGTTATGTAACATGTATGAATTATGACTTCAATTCTTTACCCTAATGCATAGCTCTAATAATTTCTTTGTGGGATGATAATAATCAAGATGTAAATGACAGGACTTGTGTGATTAAATTATGTTTAATTTTTAATGCACATGATAGTCTGTCTCATGTATCTACTATGAACTATAAAACTAGTTGCCATAGAATCAATTCCAACTCATGGGAACTTATCACAATGCTCCACTTGTAGGCTGTCACAAGTTTCTGTTTGTTTTTTGTTTTTCAAGTAATTTACAATTATCTTTCACTCAGATCTAATTCAACAGCATTTCTTAAAGCAACTCTGTAATTCTCTCCAAAGAAATCGTAAAAATGAAATTACTAGTAATATTTCCCCAGGGACAACTACTCTTAATATTTGGTGCAGATTCTTTAGTGAAAATTGGATTCCAGTGTATTTTTAAACAGGTGACTTTTTCTATATTCTTTTCTTATAAGGTGTGTTGCTTTAATAATAAAAAGTAAGCTGTTAAAAAATAAGTGGTAAATGTTTCTGTAATAAAAAAAAGACAGTAATATATCTTTGTGCTATTGTAATAAAAATAAATTATCAATGTATCACAGTCCTTCTTGGTCTCTTTTCTATTACCACAAAAAGAGTAAAATTTTTGTCCAAAGCAAATGTTTTAGCCACCTTATTTTCCCCTTGCACTCAATGCAACCCTGGACCACCTACCTCCAACTTCAGCTAGCATCTGTGCTCAAGAAATAAAAACTAATTCTCACCATCAGATAAAATAAACTAAAATTATAAAGGGAAATATGCTATATAGGGTTTAAAGAAATAATTGTATCAGAATAAAATATTCCAAACCCAAATATGTGTTGTTTGAGAGATTTTAGTCTCTGTTGTTATGGTGCATATTAAGCTGATGGAGAGAGTTCATTAATCAAACAAAAATCTGCAAAGATTAAAATAAAATAAAAACATAGAAGGGATTCCATTTGGAGAATTAACCCAGTACTTTGTAACTACTGTTAGTCCCTGCTTAATGATAAGTGAGTTGCTCTTGTTTTGAAAGTAATGTCCATGATCACCTGGAAGCTTCTTTCTTGCCCTACCTAATTCAATCATGCTTACCAGAAAGGCCTGTAACAGACAATAATGTATGTGTGTGTGTGTATCACTAGAAAGCTAGAAAGGTAAGCATGAGTACACTTCTGAAGTAAAGAAATAGGCACATTTATGTGTAAAAGTCTGCTACTTGCATATGTGTGCACATGAAGCCAAATAGATATTGCAGGCCCCATAAAGTACTGGAAAGAATAGTGGACAAGAATTTGGGAAACCTTCCATATGCTCTATCTTTGACAATCCAGTATCTACACTTGGTTTTGTCTTCCTGCTTAGAGATCCAATGCCTCTGCTCATGAGCTACCTGAAGACAATGATGTCTCAGAGGACAGTGAACAGAAAAGTGAAACCAACTGAAAGAGAAACAAATGCACTCAGGATGAAACCCCACAAGAGAAACTCAAATCTCAAGGTTTAAAATTCAATTTTTCTGGTAATGACATAATTCTGCTCTCAAGTGAATCACTCTTTACTCCACTTTATTTTACAGGTATTATCTCTAAGGCACAATTTTTAATCTATAATTATCTTCCCACATAATTTAGACCTTTTATATAGCAGTGAGATATGCATTCCATAAAATAGTCTAGTGCTAAATTGTCTTACCAGGTGCATCTTATCATATCAATTTGTTTATACCTCTTTGTTCAGAGTGCTGCTTGGTGAATCAACAAGATAATATAACCTGCATGATAATGTTTGTGAAATTATTAAAACTAGCACATGCCAATCTGCTCAAAGTGGTCTGAGAAAGGATGATCAGAAAGTATTCTTTTTTCTCCTAAGGGAAATTTAACATTTCATCCCATTTCCTTGCATGAACCTAAGAGGTAGAAAGAGCATGAGACTGGATGTCAGGCAAAATTGCATCAGAAGGGAGAGTAAGAAGGAAAGGAAGAGGCAAGGAAAGAGATGGGAGAGAAATAAAAAGCAATACCAAGTACAAAAATGCCACAAAACCTGGAAGAATAAAGTGAAACAAAATCAGCACACAGACTACTCTTCCAGTCATCATGACTGTGAGCTATGACAAATCTTTGCCTTTTTGGTAATATCAGCATTTACTTCCACTGTTTCCCACAGAACGCAGCATAGGCTTAATCATGCGGCAGGTGCTCCAAAAAAATTGAATGATTAACCTTTTCTGTCTTTGGTGAGAGAGAGCCTGTTCCACAGAAAGATCTTAAAACTAACTTCCTCTATCTCTGGGTCTCCAAATAAAAACATCCCAGAAAAGACTGTGCTCCACTTACTTTCCATAAATTCCATAATAAATAGAGTCTTTTCAGAAGCTGTCCTCTTGTTTCATGTCAGTCTTCATCTTAGCCATCAAAATACTAATAAGGTATTTGATGATATATCTGTACCTCAGTTTATATTAATCTATTTTTACTTTACTTATAGATTACTTTGGAAAGAAAACTGACAACGGATTCTAAGGAAGAAACTTGTCTGGATTTCCAAGTTTGGGTCCAAACTTCTCATACTATTGAAAAGTGTCTAACATTGAAATTCCAGTTTCAGTGATGTGTATTAATGTACATTTTGATTAATGCAAATGGTGAGGTCCAGCAATGTAGTATAAACACTCCATTTAAAAAGGGAAATAGTTGCAGAAGGATATATGGGCTTAGCCTATACCTATAATTTGTAAAGAGTTTCTTCCTAATGAATATGGGAATGTCATGGTACCTAAAAATTAAAGACATTTTAATCAGTGATGATGGAAAAAAAACTGCAGAGCACACAATTCCAGTAAAAAGAAATGACCAGACATCAAACCACTAGAAAAAATATGGTACTGAATACATCTTCCAGAACCTTATTCACATAGCACTCTAACAGAATCATTTTTCACATTTTTAACTCAAGGTCTCATCTAAAATCCACTCCAGTATTTGTAAATTGTGTTGTGTTACTTTCAAATGTCATTTCATTCCAGCAGTTATGAAGATGTCAATAAGCGCAAATAGACAATATTTTATGATAATGAGTCAAAGAAAGAAAAACAAGATGAAAATATAAATATAAGAACATACCAAGAGTGAATGACCAACACAATAACACTAAGGAAAAGGAAGACACAAAGAAGTGCACATGAGGTGTAGAAAACAAAGATAAACACTTACATATACAATACCACACTATTAGTAATAAGAAATATGAATCTATAGGTAGATACATAGGTAGACAGGGTGAATAATCAGGTATGTCTTGGCAAAAGGGAATATATCTATGATCATACACAAGGTTGGCAGATAATACTTCTATATACGTATTTGTATGTACTGTAAGAATGTCCATATAAATAGAAATAACAGGGAAAGTTATGATACCTTCTTAGCCACAGCCAGCCTCCCTGAAGAGGTGAGTTGTTGGACCTGTGGGCTTGGAACTGTGGTTGCAGGGGACATTGAGCCCAGTTGACATGACATACTACACAAAAACATTGTTCTACGTTCTACTTTGGTGAGTAGTGACTGGGGTCTTAAAAACATTCAAACAGCCATCTAGATGCAACAATTTGTCTCTCCTTGCCTGTCACAAAGAAGAATGAAGAAAACCAAGGGCACATGGCAACAATTAGTCCAAGGGACTAGTGGACCATTCAAACCTCAGCCTATATGACCATGACACCAGAAGAACTAAATGGTGCCTGGTTACCACTGTCAACTCCTTGGAAAGGCATCAGTGCAGGAGATTCTGCATAGAGTGGGAGAAAAATGTGGGACAATGCTCAAAATCATAAAAAAAAAAAAAAAAAGTCCCGTCTTACTGATCTGATAGAGACTGCTGAAAACCCTGAGACTATGGCCCTTACTCACCCTTTGGGCCTGGAATGGAAAGTTCTCTGGCTTCCAGCCAAACAATATAAGGTGAACATTTACACCAGGTAGGTACACGCTTTAGAACAATCAACCATGAGAGACCAAAAGGGCCGTATTTGCACAGGGAGATAGCTCACAGGGCCATAGCTCACAGGGCAGGAATACATAGGAAACAAGGATACAGGGAAAAGGTAAATACAGGGAGGAAGTGGGAAGAGAGCTGTCACATTATGGGGATTGCAATCAATGTCATGAAACAAAATGTGTATGAACTGCTGTATGGAAAATGAATTTGCTCTATAAACTTTCACCCAAATCTCAATATAAATAAATAAATAAATACGAACATTTTCAATTTATTAAAAAAAGGCAAAAATGATTTTATATTCTTGATAAAATTACATAGCCTTAGAATGAGGGATGATTTTACAAAGTTGCCTAGGCTACGAAGAGTGGAGTACAATTAAGTCAATGAACGCATCAGTTTATCTTTTTATACACTTCCCAGGAATGGTGAGCTCAGATGTCTATTAACTAATGGTTATTGGAAAACTATTATATGTTTGCCATTGTGATGTTACCTTTATGTGATTCAAAATAAATACATGCATTACTCTTGTCCTCAAGTTAATTTCTTTTTAAGAAAATATATTAAATATTTTAAAAAGTATATTAAATAATATACCAAATTATATTAAATAATTATAAAATATTACAAAGATATTATTTGATAAACTATCACATGCTATAATTGAACACTGAAAATGATAAACATAATAAGTATTGTGTGGTACTGCATCAATTTTAAAGAGATCACACAATATGTGTTTCTAGAAATCTATTATAAACAGTATGATATGTGACATGCAGATGACACAACCTTGCTTGCTGAAAGCAAAGAGCACTGGAAGCACTTAACCGATGAAGATCAAAGACCATAGCCTTCAGTATGGAGGCTCTATGCAAAGAAAAAAATCCTCACAATTGGACCAATAAGCAGCATCATGATAAATGGAGAAAACACTGAAGTTGTCAGGGATTTCATTTTACTTGACTCCATAAGCAACACCCATGGAAGCAGCAGTCATAAAATCAAACAACACATAACACTGGGCAAATCTACTGCAAAAGACGTCGTGAAAGTGTTCAAAAGCAAAGACGTCACTTTGAGGACTAAGGTGTCCCTAACCCAAACCGAGGTATTTTCAACTGCCTCATATGCATGTGAAAGCTAGACAATGAACAAGAAAGACCAAAGAATTGATGCCTTTGAATTATGGTGTTGGTGAAGAATACTGAATACACCATGGAGTGTCAGAAGAACAAACAAATCTGTCTTGGAAGAAGTACAGTCAGAATTCTCCTTAGAAGTGAGGATGGTGAGACTTCATCTCACATGCTTTGGACATATTATCAGGAGGGACAGTCCCTGGAAAAGGACATCATGCTTGATAAAGTAGAGGAAGACCATCAGTGAGATGGACTGAGACAGCAGCTCTAACAATGGGCCCAAATTGGCAGTGATTGTCATGATGGTACAGAATGGGGTGGTTTCTTGTTTTGCTGTGCGTAGGGTTGTTGAGTTGGAACTGACTGAATGGCGCCAAACAGCAACATAGGTCAGAAAAAGTAAAATTTTAGTGACTTAACAGAGATTTATTTCTCACTCAAAATTCACTTTCAGGTCAGGGTGACCCTCCAGAGCAATGGTCCTCAGTGAAACAATTCCCTAATCCAGACAGAGGCTTCATCCTCCTACAGTCACATGCTCTGGAACATATGATCTCCTGGTTCAACAGAACAAAGAGAAGGGTGGAGCCACATTCTTGTGCTTCCTCCAGTTCACTGCTGCTCACATATCATTGGCCAAAGCAATTCCCATGGCTATGTCTTTGGGGATCAAGGAAACATAATTTTCTATGTGCTTGGCGAGAGGACCAGATATATTGGTGAATAAGAGCAACATCTACCACAAATAACAAAAGCAAGTTGGAGACTTGCAACTTTTTTTATTTATAAATGGGATGATTCTCTTTCTGTAATTACTTCACCCACACATGACTCTTGATGATTGGGACTGAAATGTGGAGGAGACGGAGTTGGCTGAATCTTTTTGCCATTCTGGTGTGTCATCCAGAATGTTCCCTCCCTACCTACTCCCTCCCACACTTTCTTCTCCCCTCCACTTTCATTTAAGACGTTCACTTTCTCCTAGAAACTTAAAATAATCCTTCTCGACTGTATTAGATGCCCCTCTTATGTGATTTTATGGCATCCTCTTGTTACTCATATCTATCAGAGTGGTCACATAAAGATGAAAATATTAATACCTATAAATCCATGTAAAATGTATTATTGTCACTTAGTAAATGTTCAAAAATGCTCATTGTCATCATCATCATAGCACATAGCACTCTACATCTATTAATGTAACACACTGTGAATTCCTTGACCTTAAAGACTCTGACTTCTTTGCCATTGTATATTCAATGTGTAGCAGAAAGACTGCCATATATTAGGTATACAGCAGGCATCTGAATTAAATGAAAGAATAGATAATGAATAAATAAACTTCCGTAGTGATACTGCCTCGGAAACCCAAGGAGAGGTCGCTATGAGTCGGGTCTGACTCGATGGCAAACAACAACAACCACCGCAACAAGTATCATTGCATTTTCCTAGTCTTATAAAATAATGAACTACTTGACACTGACATTTCATGCACAAAACATCTCATATAAACCACCCCTCTCTCCTCTCTGCCACCTGGTCCTGACTAGAGGTCATACCCTACCGCAGCTTACTCTGCTCCCACTCAGTTCATTCTCATCTTGACTATTGACCTGGACTGGAGCCCCCACAGCCTCTGGGGCCCTAGTGGTTCTGTGTACCCAATCCTCACTGACCCATTTTTATTCACCTTCTTCTAGCATTGTGCTTGGCTGCTACTGTATACATAAGTACTAGGCCATCCAGTAACACACACTTTAGTAAAAGGCTTTATTTGCAATGGAAATTGATATCAAGACATTACAACAGATAACTTAAGGAAGCAAATTTTCCAAAGTGGTCGCTGTCAACTTTTGTGCACATTATAAATTGTGCACAGAAGTAAAGTACTTTCTTCTCCTTCTTATTCGAAATAATCTTTTATCCTACCTTTCCTACTTTTGTACTAAGTAATCTTTTCTCCAACACCTCATGTAATGGTCACATGGTTACAGAGTGGATGCTTCAATTTCAAATTTTACTTGCCCAACATCTTTGCACTGTTATTCTCCAAGGATCCCAGAAAAAGGAATTCACTTGTTCAGATATCTATCATGACTTCATCATTAATAACAATTTACACATGTAACATTTAATATATTTAATATCTCCTAAACAGTTATTAAAATGAGCTCTGATGGTATAGTGCCTAAGGCATTTGACTCTAACCAGAAGGTTGGTAGTTCAAACCTACCAGCTGCTCCACAGAAGGAAGATGAGGCAATCTACTTCCATAAAGATTTACCACCTTGGAAACCCAATGGGGGTTGCTATGAGTCAAAATTGACTCAATGGCAGTGAGTTTGGTTTTGGTTTTGGAAATAGTTTTCATATCATTTGATTAGCAATATACCATTTTAAATGCAATCTATTAATATGCATATTACAATTAGTGCACATACAATAAATAAATATAATAAATATTAGCAATTAGTTTTACCACACAGTGGCATAAATTAGCATATTGTTATTATATATATTTGTAAATGCCTTATTAACATTCAGTCTGGAAATAGGTTGTGTTGAAATACTCCATGTATCTGATTTTCCTAGAAAATAATTCCTGGCTTCTTTTGTTGGCACACTGTCTTCTCCCTGTAGGGTAAAAATTCTGTGATCTTCTCATCAGTGTCAGCCATGAATAATTTTACAACTTCTCTAGTAGGTTATGTGCTTTGGAATTTTTCATTGGCCTGTGAAACATTTATTATATTCTGAGAACTTATTAAGCATGGTATAAAACATGGAAAAGATAGAGTCCCTATCCAGTGCCCTCTTCATCTAAATAGCACAAGCAACCAAATAAAAATAGTACATTGCAAAGATTGGTTTCAATTTCCTTCATTTCTTTTTAGGATTATGATGTCATTTTTCAAAGACCATGTCTGGAAGCTTCGGTCTAAGGAGAGCCTGTGGTCATATGAGATTAGAGAATGGTTCACCAAAGAAATGAGTTTTGAGCAAGACCCACTGAAGCAGAATTTGGGCCATACATCAGAAGGAATGCTGTAAAGGAGCTTAGCATAAAAGAACCAAAACACCAGCTTTTTAGGCAGAAGCATCTACTACGTGAAACTGAATTTGGGGTAAAGAAATGCTTAATTTCTTGATTCTTGCTCTTAACAATGAAGAAGTCTGTGACCTTAGGCAAATGATTTCACCTCTTTTTACTATATTTCCCCAGGTATGAAAAGAGGACAAATTTTCTGTTCTGTGCTGCTCCCAGATATGATGGGAGTGCGTAGAATAAGATGCAGAGGTAGTATTTGGAGATTCTTGGTTGAAGGAGCCTGAAGACTTTGTGATTGCTGACATTAGTCCTCTCCTCCAGGTTATATAAACGTCAGAAGTGGCCTTAATCCTATAAGAGTCCAAGATACCAGCTTACATCCATCACCCAGGAGGAGAGCAATTCTCCCTTTTCCTCTCACTAGGTCACCTCCTTAACCCAGGGAGAGGGCTACCTGCAGCTTCTTCATGCACACCTTCCACAGAAGTCCTATAGAGACTAGTATATGTGGTAGAGCCAGCTGAGCCACCTCCTCTCTGGGGCCATATGTACAAGATGGCCATTTGTAAAGGGACCTGGTCATTTGTCTCTGCTACATATTATGTTAACTAGGTTCTCTTTTCTTTCCTTTTGAGCTAATTCACACTCATGGTGAACCCGGTGTGTGTTAGAGTAGAACTGTGCTCCCTAGGGTTTTCAAGAACTATTTTATTTTTTTAAAAGTAGATCATCAAACCTTTCTTCCAAAACATCTCTGGGTGAACAAAATTCAAAAATGTCAAAAGGACCAGAATTGCTGGTCAAATAGAGACTGTAGAATCCCTGAGATTATGGCCCTGGATTATCCTTCAGACCTGAAACCGGATTCACATCTGTGGATTAGTTCTCAGCCAAACAGTAGAAAGGCCTAAAGCAGAACACCTATTTCAAGGAGATGCACCCACCTACCCTAGGCAGATGCACCCCTTGGATCAATCAACTATGAGACAGGAGGAGGGCAGCATTGCATAGAGGGAAAGCTGGCCAGACAGGAATGCGTGCATAAGAAGGGCACAGGGAAGGGCTGGTCACAGGAAGGAGATGGGAGGAGCGCGTTTTATTGTTAGGATTGTAATTGGGACCATGAAACCACAGATGCATGAACTGCTGAGAGTGAAACAAATCTGCTTTGTAAATTTGCACCCAAATTACACACGCACACGTCCACACACACAAAGCACCTCTGGGTGGACTCAAACTGCAAATCTTTCGGTTAGCAGCCAAGTTTGTCAACTGTTTGCACTACTCAGGGACATCATTATGTAGCATTTCGTAGGACTTAAACAGTTACCAGCAGTGTATTATTTCATTGGATTGTCACAAGAATCTCACCCTCTCATTCTAGAATAGTGAAGTAGTGCTGCCTAGCATTACAGGATCAGACTTTGGAGACAGGCAGATCTGGGTCTGAACTCCATCTTGGCCACCAGCAGTACGACCTTATGACCTTGTATAAATTATCCCATTTCTCTAAGCTGCACATCTTCATCTACAATATAAAGATCATGAAAAGGGATCTTATAAAGTGCTGTGAGAATTAAGTGTGAATTCAAGAACAGCACTTAGTGTAGTGCCTGGTTCATTACAAGCACTCCATAAAAGCTGGCTATTTTTTAAATTCACATGCTAAACAGATTCTGAGAAATTGTGTACTATGCCCGACCTCATACAGTTAGTGACAAGTCAGGACTTCAGTTCACAATTCTCTCACCACTGCTGTCAACCTCAGATGAGCCTGTGTAGGTGACAAACTTATTAATACATGAAAATGTAAGTTTCCAGTTCCAAGAATAATCAGTAAACTTTGAACATTTCTGTTTTTGGAGAAAAATTCTCATTTCCCTTGAATACACAGAGAACCACTCCTGAAGCAACAGGGAGATGGAGGCCAGGGTCTGTGGGAGAACATGGAGGCCAGTGACAGGAAGCTCCCTGCTCTTTTCCTTGAGTCAATCTGCTGTAATGGCGCTGCCCCAATTCATATTCATGCAATGAGTCTGCGGTGAGATCTAAGATTCTGCCTTTCTAACAAAATCCTGGGTGGTGCCATGTTGCTGATCCACAGACCAGACTTTGAGAAGGAAGGTACTTGCCTTTAATGTTCTCTACCCAGCAAAACAGAGGCCAGAGTTCAGGACATGGAGATGACTACAAACAGTCCTTTACTGAACAACAACAACAAAAAAAAATATGACTTCTGAAACCAAGAGAAGGATTTAACATGGAAGTAATGCCAGTTTCCCAGAAAGGCTGCCCACTTCAGTGACTGTGGAGCCAAAGCCCAAATATGGCTTCTCCATGGTAACAAACACTTCAAAAGAAAGCACACAAGAGAAGTTTCATCTGCAGAGAACACTGTGAAGTTAAGAAGCTGGCTGGAAGGGGAAATAAAATCAGAAATTTCTTGGAAAACGGGGAGGCTAAAAAAAAGGAATTTATAAACAGAGCCAACACCTCACACTCCACCCTCACCCACTGCACAGCCCTGAAAGATACAGAAGACTAAATTGAGTGCAGTTGTAGAGAGATACCCACTGGGAATGGTTCGTTCTACTTCTCAGCCTGAGAAATTCAATCTTCTCAGATGGGTTTCAGTGACTTAGGAAAAAAATGGAAATGATTCACTCATTCCTTCTAAAATTCTTTGTTGAGTCTCTATTATGTGCCAAACACTGTGCTAAGCACCAGAGATCCAATGGGAAGGGAGCAAAAACTACTGTGGTCCCTGCTTTCATGGAATGTACATTCTATAGGAGAAGACAAACTAACAAAATAATTACAGATTGCAACAGATCCTACAGAGAAGAAAACATAGGGTCTGAGACAGACAATGGGGCCATTGTTTAGATCATAGTCAGAAAAAGCCTCTCTGAGGTGTCATTTTAGCTCCAATTTGAAGGATGGCAGGCTAGCACTGGAAAAGACAAGAGGGACATTCTAGGCTAATGCATGTATAACCAAAAGAACCTGTTACTGTCGCGTTGATTTCCACACATGATTACCCCATGTGTACAGAGTAGAGTGATGTTTCATAGGGTTTACAAGGCTGTGACCTTCCAAATGCAAATCACCAAGCCTTTCTTCTGAGGTGTCTCTGAGTGGATTTGAACTGCCAACATTTGGTTAGTAGTTGAGTGTTTAACTGCACCACATAGGGATTCCAAAACATGTATAATATTCCTAAAATGGCAAAGGAAGAGAAAAAGTCTGACTTTTATTTTAATACATTCATTCAATTTCTCATGTGGAGAATGGACTGTAAGGAAGTAAAAGTGGTGGCAGGGTTAACTTCTCAGAAAGCCATTGTATCGATTCAGGGAAGAGGTCATTGGGTCTCAGGTTTTTGTTGTAATGGAACAAAGTATGGAAAATGGCCTAACAAGGATTGAGCTGGGAAAACGACCCAGAGTTTTCAATATTTGTACTCAGAATGAAGTTGGTCTATCACAAAGGTACCACCTATCCACTGCCATCAAGTCAATTCCAACTCACAGGGATCCTATAGGACAGAGTAGAACTTTTCCATAGGGGTACCACAGATGATCTCTTAGCAGTTGAATGCTTTAGCCAGTGTGCCACCTGAGCTCCTTAAAGACAACATAGGAAAAGAAAATGTATACAATAAAGAATAGTCCTGGTGTGGAGAAGGAGGCATATCTCCTATAGGAAGATTCTCTACATAGAGTCAATGATGCTGAAACTAGGATACTGGCACAAAGCTCTAGAGGCATTGTCCAATGTGGTAGCCAATTGCCACATGTGGCCTTTTAAATTTAAGTCAATTATAATGTAATTGGGAGCTCTGGTGGCATAATGCCTAAGACATTTGACTGCTAACCAGAAGGCTGGTTGTTCAAACCCACCAGCCACTCCTCGGAAGGAAGACTGGACAATCTACTTCCATAGAGATACCACCTCAGAAACCCAAGCAGGGGTTGCTATGAGTTAGATTGTCAGTAAGTTTTAGTGCAGTCAAATTTAAAATTCAGTTCCTCAGTCGCACCGGTCACATTTCAAGTGTTCAATAGCAGGTTTAGCTTGTGGCTACCACATGGAATAAAGCAAATTCATAGAACATTTCCATCATTGTAGAAAGTTCTATTGGACAGTGTAGGTCCAAATGGCTAAGATGTGACATGAAATAAAAGAAAGATAGCAGCTCATGAGATAGTCCCTGAAGGAATACTATGTATAAGGATAAGGAAAATATTCTGACATCTGAAGTTATTATGGCCTGGGGTATATTCATTTTACCATAATGTTTAGAAATCCAAGATTATGAGACAAACTGTCTGGTGGGGTGTCTGTTGGATAAACATTGGAAGAGCAAGTACATTATAAAGACAAGTGAGAAGGAAGTTGAGGGTGTTGGCATAAGGATTATTTCATTGTTCTGTCCAAGTGATCCAGGCCAGACAGAAACTCAACTGAAGCCAAAATGAAACCAAATTCTGAAAAGTGATTGTAGAGGGGAGTCATTGATGTTGGTTAGTAATCAATTCAGTATAGAAAAGGGAGTGGGTAAGGTGGAATGTGAGTTCAGAAAGGGAAATTTTATGACCTGAAATCTTGGGAGAAAAGCTGAAATGGAAGTGAGTATTATATTCAGGAACTCTAAGGCCGGGATTTAGAAAAAGTCAACAACATGGATTATTTTTTCAATATAGTTTATTTTTAGAGTAGTTTTACATATACAGAAAAATTGCACAGAAAACACATACAGTTTCCATTGATGCAGTCTGTCCTCTGCACACGATTTCCTATATAATTAACATCTTGGTTTAGTTTGGTACATTTGTGAAAACTGAAGAACCAATATTGATACATGATTGTTAAGCAAAGTCCATAATTTGCATAAGGGTTCATTCTTGTGTTGTATAGTTGTATGGGTTTAGGCAAATGTATAATGTATCCACCACTACAGTATTAAGCAGAATAGTTGCACTGTCCTTAAAATGTCCTCTATTTCACCTATTCATCCCTGTCCCCCTCCCTCTGAATCCCTGGCAACAACTGATCTTTCTACTCTCTATTTAGTTTTGTCTTTTCCAGAATGTCATATAGTTTGGACTCATGCAATATGTGGGCTTTTTCAGACTTACTTATTTCACTTAGCAATAAGCATTAAGGTTCTTCCATGTCTTTTTGTAGCTTTGTAGTTCATTTTTTTTTCATTGTTGACTAATGCTTCATTGTGTAGATGGATCACAATTTGGTTATCCATTGAAAGACATCTTGGTTGCTTCCAAATTTTAGCATTAATGAGTAAAGCTGGTGTAAACACTCATGTGTGGGTTTTTGTGTTGACATAAATTTTTAATTCATTTGTGTAAATATCTAGGAAATCAATTTCTAGATTGAATGATAAGTCTCTGTTTGGCTTTGTAAGGACTATCTTCCAAAGTACCTGACAACTCCACATTCCCATCAGCAATAAATGCAGGATCTTGATGGTTTTAACTTCTTATTAGGAAAAATTTCAAATGTACACAGAGTGTAAAAAATAGTATAATGAACCTCAATAAACCTTTACCCAGCATCAACAGTTAATAACTCATGGCCAATCTTACCAACATGAAATTTAATGTCACCAAGACACTGTAAGGTCTTGGTGTGGAAAAAGGAAAGAGGTGAGCATGTTGTAAAAAAAAAAAAAAAAAAAGGACGGCATAAGAGGTTCTCCTCCCATGCGTAGCAGAAGCACAGAAATAGAACTGGAATTCAAAAGCGGCACTGTGCTAATGGAGGAACAACTAACACAAAAACTGGTACATAGTAGAGACTCAATAAATAAAAAGGCTGGGAGTGGTAGACAATGGAAAAGCTCAGAATTTCCATATCCCATCTCATTACATCTGTGAGAGATCTAAGAAGCCAGAGACAGTCACGGTGAAGAAACATACCCTTGAAAAGATTTCAAATTTTTAACAATCCAGGTTGCAGTCATAGATACCAAACCACCCAACTATGGCATCAACTCAATTCCTACTCACAGTGACCCTATAGGACAGAGTAGAACTGCCCCATAGGTCTTGCGAGGTTATGGAAGCAGACTGCCACATCTTTCTCCCGCAGAGTGGCTGATGGGTTCAAATCACAGGCCTTTTGGTTAGCAACCAAACATCTCAACCACTGTGCCATCAGAGCTTCTTTAATAATAGACACAGACCTTATAAATTATGATTATAATAATCCAGACAAGCCATATTATATCAATAAAATATTGAGCAAAAATGACACACCAGGGAAGTTTGCTCCCTCCTGATTTTTGAAAATAAAACAGGACCACAAAGATCTGGTTCCCATGAAATGTAACTTTCACTGGCTTTCTTGCCCTCCCTGCCCTGCTCTCAATGAAGATCAGGCTGACGTGTGTAATTAGGACATAAGCGCAAAAAATCTTGAGCCAGTGAGCTATTCTTTCAGATTAACCTCAATAGGCATGTCTGCAAACGTGCCTGCCATGACTCAAAGACTTCTGATGTGTTTTGGTTTTTTGGTCTTTTTTGTTTTGTTTTGTTTCAATTTTAATAGAATTTGTGAGTGAGAGAAGACCACAATCTCATCAAGAGCTGACTTCCAAGTTGGCCTCCTGGGGGTATGTTTACTCCTAAAAATCTAAATGCAATGAGGAAAAGCTTGAGTGTTAGTATCCCTATGTGTTTAGGGAAAGATTCTAAATTGGCCTTCCCTTTCCTGGAGGAAATCACCCCAAAGTCTCCTGACACCACAGAAGTTCAATGTTTGGGTTCCTGAGACATTTTTCTTGTTTCGTTTCAGTCTGTAGGTCGATGGAGCCAGTAGGGTGGATAACACTAATACATGTGGTTTACATTAATGTTATTCATGATGTTTATCCTAACTCTCTGCAGGAAGCAGTTCCACCATATGGTATTCATGTTTGTGTGTTGCTAAAATACATTCAGAATCCCCATTCGAAGGAAGAATTCATCAATGGCAACATCAATAAAACACATGCTGCAGCATTTGTTATTGAGAAGGCCACTTTCAATCAGAGTAGAAATACTGTCACAACACACTGGAGAATTAAATGTTAAAGTTAAACATCTTCCCAAGTCCGTATTGTGATTTTGAAATCAGCTGATACTCTGAAAACAAAACAGATGATTAGAAAGGGAAATTTCAAATGAGTAAGACTTTGGTAGCTTCAAGAAGGAGAGCAAGTGATTCAGTGCAAAAAGGGTGCATTTCCTTAGCACCTTCCTAACTGTGAGGACATTGTGCACATCTCAGGCTGATACTAAGTGGTGCAGTAAAGCAGCAAATTAGAAGAATGTAAATTCTTCAGTAGGAATTGCATGCAGGGGAAAAATGACTCCTAATGCTCATATTTGTTTTCATGTAAATAATGTACACTCTTCCTAAAATCAGACTGGCACAGGGCTGAGTAAGATGTCAAAAATCTACAATAGATAATATGTTGGACTCCAAAATGACGGGGACATAGTTTTCCTCCTTCTTGGGTGAAATTCCTCCTGGAGAATGAGAGAGATCTATCCAACACTGAAATCCAGCCATTTCAGTTTTTCGCTTCCTCTCTTATTCATGGAATGCTTCTGTGTTCTTGTTCTCATTCTCTCTCTCTGATTTCTTATTAGGCTAAATTGTATGCTAATTGGTTGAGTGATCCCAGATGATATCATTTCTATTTTAATTGGTATAACTGCTATTGTTATTCCTCCCCCATTCCTCTGTCTGTCACCCTTGGACAGATCTGGGGTGCCCAGAGCTCTCTCTGAGATTAATCGGAGCCCCGCTATCTCACAGAGCCTGGTATAGAATAAGCCCAGTGGGTAAACCAGAATAATCTTTGTTCTCCTCCATAGTCTCTCTTTTTTTTTTTTTTTTTTTTT
>NW_006921728.1:705799-720135 GCF_000298275.1 Orycteropus afer afer | reverse complement strand
CTCCGTAGGTCTCCTTTTTTTTTGGTATTTTCACGCAAATTCTTCTGCTAGTTGGGGTTTAGTCCAAATCTGCATCCTTTCCTTCAAGGCTCAGGGATCCAAGATTATCTTCTGTGTCTGTATTTATTGGTTTCCCTTTTCTTTGTTGAAAAGGGTCTGTGCAATCCTTCTGCCTAGTCTGCCATCTTGCCCCGCCTCCGCCATAGTCTCTTAATAACAGTGAGACTTAGGAGAAAGGCTCATATCCACATCTCTAAAATGTCTTTAATTGGCTTTCTGTCAGCCTCACCCTTGTTTTCCTCTTCCTAATGGCTCCAGGCACATACATACAAACCACATTCAAAATTTAGCACCTAACTGTAATTGTCTGATGTTGTCCAACAAGGTCACTGTTCTCGCATAGGTTAAGCTCAAGAAAGCTTCTCAAGGATACTTGCTTGCTGGCTTTTCCTCTGCTCTGGCAAGTAGGAAGGTCCAGCCTGAGTTCTCAGGGACTTTATGACCTTTTGGCCAAAACAATGGCATTAACAGGGAATTTACAACAAAGGGCTCAGAAGGGAATTAGCATGGGACCTTTAAAATGCCCTAGAAGAACACCAGGAGTTACACACACTGCTACTAACGGAAAGGTTGTCTATTCATATCCACCCAGAGGTACCCTGGGAGAAAGGCCTACGATCTATTTCTGAAAGATCACAGTTCTATTCTGACATACATGGGATCCCTATAAGTTGGAATTGGCTCTATGACAACTGGTATAGGAGGATCCCTGGTATAATGTGGGGATTCCAGAGTCCCTGCATAAGGTGATATCTAACATAAAATGTGAAGGATGAGTAGCAACATAAAAAGGAATGGTTAGGAATCTTGTAGGGTAGAGAACCAAAGCCAGTGTCTATGGGGAGAAGGAAGGGAGGCACTCCTGGAGAGCAACAAAGATGAGGTAGCACAAGTCAGTCAGAGACACTCAGACTATGTATTTAGGTTAAATACTTGAAATGTCCAGTATTCAACTGTTTCAGGTTTAAAAATATAGCAATTCCATACATTATGAAATACTTAAGTTGGAATCAATTTGACAGCAACTAACAACAGCATTTTCTTTGGATTTCCCATTTGGGCCACCTATAATTAACTTTAAAATACTTTACCAGATACAGTCTTGGGTAGGTAGTTTTTATCTAGTCTAAGGGAGAGCAGTTGCCCTAGTTGAGAATACCCAGTGCAGGAGTGTTAAGATAGAATTTGAATATCATTAAAAGTTCAGCCACCATACGAAGTTCTACCAACAGTTCTGGTATCTTTAAATCATTCAACCCTATAGAACTTTGTTATTAGCATAAGGGGTGTGAGAAATGATTTTTTATTGGTGAAATAAGTAGTGATGGAGATGTGTGTACTGATCAAACTATTATGTAGTTGTTCCCACTTGTGCATGAACAAGGTATAAGAATCCAGTAAGCCTGAGAATCTATGCAATTAGGAGTGATGCCTGAGGCTTGATTTGGAAATTGTCCTGGGTCCAGCTGCTGACTCCGAGGATTCTCCTAGTCGGAATCTGGCTGGGATGTTAGCTGAATCCTGCTGCTAAATTACTGCCTCTTTGCCTCTGGTGAACAGTTATGCAAGGAGCTGTTGGAGAACTCTCAGGGACATAGAGTTAGAACTTTATCAAGCCTATACCCCACTACCACCGAGTCAATTCCGACTCAAAGAGATGCTATAGGACAGAGTAGAATTGCCTCATAGGGTTTCCAAGGCTATAAATCTTTATAGAAGCAGACTACACTCATCTTTGTCCCTCAGCGCAACAGATAGGTTCCAACCACTGACCTTTTCATTAGCAGCCAAAGGCTTTAACCACTACACCATTGGGCTCCTTTTGTTAAAGCTATAGAGCATGTTATATGACTCTTTTAGGGCCCCCTGGATATAAAACGTTTGCATGTGTAGCAGAATTTGGTGTGTCTTACTATCTATCAAGTCGGTCCCAACTTATAGCCACCCCTCCTTGGATTTCCAAGGTGGTATCTCTATGGAAGTAGATTGTCCAATCTTCCTTCTGAGGAGTGGCTGGTGGGTTTGAACCACCAGTCTTCTGGTTAGCAGTCAAATGCCTTAGGCACTATAGCACCAGAGCTCTCCTTTTTTGTTTTGTTTTTTTGGTACTATCAGTACAACCTAGTGGCAAGATTGTCCCAAAAGGGATCTCTCACCCTCACCAACTTTCAACTAATGAAGACCACCAATAGTTTCCTCAAAACACTTAATGCAGATGATAAAATTAGCTTAGGTCAGTTCATAGTTTGTTTGTTTTTTTCCCCAGCATAACACCTAGCACTGCTATAGACATGCAATACAAAACTACAAAAAAACAAACTCACTGTCATCAAGTCAGATCTGACTCATGACGACCCCTCCTTGGGTATCTGAAGCAGTATCACTACGGAAGTAGATTGCCCAGTCTTCCATCCGAGGAGTGGCTAGTGGATTTGAACCATCAGGCTTCTGGTTAGCAGTCAAATGCCTTGTGGCTTGGTGGTACCAGGCCACCAGACATGAAATAAGTAGACTAAAACTGTTGATAAAATTAAGGCTTTGGCACAGACTGAATTTATAGAACTATAGGTGAATATAAGTTCATAAAACAGAAATATGTGGGCAAGATATCAGAGAGAATCTCCATTTTCTTCTATAAGATACCCATGGTGCCATAATCAAAAGGAATTCCAACCCCCACAAGACATGGCACTATGAAATTATATCCTGGCCTTCACATTTAATAATATTCCATTAATGCACCTGTGGGTCCTTATAGTCAAAGAGTTCCCATACAGATGAAGACCACCAATTTAATAAATAGAGAAGCTGAGGCCCAGAGACCTTTGTAAGTTGGCCATAGTCTTGCTGATACTCCATGACAGTTGACATTTTAATCAGATTTTCTGACTCCTAGTAAATTGCTCATTTTCCCTGTGCGGTGGCCAGTTGGACTTGCTGAAACTCTTGTTACTGGGCCTCCACCTCTAGATTGCTGATTTAGTGGATCAAGATCGAGGCCTGAGAATTTGCTTTTCTATCAAGTTTCCAGGTGAGGCTGATGCTGCTGGTCCACAACTTTGGAACTCCTGTACTATACCATACTCCCTTCTTAACTATGCAGCCCCCCATCTAAATAACCACTTCCTATATAATATGGGGGAGCTCTGGTGACGTAGTGCCTAAGGCACTTGACTGCTAACTGGAAGGCTGGTGGTTCAAACCCACCAGCCTCTCCTCGGAAGGTTGGGCAATCTACTTCCCCCAAGGAGGGGTCGCTATGATTCGGATCCAACTCAAGGGCAGTGCGTTTGTTTAGTTTTATATAAGATGGGTGAGCTACATTTATATGACCTCCAGCTGGAGGCCTCCATCTTCTCATGATACTCTGCGTAAGGCTTTCTTCTGCAGTCTCACCATAGACTTAGAGAATGTCCATCTTCAGGGGACATCCAGTACATGTTTTTGTTTTGATTTGTTTTTTGAGGGGGATGGCATGGGGCACAGGGTACCTGAAGGAAGTAATGTAAGCAGAGCCTGGAAAAACTGCTTGGAGCCAGATTACAGGGGTCCTAAATATCAGATTAAGGAGTAGGGTGACTGGCTCATTTCAATTTTAGTACTGAAAGCCCCACATCTCAGGAAACACCTCAGTCCTAGGTAAAGCAGGATAGTGGCTCACCCCATAAAGGAAGTTGGTTTGTGAGTTTTGACAATGAGAATCCAGGCATTCTTTCAACATGTCTTATACTTCTTTGTTCCCAACACTATGGCATACCCAGGGAGACAAAGGTAACAATATTCCAGTCCCTCCCAGTCTACTGAAAGAGAAATATTGGCAAACAACAAATTATCTTACTATGTGATATGAGTTTTAATAAAAGGCGTTTCTGCACAAGAGATGTAGGAACAGGGCTGTATTTTAGAAGTGTTAGGGAGCAAAGGGAAGAAGATTGAAAGAAAAGCATGTTAGGTTCAAGGAAATGTTTTTTGTAATAAGAATTGCTAAATACATT
This sequence comes from Orycteropus afer afer, assembly GCF_000298275.1. Classification (NCBI taxonomy): domain Eukaryota; kingdom Metazoa; phylum Chordata; class Mammalia; order Tubulidentata; family Orycteropodidae; genus Orycteropus; species Orycteropus afer. The sequence continues at coordinate 716,080 of NW_006921728.1, read as the reverse complement.
CATAGCAAGAGAATACAGAACAAGTACAAAAGAATAATTCTCAAGCAGGGTGAAGAAAATTGAAATGAAAAACTGAAGCTTTAGTTTTGTGTTTAATTAAGCACCACCAGGAAAAAAAAATAGTGTTTTTTTTTTTTTTTGTATTGACAGTTTCCAACGAGTCAATTCCAACTCACGATGACCTCATGTGTTTCAAAGCAGTACTGCGCTCCATAGGGTTTCCAGTCACCGTGATCTTTTGGAAATAGATCACCAGACCTTTCTTCTGAGGTGCCTGTGGGTGGATTCAAACCACAAACCCTTCCATTAGTAGCCAGGCACTTCATCATTTGTGCATCCACAGACACCTGATTATGTACCACAGGCTCCCACTTACTCTCCCTGTTGAAGGTGAGCTCTGCTGAGAACCATGGGTGCAGTGGGAGAGACTAAAGGTATAAAAGAGAGGGGATAATTGATCAACATGGCACCAGAAGAAGCATGAGAAGGAGGAGTCAACAATATAACTGGAGGAGTTGCCCTTGCGTAAGGGAAGGAACTCATCTTTTTCAGAGCAAGAAGGGCTGTGTTGCTTTGAGATGGATGCAGATGTCCCTAATCTCCCCATTTTAAGACCTTTTAACTGCTGGGTAGTTGTGAGTTGGAATTGACTCATTGTCAATGGGTTTGGGTTTTTGCTCTTTAGTTCTCTACTCTGGCATCACTCAAGTGCCCATTGCTTTCCCTTCCCAAATCCCAGATTCATCCCACTCCTGCAGAGTAAACCTGCAAAAATCATCTCCTTTCCCTAAGTCTCAGTTTACCTATTTCCACAATGGAGATAGCAATATCTACTTCAGCCAATCAAATAATAGAAAGTAAGTCAGAGTCTCAGAGACAGCATCTCACTGACATTATAAAAAAAGAAAAAAAAAAAAAAACACTTCCATCGAGTCATTTCCGACTCATAGCAAACCTCATTGGGTTTCCGAAGCTGTACATATTTACGGAGGTAGATTGCCCCGACTTCTTTCCATGGAGCAGCTGGTGGGTATGAACTACTGACCTGGTTAGCAGTTAAGTGCCTTATCCACTATTGCCACCAGAGCTCCTCATTATAGTACTTCATTTCAATACACGTCTTACCATGCATTGTTCCCAGTACTATACCAGACCAAGGAGACAAAGGTAATTCAATATTACAGACCCTCAGGTCTACTGAAGGAGAAATTATCTTACTATGTGATTTGTTTTAATAGAAGGTATTTCAGCACAAGAGTTCTTTCATTCATGTCTTTCCCTCCTATCCTCTTCAAAATCCTATCTGCAGATCCTTCTTTCACATGACTTTTCTTTTTAACCTTCTGAGTATTATGAAACCCTCTAGGAAATTTTTCTGCAGAAAAATGCTTATCAATTTTTCACACAATTTCAGAGAGTTCACTTACCATCTGGAGCCCATTCACAGATTTTCTTGGATTAAGACTTTTCAGTTTTAAAGAAGTAATCTATGAGGTAAGGAATCCTAGTTAATGCTCAGCTGCTAACCAAAAGGTTGATGGTTTGAACCCACCAGCCACTCTGTGGGAGAAAAAGCCTGGCGATCTGCTTCCATAAAGATTAAGAAACCCTATGGGACAGTTCTACTCTGCCCTATGGGGTCACTAGTGGTTGGAATCAATTTGACAGTACACAACAGCAATAAAGCTATGAAGTAGGATTGCCACACAACACATTGGGGACTGGGGGAAAATATAATTTATACAGGTATCTATCTTTTCATTTTTATTTTTGCATTGTTGTTGTTGTTAGGTGCTGTCAAGTCAGCTGCAACTCATGGTGACCTTATGTACAACAGAACAAAATGGTGTTTAGCCCTGCACCAGCCTCACAATCCTTGTTATACCTGATCCCATCAGTGCAACCACTTTGTCAATCCATCTCATTGAGGGCCTTCCCCTTTTTTGATGACCCTCCACTTTACTAAGCATGATATCCTTCTCCAGAGAATGGTCTCTTCTGACAACATGACCAAAGTAGGTGAGACAAAGTCTGGCTATTCTTGCTTCCAAGGAGTATTCCAGCTACACTTCTTCTAGGACAGATTTGTTAGTTCTTCTGACAGTCCATGGCATTTTCAGTATTCTTTGCCAACACCATAACTCCAAAGTATCAACTCTTCTTTGGTCTTCCTTATTCATTGGCCAGCTTTCACTCACATATGAGGCGATTGAAAACACCATGACTTGCGTTAGGCACACTTTGGTCTTCAAAGAGACAGTCTTGTCTTCAGCACTTTAAAGAGGTCTTTCGTAGCAGATTTGCCCAGTGCAATACATCATCTGATTTCTTGACTGGTGCTTCCATTGGTATTGATTATGCAACCAGGTAATATGAAATCTTTGACAACTTCAATCTTCTATTTATTGTGATGCTGCTTATTGGCGCAGTTGTGAGGATTTTCATTTTCTTTATGTTGAGGTGTAATCCATACTGCAGACTGTAGTCTTTAATCTTCATCAGTAAGTGCTTCAAGTCATCTTCATTGCACCAAGCAAGACTGTGTCCTCTGTGCATCGCAGGTTGTTAATGACTCTTCCTCCAATCCTGATGCCACATTCTTCTTCATATAGTCCAGCTTCTCAGACTATTTGCTCAGCATACAGATTGAATAAGTATGGCAAAAGAATACAACCCCAATGCACTCCCTTCCTGATTTCAAACCATGCAGTATCCCCTTTTCCTGTTTGAACAACAGCCTCCTGGTCTATGTACAGGTTCCTCATAAGTGCAATTAAGTGTTCTGGAATTCCCATTCTTTTCAATGCTCTCCATAATTTTTTATGATCCACATAGTCTAATGTCTTTGCATAGTCAATAAAACACAAGTAAACATCTTTGGTAGTTAAAGTTGTATGTCAACTTGGCTGGGCCTGGTTGAGTGGCTGGGCAGCTGGCGGTAGTTATTCCCCATGATGAGACTGGCAATCACCTCTATGGTGGGATCTACCACAAGCAGCTGAGTATCTGCCTTAGGGATGTGGTCTGCTTCCCGTATATAAGCAGCAGCTTTGGGAATGGTCTCTAGCTTATGGCACACTTGAACTCTGCATGTAGTAATGTCATTGTTCAATAACATGCCATGCCCTGCCAACCATGGGACTTTCAATGGACTTGAACTAATGGCCTGCCATGTGGTTTGGTAACATCAGGACTGTGCCTTTTTATTTGTCAACCTTGGGCTTGTCAGCCTCAGCAGCCAGCAGCTATCTCAGTGAAGAAAAGCCTCTAGCTTCAGTGGGCCTAGAGCAGGAAGCATAGCTGAAGCCAAGGTTGAAGGGCTTTACACCAGCCCCTAGACCCTGGCACTTCGAACTTGGACTTCTAGCCTCCTGAACTGTAAGAAAATAAACTCCTGTTTGTTTAAGGGCATCCCATTTGTGGTGCATTCTTGTCAGAGTGGCACTAGGTAACCAGAGCAATATCATTCTGGTATTCTTTGCTTTCAGCCAAGATCTACTTGACTTAAGCAATGATATCGCTTGTTCCACATCCTCTTCTGAATCTAGTTTGCATTTCTGGAAGTTCCCTGTCAATATATTGCTGCAACTATTTTGAATTATCTTCAGAAAAATTTTACTTGTGCATGATATTAATGATATTGTTCTATAATTTCTGCATTCTGGGGAATCATCTTTCTTTGGAAAGGGTACAAATATGGATCTCTTCCAGTCAGTTGGCCAGGTAGCTGTCTTCCAAATTTCTTGGCATAGACAAATAATTACCTCCAGCACAGAATCCATTTGTTGTAAGATTTCCATGGACATTCCATCAATTCCTGGAGGATTGCTTTCTGCCAATTCCTTCAGTGCAACTTTGGCTTCTCCTTCAGTACCATTGCTTCTTGATCATATGCCACCTCCTGAAATGGATGAACATCGACCAATTCTTTTTGGTACAGTGACTCTGTGTATTCCTTCCATCTTCTTTTAATACTTCCTGCATCAGCCAATATTTTGCACATGGAATCTTTTAATACTACAACTCAAGGCTTGATATTATCCTAAACCTGACTGCACTGTACTATAGTCCTTTCAGCCTGAGAAATGCCAAGCATGTTCTTCCCTTTTAGTTTTCTAACTCCAGATCTTTGCACATTTCATAATAATAACTGACTTAGTCTTCTGGAGCTGCTCTTTGAAATCTTCTGTTCAGCTCTTTTATCTTGTATTTTTTTCCATTTGCTTTAGCTACTCTGTGTTCAAGAGAAAGTTTGAGAGTCTTTTCTGACACCCATTTTTATCTTTTCTTCATTCCCTGTTTTTTTAATGACCTTTTGCTTTCTTCATGGATGATATTCTTGATGTCATCCCCCAATTCATCTGTTTTTTGGTCATTGGTGTTCAATGCATCAAATCTATTCTTTAGATGGTCTCTAAATTCAGGTGGGATACAATCAAGGTCATATTTTGGCTCTCATAGACTTGTTTTAACTGTCTTCAGCTTCAACTTGAACTTACATATGAACAGTCAGCTCCTGGCCTTGTTTTGTCTGAAGATATTGAGCTTCTCCATCACCTCTTTCCACAGATATAGTTGATCTGATTCCTGTGTGTGCCATCTGGTGAAGTCCACATATACAGCTGCCATTTATGTCATTGAAGAAAAGTATCTGCAACGAATAAGTTGCTGGTCTTACAAAATTCTATCATGCGATCTCCAGCATTATTTCTATCACCAAGGCAATATTTTCCAACTACCCATGATTCTTCTTTGTTTCTAACTTTTGCATTCCAATAACCAGTAATAATTAACATGTCTTGATTGCAAATTTGGTCAATTTCAGACTGTAGAAGTTGATAAAAATCTTCAATTTCCTCATCTTTGGTTCTGGTGGTTGGTGTGTAAATTTGAATAATAATAGTATTAACTGGTCTTCTTTGTAGGCATAAAGATATTATCCTCACACTGACTGCATTGTACTTCAGGATAGATCTTGAAATATTCTTTGTGACAATGAATGCCATGCCATTCCTCTTCAATTTGTCATTCCTGGTGTGGTAGGCCATATGATTGTCTGATTCAAAATGTCCAACAGCAGTCCTTTACAGCTCACTAATGCCTAGGATGGGAGCTCTGGTAGCATAGTGCCTAAGACGCTTGACTGCTAACCAGAAGGTTGGCGGTTCAAACCCACCAGCCACTCCTCGGAAGGAAGATGGGGCAATCTACTTCCATGGTGATACTGTCTCAGAAACCCAAGGAGTGGTCACTATGAGTCAGGTCTTACTTGACAGCACATAACAACAACAACAACAACAATGCCTAGGATATCAATCTTTATGAGTTCCATTTCATTTTAACAACTTCCAATTTTCCTAGATTCATACTTTGTACATTCCATGTTCCAAATATTAATGGATATTTGCAGCTATTTCTTCCCATTTTGAGTCATGCCACATCAGCATATGGAGGTCTCAAAAGCTTTGCTCCATCTACACCTAAGGTCAGCTCTACTCTGAGGAGGCAGCTCTTCCCTAGTCATATTTTGACTGCCTTTTAACCTGAGGGGCTAATCTTCTGGTACTATATTGGACAATGTTTCAGTGCTATTCATAAAGTTTTCCAGTGCCATATCAGTGTTTCACTGCTATCCATTAGGGTTGCACTGGCCAATTCTTTGAGAAGTGGATGGCCCCTTCTTTCTTTCAAATCTGTCTTAGTCTGGAAGTTCTGCTGAAACCTATCCACTATGGGTGACCCTGCTGGTGACCAGTGGCATAGCCTCCAGCCTTACAGCAACACACGAGCAACCACAGTGCAACAAATTGACAGATGAGTGGTGGATTTTTGCATTAGTATAAATAGAATATTGCTACTATAGTACATGTACAAGGAGCTCTGGTGGTGTAGCAGTTAAGGCTGCTAACCAAAAGATCGTTGGCTCGAACCCACCAGCTGCTCCATCGAAGAAAGATGGGGCACTCTGTTTCTGTAAAGATTTACAGGCTTGGAAACCATATGGAGGATGCTATGAATCAGAATCAACTTGAGGGCAGTGAGTTTGATTTTTTGGTTTATCCAATTCTTACCAAAACTAGGATGTCCCAGCTCCAAGATCTTTTCTTCTCTTGCTTGGTTTTGATTAAAATGAAACTATTTTTCTTCCCAAGGGGGTGTTAAAGGTACGTAGGGAAAAAGAAACAAAAAGTGTTTCTTAATCCTACCTTTAGTCTAGGTAATGCTAAGCAAAAGCCATTTGTTTCTCAGTATTGTTTGGTAGTGTACAATAAGAACTGGGAACAATTAAAGATTAGGTCTTCAAATCTTAGTACACTTCTATAAATTCTCCTGTGAATATATTTTCAATTCAGTAGGCATCAGGAACCCTGTGTTGTATATCATGTTAAAAATCCTACTGTGTTGGAAGGAGGAGAAACTGAAAGACAGTTACAATTATAGAGGGCAAATGGTACTTCAGAGCTATCCATCAACACCTCTAGAAGGAATTCTCTCTAAAGATCTTCTATTTAGGTAACTACTGGAAAACTGACAGGGGAAAAAATTACTACAAAATAAGCAAATAGATAATTGGGAAACTAGATTCCCCTGAAGAAAGCTTAGAAAACTTTGCTAAGACATCCTTCCCAGCAAAGGGTAGTTGAACTCTCAAGTTCCCATGTTCTAGACCCAGGATCTCCTAAGAACCTATCCCCACCATTCTGGCCCCTCCACTTATAATCTGAAAATCATGACATCCAAGTAATGGTTAAATTCTTAAGTTTTAGAAATTGTATTTCAAATAAAAATTATGCATAGATTTTCCTTAAAGAATGAATTTATCTGATCAAATATCTTGGAATCCTAAATTTATTTAAATACAATTAGAGTAGGCCCTACATGTGAAAGCCTGGCCATTCCATTGTCTTTGAGTCAAATTCTGACTTATGGTGACCCTAGAGAACAGAGTTGAGCTGCCCCATGTATCTATCTATCTATCTATCTGAAATTTAATTCACTTGCAACATTAACAAACTCATTGGTACTCTTCTTATCTTTCAATTGTATGGTTGGCTGCCTTTATGTCCTCACTGAGCATCTCAAAATGGGCACTTCTTTTTTGAGAAGGGTTACTGCATGACTCAGCCACTTAGTTAATCTGACTTATTAGCATTCCATTGTCCATTAACAGCATTAAAAACAACAACTGGTGCTCTAAATCCTTCTTGGTTTCCACATAGACCTTTTCAGTGTCAAGGACATTTGTTGCACCCTGACTTTGGTGAACTTTTGGCCTAATTAATACCCCCAGAAGAAGCTCTCCTACTAACTTAGTAGAGAAGGCATCATTGTAAGTGCCCTACTGAATTGCCAGGTTAATCTTTCTGTACTACCTCTTCAGAAATACGATTCCAAATTAAAATTCTGTACCAGGAGAAAAACATTAACCAAATTGCAACCATTCTCATGAGCCTCATTTAACTCAGGTGCATAAAGTTGAGAAATAAATTTACATGAAGCTTGTTTTGAATTTGGATTTTTTTGAGGGGGAGGGTAGTCTATGTATTCATAACTGTGAAGGTGCTATAGCTAAAATGTAGACATAAAATTACAAAATGAAAATTCAGCATATGCTAGAGGGCAGTGGGAAGAAAAAGAGAGAAAGCTCGCTAATACTGAGAAAGCATAACAGTATAAGGATTGTGTGTCATGTAAACTTACTACTAGGTTTTCCTTTATTTAGCAGGTGAAAACAAGACAGTGTTTCCAATGAAAAAACAATTCAAATTACCCATAAATCAAAGCAATGTTTTTAGTGTTCTTAAATTCCTCATTTATTTAATATACACTTCTGTTGCAAAAATTGGAGGAAAAAAAAATATCATTGCATTATCTCAGGGGAAAAAACGGACATTCACTCATTCAACAAATGTGTTTGTGCAGTTCTTCCTGCTTTGAATGCTAATGACATAAAGAAGAAAGACAGGATCTATGATTTTGAAGAGTTCACTATGGGGGGTGGGGGGAGATAACCATAGAGAGGAGTGATGTAATAGAAGAACACTGACCAGGGCAAAAAAGAAGAACATCGTGGACAAGGGAATGTATTCCAAAGGAAATAACTTGAGAAGTAAATCTTGGATTTTCTTCTCTCCTATAAGGTATTACAAACTATTAACATGCTCAGCTGCTAACCAAAAGGATGGAGGTTCAAGTCCAACCAGAGACATCTTTGGAAGAAAAGCCTATGATCCACTTACAGAAAATCAGCCATGGAAAACTCTACAGAGCACAGTTCTGCTGTGACACACATGGCCTTGCCATGAGTTGGAACAGACTCAACAGTAACTGGCGACTTCCTTTTAGAAGGCAAGTACTACTTTTCCATTTTTGTGAGTTTTTGTCTCATTTAGATTATTTATTGAGTAGTTTTAAAATCCCAGGTATAGTACTAAATGTGCTATATATATTTTTTTCTTCTCAATTATTTCTTCCTAAAATCATGTAAAATGGATTTTTTAATTATCCCATTTTTTACAGATAAGGAAATAGGGCCTTAAGATGGTTGCTCAAAGTGACACAGGCATATGAGAACCAGGATTTGAGATTGGTGATTTCTGACCCCAGAGCTTCTCTCAACCTCTTTGCCCAACTGTGTCCCATGAGCTCCTGCCTACCCAGGTATGCTCTGAAATCCATTAGAAATCATCCCCTCTGTATAGCTGCTACATGTCCTTCCTGTTCTCTTCCTCACGATACCTAACTCTCATCAGATAGGAACTAGCACATGAAGTGTACCTATTGCTGTGATAAATGCTGTGTGGAACCTAGGGATCAGAAACAGGCTATGCCTGGAAGATTTTCACAATCCTATGGGAAATGAAAAGTAGCATAACAAGGTGGTTAAATAGCAATCCAAAGAATTAAGTGAATGATTACTGAGGGTGATAACGAAAGAACCGTCTACCCCTTCACTACAACACCCTCGCCTCTTACTACTCCACCCACTTGCAGCCTGGTTCTATCCTTTTCACTAATCTGAAATTTCTCCTTCCAAGGTCTCCTGTTCCCAAATCCAATGGACACTTTCCAGTCATTATGTAATAAGATATCTTTATAACTATGACATCACTGACCATGCCTTCATTCTTAAAACACTTTTTTTTTTTTTTTCAACCTTAGTATCTTGATAAGAATTTTTGGCTTTCCTCTTTTCTTTCCAGCCACTCTTTTTGGTATTCTTTGCTGGTTTCTTTTCTTCCTCTCATCCTTACATATTGATTGTTCCTTGGATCCTGTTTTCAGTCTATCTCTCCTATCTTGACATACTCAAAGTTGATGATAACATTCATCCCTATAATATCACCAACTCTTATCACCCCAAATCTACATCTGCAGCCCAGGTCAGGTTGCTGAGATCTAGACTCATATGTCTAACTACCATGGAAACAAACTGATCATCTTCCACCCAAATCTGTTCTTCCTCCTGTATTCTGATTCTCAATAAATTATATCCAGTTACCGAAGCCAGAAGCATAGAACACATAGTTTAAGAAATTTAGAATTGCAGGTACAGGAATCAAGACGGTCTTTATTTACATTCAAGCTTCATCATTCCTTACTTCCTTAACTTTCAGTGTTCCCATTCATAAATATGAAAATAATAACCACCTAAAGAGTTTGTTGTACTGTTGGCTTGTGTGATGCTGGAACCTATGCTACTGGTATTTCAAATACCAGCAAGCTCACCCATGGTGGAGGCCCCCCATGGTGGATGACTTTTAATGAAGGTTCCAAACTAAGACAGAAGAGGAAGAAGGAAGAGATGATCCACTTCTGAAAAAAAAATTAGCCACTGAAAACCTTAAAAATAGCAATGAAATGCTGTCAGATATAATACCAGAAGATGACCCATTCAGATTGGAAGGCAGTCAAGAAACGTCTCAAAGTAGAGGTGCCTTAGTGATGTGGATGGAGTAAAGCTTCAAAGTAGAGGTGCCTTAGTGATGTGGATAGAGTAAAGCTTTCTGGACTTACATTTGCTGATGAGGCATGACTCAAAATGAGAAGAAACAGCTGCCAACATCCATAAATAATTGGAATGTGGAATATATGAAGTATGAATCTAGGAAAACAGGAAGTTGTAAAAAAATGAAGCTGGGTACATGAAGATGGAATAGTCCGTTTAGGCTAAAAGGCTTGCAAAATAGGACTGGGAAAAAGCTGCAACATCTGAGTAAACCCAGCCTTACTCATGGAAAAGAGAAAGCTTTCAAGACCTTCATTTGCTGATGTGGCACC
>NW_006921728.1:697742-703114 GCF_000298275.1 Orycteropus afer afer | reverse complement strand
GCAGGATCGGGCAGTGTTTCGTTCTGCTGTGCATGGGGTCACTATGAGTCGGAAATGACTCGACGGCACTTAACAACAACAACAACAACATGAAGATGGATACCCTAGGCATTAGAGACCTGATATGGACAGGGATGGGCCATTTAGAACAAGATAATCATATAGTCTACTATGCCAGGAATGACAATTGAACAGGAATGACGTTACATTTGTTGTCAAAAAGAATATTTCAAAATGTATCCTGAAATAAATGCTGTCAGTGATACGACAATATCCATGGGCCTACAAGGAAAACCAGTTAATACTACTATCATTCAAATTTACATAAAAACCAAACTCAACTGCTGTTGAGTTGGATCCAACTCATAGTGACCTCTCCTTGGGTTTCCAAGGCAGTATCACTATGGAAGTAGATTGCCCAGTCTTCCTTCCAGGGAGTGGCTGGAGGGTTTGAACTGCCAGACTTCTGGCTAGCAGTCAAAAGCCAAAGATGAAAAAATTGAAATTTTTACTAACTTCTGCAGTTTGAAATTGACTGAACATACAATTAAGATGTATTTATAATTACTGGTGATTGGAATATGAAAGTTGAAAGCAAAGAAGAATTGGTAGTGGGAAAATACAGCCTTGTTGATAAAAATGATGCCAGAGACCACATTATAGAATTTTTCAAGACCAATGACTTGTTCATTGCAACAACATAAATGGAAAGTATACATGGGGACTTCACCAGATGGCACATACAGGAATCAAACAGACTATATCTGTGGAAATCAATAATAGAGAAACTCAATATCATCAGTCAAAACAAGGCCAGGGGCCAACCATGGTGCACACCTTCGATTGTTCATATGCAAGTTCAAATTAAAGATGAAGAAAATTAAACAAGTCCAGGAAAGCTAAAGTGCAATCTTGAGTATATCCCACTGGATTTGGAGACTATCTCGAGGACAAATTTAACGTGTTGAATACAAATGACCGAAGACCATTCGAGTTGTGGGATAACATCAAGGACATCATACATGAAGAGAGCAAAAGGTCATTAAGAAGAAAAGAAAGGAGAAAAGACTAAAATGGATGTCAGAAGAGACTCTAAAACTTGCTTTTGAACAGAGAGTAGCTAAAACAAATCGAAGAAATGATGACTTAAAAGATATGAACAGAAGATTTCAAAGAGTGGCTTGAGAAGATAAAGGATTATAATGAAATATGCAAAGACCTGCAGTTAGAAAACCAAAAGGGAAGAATAGGCTCAGCACTTCTCAAGCTGAAAGAACTGATGAAAAAATTCAAGTCTTGAGTTGCAATATTGAAGGATTCTATGGGCAAAATATTGAACAATTCAGGAAGCATCAAAAGAAAATAAAAAGAATACAGTCACTGTACCAAAAAGAATTGGTTGATGTTCAACCATTTCAGGAGGTAGTATATGATCAAGAAGCAATGGTACTGGAAGAAGTCGAAGCAGCACTGAAGGAAATAGTGAAAAAGAAGCCTCCAAGAATTGATGGAATACCTTGGCATTCACTTGTTTATGCCAAGAAATTTCAAGACAGCTATCTGGCCAACCAACTGGAAGAGATACATAATTGTGCCCATTCCAAAGACGGGTGATACAACAGAATGTGGAAATTATCAAACAATATTATTACTATCACAAGCAATAAAATTTTTCTGAGAATATTTCAAAAACAGTTGTAGCAGACATCAACATGGAATTGCAAGAAATTCAAGCTGGAGTCAGAAGAGGACATGGAACAAAGGATATCATTGCTGATGTCATATGGACCTTGGCTGAAATAAAGAATACCAGAAAGATGTTTACCTGTGTTTTATTGACTATGAAAAGGCATTGTACTATGTGGATCATAAAAAAATTACAGATAACATTGAGAAGAACGGGAATTCCAGAACATTTAATTGTGCTCGTGAGGGTCCTGTACATAGATTAAAAAAAAACTCACTGCTGTCAATTTGATTGTGACTCATAGCAACCCTGCCTTGGGTTTCCAAGATGGTATCACTATGGAAGGAGATTGCCCAACCTTTATTCCAAGGAGTGGCTGGTGGGTTTGAACCACTACCCTTCTGGTTAGCAGTCAAATACCTTAGGCACTACACAAGAAAAGAGGCAGTTATTCAAACAGAACAAGGGGATGCTGCACTGTTTAAAATCAGGAAAGGCATACATCAGGGTTATATTTTTTTCACCATACTTATTCAATCTGTATGCTGAGCTAATAATCTGAGAATCTGGACTATATGAAGAAGAACATGGCATCAGGATTGGAGGAAGACTCGTTAACAACCTGTGATATGCAGATGACACAGCCTTGCTTGCTCAAAGTGAAGAAGACTGGGAGTACTTACTGATGACGATCAAAGACTACACCTTTCAGTATGAATTACACCTTAACATAAAGAAACCCAAAATTCCTACAACTAGATCAATGAGCAACATCATGATAAATGGAGAAAAGTTTGAAGTGATCAAGCATTTCATTTTACCTGGATCCACAGTCAATGCCTGTGGAAGCAGCAATCAAGAAATCAAACAACATACCGCACTGGGTAAATCTCCTGCAAAAGATCTCTTCAAAATGTTGAAGAGTAACCATAGCACTTTGGGGACTAAGGTAGCCCTGACCCAAGCCATGGCATTTTCAATAGCCTCATATGCATGTGAAAGTTAGACAATGAATAAGGAAGACTGCAAAAGAATTGATGCATTTGATTTGTGGTGTTGGTAAAGAATGTTGAATGTACCTTGGGCTATTAGAAATACAAACAAATCGGTCCTGGAGGAAGTATAGCTGAATACTCCTTAGAAGCAAGATTGCAAGATGTTGCCTCTTGTACTTTGGATATATTATCAGGAGGGACCAGACCATGGAGAAAGACATCATACTTAGTAAAACAGAATGGTCAGCAAAAAAGAGGAAGACCCTAATGAAATGGATTGACACAGTAGCTGCAGCAAAGGGCTCAATTATAGCAATGATTATGAGGATGGTGCAGGACCAGGTAGCATTTTGTTCTGTTGTACATGAGGTTACTACTAGTTGAAACCAAATCAACAGCACCTAACAACAACAACAAAGAGGTTTTGATGAGGATTAATGAGTTCATGCATGCAATGTAGTTAGCATAGTGCCTGGCACATACTAAGCACCCAACAAGTGTTAGTGTTTATTACTGTTTTCATCTTGTCATCTGATTTATTCTTTATCTCCCATATCCAGTCAATTATCAAATCCCATCGATACTGTCTTTCGTGTTTTTTAATTCTCTGAACTTTTATCCATACCACTGCCTTTACAAAGAATGGGGGAAATATCATAGTGAAATAAGAATAGCTGAATAAAAGAATAGACGAATTTGGTAAAAGAGCCAATAAAACTTCTCCAAAAAATTGCCTTTACAAAACTGAATTTCCATTTACAGAAAAATGAAACAAGATCCATACTTCACACCATATACAAAAACTAACTTAAGATGGTTTTTCAATGTAAAACCTAAACCACAAAGATCATCAAAAAAAAAACTAGGGACAAACTTACTCACTGCTGTTGAGCCGGACCCAACTAATAGCAACCCCTCCTTGGGTTTCTGAGGCAATATCTCTACAGAAGTAGATTGCCCAGTCTTCCTTCTGAGGAGTGGCTGGTGGGTTTGAACCAGGAAAAACTTAGGGGCCCTAATTTATGGCATAAATAGACCATAAAATATAACCAAAAATGCATGAACTGCAGATGAATAAACTAGATGATGGGGACTTTTAAAAAACTAATTTATTGTGTGAATGAAAAGACTTCTCCAAAAGAGTGAAAAGAGAATTTACAGTTTGGGAAAAAATATTTAGCTATGATATATTCTACACAGGACTTATCTATAAAATTTATAGAAAATTTCAACACCTCAACAACAAAAAGAGAAAGAATCCAATTAAAAAGTGGATAGAGGACATGAACAGATACTTCACCAAAGAAGATATTTAGGTACTCAACAAACATGTGAAGAAATGTATGCGTTCTTTGGCCATTAGAGAGATGCAAATCAAAACAGCAAGACATCATCTCAACCCAGCAAGAATAGCAAAGTTCAACAAGACAGAATAAAACAAATGCTGGCAAGAGTGTAAAGAAATTGGAACCCTCAGACTGCTGGTGAAACTGTAAAATAGTGCAACGATGTGGAAAATAGTATGATATTTCCTTAAAAAGCTGGAAATAAAAATATCATTTGATCCAGCAATCCCACTGCTAGGTATATATCCTAAAGAAGTGAGAGCCAGGACACAAATAGACACAGGCACACCTGTTTTGGTTACTTCGTGCTGCTCTAAGACCACAAATGGGTGGATGGCTTTAACAAACAGGAGTTATTCTCTTACATTTTTGGGGGCTAGCAGACTGAGTTCAAAGTGCCAGGCTCTAGGAGCTGGGTGAAAGCCCCTTGACGTTGGATTTCAGCTCTGCCTCTTGCTCCTGGTCCACTGGAACTAGAGGTGTCTCTTCATTCAGGCAGCTGGTGGCTGCTGAGACTAACAAGCCCAAGGTTGACAAATAAAAATGGCACAGTCCCAATATTAGCAAACAACATGACAGGCCACTAGTTCAAGTCCAGAGACAGTCCAAAGATCAGCAGGAAACCTGGCAGGCTGCTAAATGAAGACTTGGCTACATAGAGAGTGCAAGCATGCCAAAAAACTGCAGAGACTTTTCTCAAAACTTCTTCTATACTGGAAGCACACCACATCCCTTAGGCAGCTACTCAACTGCTCTAGTAGGTTCCACCCTGGAGTTGATTAGCAATTTCATCATGGGGAATAACTACATCCAGCTGCCCAGCCACTCAACACCAGCCCAAGCCAAACTGATATGTAACCTTAACGACCACAACACCCATGTTCATCACAGCATTACTCACAATAGCAGAGATGGAAACAACATAAGTGCCCATCAACAAACGAATGGAAAACAAGCTATACACACAGTTTGCAACATGAAAGAATAATGAAGAACCCGTGAACCACCTCACAACATGGATGAACTTGGAGGACATTATGCTGAGCAAAAGAAAACAATCACAAAAGGATAAATATTGTATGAGTCCACTATTATAAAAAGTCCACGAATGGTTTATACATGGAAAGAAACATTCTGATAGTTACCTGGTATGGCCCCTAGTTACTCTTTGGGCCTGGAATTGAACTCACTCCTGTGGCTTCCAGCCAAACAACAGACAGGTGTATAAGGTGAACATTTACACCAGGTAAGTGCACTCCTTACAACGGTCAACCATGGGAGATCAAGAGGACTGTATTTGGACAAAGAGATAGCTTGTTGTTGTTGTTGTTGTTATGTGCTGTC
>NW_006921728.1:679246-697412 GCF_000298275.1 Orycteropus afer afer | reverse complement strand
AAAAAAAAAAAAAAAAGGAAAAAAGACCAGGTTTACTAGTCTGATAGAGGCCAGTGGAACCCCAGAGACTATTGCCTTTAGTCACCCTTCAGACCTGGAACTGAATTTACTCCCATGACTCAATTTTCCGCCATAAAATAGACAGACCTATGAGGTGAATAAATAATACCAGAGAAATAAGCACTCCTTAGGAAAATCAATGCTAAGAGCTGAAAAGGGCAGCATCTTTCCAGGAATAAAGCTCAGAAGGCAGGAATGGATCGGAAAGAAGGACAAAGGGAAAGGAGGGTGGAGGGAGGAGTTCTGTTACAGAGTTGGGACTGCAGTCATTGTCAAGAAACAAAATGTAGAGAACTGTTGAATGTAAAGTGAATTTGCCTTGTAAACTTTCACCCCAATCACTGTAAAAAGTTAAAAAAAATGCATTTACAATTAAAAACTCACTGGATATCATAAACATCAGATTAGACAAGAGAGGAGAGATTAAGACTCCATTTTTAATTAGATCCTAAGTGTTTGCACATTTCATAAGGAAACATGACAAAGCATCCATTATAGCACTGCTTAAAGTAGTGAAAAATTTGCATCAATAAGGAAGTACATAAAAAATTATAATGTATGTTCACAATGGAATGTCATTCAGAAGTTAAATAAATGAACTAGATTGACATGTATACCAAACCAAATTCACTGCCGTTGAGTCAGATTCGACTCATAGAGACCCTTCCTTAGGTTTCCGAGGCAGTATCACCAAGGAAGTAGGTTGCCCAATCTTCCTTCCGAGGAGTGGCTGGTGGGTTTGAACCGCCAGCCTTCTGGTTAGCAGTCAAATGCCTTAGGCATTACGCCACCAGAGCTCCCAGATTTACATAAACTTGTATAAATACCTAATACATTTTAATAATGATAATAATAAAGTTACAAAAAGATAAAGTTTTATGCTATTTGTAGAAATTTCTAAACCAAATATAATACTTAGCAGTTTATGGATAGTCGTATATATTGAAAATGTGTAAACATATTTCAGAAGATTACACTCCAGCTGCAGAATATTTCTTACCCTAGAAGGATGGGAGTGCAGAGCTTGAAGGAGTGAAAAATGAGACTGGAAGAGCTTCAGCTGTATCATTAATATTAAAAAAAAATTGGAACTGGAATAAATATAGCAAACATATACCAGGGATTACTTTCAGTTATGCAAATGTGCCATGCTTTCTCTCCCCTCCCCATTCCCAACTATGCCTTTTGTATTAGTCAGGGTTCAACCAGAAGAAAAGAATTAGTACCCAAAACCAAAACTTATTGCAATCGAGTTGATTCTGACTCATAGCAATCATACAGAATAGAGTAGAACTGCCCCAGAGTGTCCAAGACTATAAATCTTTATGCAAGCAGACTGCACTATCTTTCTTGCACGAGTGGCTAGTGGGTTGGAACCACCAACCGTTTGGTTAACAGCTGAGTGCTTTAACCAGTGCACCTCCAGAGCTCTTACAGAATTAGTCAACCCAAACCAAAAAGCAAACCTACAGCCATCAAGTCGATTCCAGCTCATAGTGACCCCCATTGGGTTTCTAAGGCTAAAAATCTTTATGAAACTAGATTGCCTCATCTTCCTCCAACGGAGTAGCTGGTGGGTTTGAACCACTGACCTTTTGGTTAGCAGACAAATGCCTTGCCCACTATGCCAATTAGGAGGAGATATATATTCAGAGATTAATTTCAAGGAGTTGATTTATGTATGAGATAGTGGAGATGGTTTAGGCAAATCTGGTATTTGTAGTATGGGCCACCAAGAAGGGCCCATATTAAGCTGAAGCTGCTGTCCATAGGCAGAATTTCTTCTTCAAACCTTAGCTCTGTTCTTAAGGCGTTTCAGGTGCTTAGGTCTGACCCACTCAGTTTATCCAGGATAATCTTCATTGTGTAAAGTAAAGTGACTATAGATTTTAAGCACACCAACAAAATATCTTCACAAAACCACCTAGATTAGTGTTTGATAGAATAACTGCAGACTGGTGCCTAGCCAAGTTGATACATAAAACTGACCATTATGTCTCAGTTTATGTTGTGTGTATGTCTTGCTGCCCTTTACACTGACATGCTTTCAAATTACAAGAAGTTCAATAGGACCCAAAGGTAGTGTGGAAGCATTTTGAAGAATATAAATATATTTTTTTAATGTGTGATATGAAAATGATGAATATAATAATGGGGTTTTTAATATCTTCTGGCTAAAGATGAGGATTGGAGTCCCCAGGTGGTGTAAACGATTAAAGCACTTAACTACTAACCCAAAGGTGGGAGGTTGGAGTCCACCCAGAGACGCCTCAGAATAAACACCTCAAGACATACTTCTGAAAAAAATGAACCATTGAAAATCCTATGGTGTACACTTCTACTCTGACACACATTGAGTCAGAATTGATTCAACAGCAACAACAACAAAAAAATTAATGCTGTCGAGTCTATTTGACTCATAGCCACCCCTCCTTGGGTTTTCCGAGCTGTATCTCTACGGAAGTAGATTGCCCAACCTCAACAACAACTAGGAGGGAAAAAATGAGCATGAATGTATACTTAGGTGTATGGTATAAATTCTGCTTTTAGCTCTAACTCTGCTCTTTCCTTTTTTAAAAAAATTCTATATACTAGCCATTGAGTTTAGATTGTTGTTGTTGTTAGGTGCCGTGGAGTCACCTCTGACTCATAGCGACCCTATGCACAGCAGTATGAAACACCACCCAGTCCCGTGCGAGCTCCGCGGTCCCTGCCATACTTGACCCCATAGCCACAGCCACTGTGTCAATCCATCTCGTTGAGGGCCTTCCACTCTTTTGTCAGCCCTCCACCTTACCAAGCATGACATCCTTCTCCAGGGAATGGTCCTTTCTGACAACATGACCAAAGTAGATGAGACGAAGTCTGGCCATTCTCACCTCCAAGGACCATGCTGACTGCACTTCCTCCAGGACATATTTGTTAGTTCTTTTAGCAGTCCATGGTACTTTCAGCATTCTTCGCCAGCATCATAACTCAAAAGCATCAACTCTTTGGTCTTCTTTATTCATTGCCGAGCTCTCACATGCATATGAGGCGACTGAAAGTACCATAGCTTGTGTCAGGTACACCTTAGTCTTCAAAGAGACATCTTTGCTCCTCAGCACTTGAAAGAGGTTCCTTGCAGCCGACTTGCCCAGTGCTATATGACATCTGATGTCCTGACTACAACCAAGCAAAGTGAACTCTTTGACAACTTCAATCTTTTCTCCATTTATCATGATGGTGCTTAGAGGTCCAATTGTGAGAATTTTTGTTTTCTTTATATTGAGATGTAATACATACTGCAGACTGCATTCTTTAATTTTCATCAGTAAGTTCTTCAAGTAAACCTCACTTTCAGCAAGCAAAGTTGGGTCGTCAGCATATCGCAGGTTGTTAATGAGCCTTCCTCCAATCCTGATGCCATCTTCTTCTTCATATAGTTAAGCTTCTCAGATTATTTGCTTAGCATATAGATTGAATAAGTATGGTGAAAGGATATCACCCTGACATACTCCCTTCTTGATTTGAGACCATGCAGTGTCCTCTTGCTCTGTTCGAACGACAGCCTCCTGGTCTATATACAGGCTCCTCATGAGTACAATTAAGTGTTCTGGAATTCCCATTCTTCTCAACAATATCCATAATTTGTTATGATCCACACAATCAAATGCTTTTGCATAGTAAATAAAACACAAGTAAACATCTTTCTTGTATTCTTTGTTTTGAGCAAATATACATTTGACATCAACAATAATATCCCTTGTTCCATGTCCTCTTCTGAATCCAGCCTACACTTCTGAAAGTTCTCTGTCAATATATTGCTACAACAATTTTTGAATTATCTTCAGAAAGATTTTACTTGCATGTGATATTAATGATATTGTTTGATAATTTCCACATTCTGTGGGATCGCCTTTCTTTGGAATGGGTACAAATATGGATCTCTTCCAGTCAGTTGGCCAGGTAGCTGTCTTTCAAATCTCTTGGCATAACAGAGTGAGTGCCTCTGGTGGGACATCTGTTTGTTGAATTATCTCAATGGCTATTCTGTCAATTCCTGGAGCTTTGTTCTTCATCCATTCCTTCAGTGCAGCTTTGACTTCTTCCTTCAATACCATTGGTTCTTGCTCATATGCCACCTCCTAAAATGGATGAAGATTGACAGTTCTTTTTGGTACAGTGACTCTGTGTATTCCTTCCATCTTCTTTTGATGCTCCCTGCATCATTCAATATTTTGCCCATAGACTCTTTCAATATTGCAACACAAGGATTACATTTTTTCCTCAGTTCTTTTAGCTTGAGAAATGTTGAGCGTGTTCTTCCCTTCTGGTTTTCCAACTCCAGGTCTTTGCACATTTCATTATAGTAATTGCCTTTGTCTGAGCAAGCTGCTCTTTGAACTGTTCTGTTCAGCTCTTTTATCTTGTTGTTTTTTCCATTTGCTTTAGCTACTCTCCATTCAAGGGCAAGTTTCAGAGTCTCTTCTGACATCCATTTTGGTCTTTTCTTCTTTTCTCATCTTTTTAACGACCTCTTGCTTTCTTCATGGATGATGATCTTGACATCATCCCATAATTCTGGTTTTCTGTCTTTGGTGTTCAATGCATCAAATCTATTCTTTAGATGGTCTCTAAATTCAGGAGGGATATATTAAAGGTCATATTGTGGCTCTCGTGGACTTGTTTTAATTGTCTTCAACTTCAAGTTGAACTTGCATGTGAGCAATTGATGGTCTGTTCCACAATCAGCTTCTGGCCTTGTTTTGTCTAAAGATATTGAGCTTTTCCATCGCCTCTTGCCTCAGATGTAGTCGATCTGATTCCTGTGTACTCCATCTGGCGGAGTCCATGTGTATAGCCATCATATGAAAATAAATGTTTATTTTGTTATTGCTGAAAAAAAAAAGTATTTGCAATGAATAAGTTATTGGTCTTGCAAAATTCTATCATGCTATCTCCAGCATTATTTCTGTCACTAAGGCCACATTTTCCAACAATCGGTAATTCTTCTTTGTTTCCAAATTTTGTATTCCAGTCATCAGTAATAATTAACACATCTTGATTGCATGTTTGGCCAATTTCAGACTGCAGAAGTTGGTTAAAAAATCTTTAATTTCTTCATCTTTGGCTTTCGTGGTTGATGCATAAATTTGAATAAGAGTTGTATTATCTGGTCTTCCTTGTAGGCGTATGGATATTATCCAGTCACTGACAGCATTGTACTTCAGGACAGATCTTGAAACATCCTTTGTGGTGATGAATGCCAAACCATTCCTCTTCAGATTCCCATTTCTGCCATAATAGATCATAAGTTTGTCTGATTCAGAATGGCCAAAAATGGTCCCTTTCAGCTCACTAATGCCTGGGATATTAATCTTTATGTGTTTCATCTCATTTTTGACAACTTCCAATTTTCCTAGATTCATACTCCACACATTGCATGTTCCTATTATTAATGGATATTTACATCTGTTTCTCCTCAATTTGAGTCATGCCAAGTCAGCAAATGGAGGTCTTGAAAGCTTTATTCTATTCATATCAGTAAGGTTGGTCCTACTCTGATACTGCAGCTCTTTCATAGTTGTATTTTGAAATTCTTCTGACCTATGGGGCTCATCCTCCCACACTGTATCGGGTAATGTTTCCGGGCTATTCACAAAGTTGTGCAGTAACATATCAGGCAGTGTTTCTCTGCTATTCATAAGGCTTCCCCTGGCCAGTTATTTGAGAAGTGGATGGCCTCTTCCTTCTTCCTAGTCTATCTCAGTCTGTAAGCTGTATTGAAACCTGTGCACCATGTGCAACCCTGACATCACTTCAAACACCGATGGCACAGCCTCAAGCCTCACAGCAACATGCAAGCCACAATGGTATGACAAACTGACCGACAAGTTTGTCTCGTTTAGCTGTTCGAAACCTCCCAGCCTTCCTTTTACCCCTATCCCTGGCGCTGTTATGCTCTGTCGTCACCTCTGGCTTCTCTTTCCCCTGCTTTCCTAGCTGGTGGGGGTGGGGCCTGGGTCCCGCCCTCCCCTCACCTGGATACCTGGCTGCTGCTCTACTCTGTTGTCCAAGCTTAGATTAAGGAAATAAAAATGAGTAAAGCATAACAGCTGGCCTCAGGGAGTTTGTAGTCTACTCCTATTTACACAAGGGATAAAACACAATTCTTCCCCAACTTTTAGATGATTGATTCCACTGATTACCTAGGTCTGCCTTACAGTCCACCCTAGTCTGTATACATAGCCTCCACTCACTAGCTTCAAATCCCAGGTATCAGGCTACTCCAGTTGGAAAACTCAATAGTAAGAAAGTAGAACATCTCCCATCCTTCCAGAAACATTAGATCCATTCCTTTCTGATGTAATTCTTCTCATGGAAAATCTTCCCAAGACATAACTCCTTTTTCTTTTGAAAAAGCAGAATCTAGACATCTGTTTTTAATTCATATATTAAAAAAAGTGGTACCTGATGTACCTGAGGGTACTGGGGTATCTGATGGTGCCCCCTATTCCCCAGTTTTATCTGTTTTTAATCCTCTTTCTTGCTTTCTTAAGAGCTCTAGTGGTGTAGTGGGTAAGATATTTGGCTGCTAACCAGAAAGTCGGTGGTTCAAATCTACCAGCTGCTCTGCAGGAAGAAGAAGATGCAATCTATTTCTATAAACATTTACAGCCTTGGAAACCCAACGGTGGAGCTACACCCTCCCCGATGACTCAGAGGCAGTGGATCTTGCTTTCTTTCTCCTGCTCTTCTTTTATTCTTCTTTTTTCATACCTTGGTCCCCCTCTTGCTATCCTTAGCCATTGTTTAGCACTAAGAGTCAGAGTCAAATGAACCATTTTCTAACTTGTGGGGGTATAGAGATGAAGGGAAGGAAAAGAAAAAAAAAAAAGACAACACTTGTTCAGAGTGAGATGGTAAGAAATGGGAGCTGGCTTTTAAAGTTTTCCTTAGATTTGTCCTCACTCACTGCCATCGAGTTGATTCTGACTCATACCGAACCCTTTTGGGCTTCCAAGGTGTTAAATCTTTATGGAAGTTGATTGCCCGGTCTTCCTTCTGCCAGAGTGGCTGGTGGGTTTGAACCACCAATTTTCTGGTTAATAGTCAAATGCCTTAGGCCCTAAGCTGCCAGAGCTCTTTTATATTTGTTAGATGATATTATTTTTAGAGGAGCTCTGGTGGCTTAGGGCCTAAGGCATTTGACTAATAATCAGAAGTTTGGTGGTTCAAACTCACCAGCCACTCCTCGGAAGGAAGGTTGGGCAATCTACTTCTGTAGTCATTCCACCTCAGAAACCCAAGGAGGGGTCACTGTAAGTCAGATCCGACTCGACAGCAGTGAGTTTCAATCATTATTTCATGTTAATGATAATGATGAATACTAATAACTTTGTTCTTTTAAGGAACTTCACTTCATGAAAAGACAACTACTACCATGACGTTGCAGCATTGTCTTTTTACGGCTTAGAGATTTGGGTTTTTTATTTTGTTTTGTTTTTCCCCACTGTTCTTGCTGCCTTACTTATTGAATGTCTTTTGAAAAAGAAAATCAATATTTTGCAAACTGAAACTGTATAATCTCTGCCCTTATTGAGCATCAGCAGTATGCAATCATGCATGTGAACTTAATTGGGAAAAAATAAGTCAGAATTCTATGAAAATTAATTTAATTCTGCTCTCAATGTTCTTCTATTGACAGAATGTGCAAGTAACTCTTTTAGGACAATAACATGAGTTACAAAATCTAATTCACATAAGCAAAGGACTTTCTGTTATTGTTTAAATCATTTAATCTCTTATTCCTCTCAGGAACTATTGAGTCCATGTAAGCAGTTTCATTGCCATTTCAGAGAAGAAATTGAGGCAAATATGTTACGAAACCAGGAGATTCTTATCAAACATTGCAACATATTTCTGTATCATTTGCCTTCTGTGAATCAAAATATCAGTGTGATTTTGTATGCAGTTAGGTAGTGCAGAATCCCAGTACTGTATATTCCTTGACATTTTAGCTGAGCAAATACCCAAAGGACCCTCCCAGGTGGATGTAACTTGGCTTTGGGCAATTAGTATCCAAAGCCACATTAATGTTGTCTTCCTGAATCTGCAACTTGACAGTCTGATAAACAATAGCACTGAAAGAGGTGTGAACTTCCACTATTTATCTCAATGGGCTGTTAACTTTGAAACCTAATTATGATCACTTAAATGCCAACACTGTTAATCATTTCACTGATGTTCACTGTACCAGAAACATCCAGCCACAGTATCGTGCTTCTTCATAAGGCTGCTAGATTCAACTGCCATGCCCTGATGTGCTTTTTCAGAATGTCCTCTTGTTAGTAGTGTCAGCCTTCAACTGGCCAAATGGGCGTATTCAGTGCTTGAGCCCTTGAGTCAGCAAAGTCCCTATTATTGTCCCTAAAACAAAGAAAAGGAATGGATATCTATTGTTTGTTTTGTTTGTTTTCAAACACTAGACTTGATGAGTTTTCCTTACAGGAATCCTTAAGTTCTGTGAGTCCTTAAAGAAACCTAAATCCTTTGGCAAATCCAAGTAATTACTGAGAATAATATAAAACAGGAATGGAGAGAGTGACTTTCTGAAAGTGAATTCACAGTATAATCAACTTGGGGAAATTTTCAATACAGTGGACACCAACTTTCCATTTAAAGTGGAAATCCTTTGACATAGTCTGACCAAAACCATGCACCCTCTCTTGAATATTTGCTAGGTTAGGTAACTTATGTCTCACCTAGAAATCCCTTCAGTTGTTTGCCTAGGTTTCCTTCTTAGAAGGTTCTCTCTGTATTCAACTGTAATTCCCTCTTGGACAATTTTTACCCTTTGGCTCTAATTCCTATATATTGCAGAAAATATCTATCACCCACAATCAAATATTTTTTACAACAGTCATTCATTCCATGTCTCCTGTCATGGAATGAAATATAAAGGAAATACCAGAAATTCATTTATAAAAGCCTTCTTTATTGGGTGGTGTAGATGGTTTGCACTCACTGCTAACCTAAAGGTTGACGATTCAAATCCACCCAGTGGTATTATGAAAGAAAAGTCCTGGTGATGTGCTTGTTAACAGTTAGCCATGAAAACTGTATGAAGCAGTTCTACTTTGTAACACATGAGTCAGAATCAACTCAATGGCAAATAACAGCAACAATAAAATATACTCTTTAAGTGTATTAACTCATTTGATTGTCAATACTCTAAGAAGCTGGTATTATATCTTCATTTTGCAGATTAAAAAATCCAAGAACTCAACAAGAATAAATACAGAGGCCTAATAATCAATGACAAGGTGGGATGTTGGATATGAACTCTGGGTGGTTCTCTAGCTTCCTCACCACACTGCCTTCCAGCCACAGTTTCTCCAGGAATTTATTAGAAATGCAAATCCTTAGGCACCACCCAAACCAATAGAATCAGACAGACACTTGGCGGTAGATGAGAGCATGTGCCACCGGTCCAAGAGAAGCCTGCAAGGCAGGAGCAGAAATTCTGCCTGAATGCAGCCAATACTGCCATTGCAATATCCTTCCTTTTGGAGCTCTTTTCCAGCCAAGTTTCTAGTTTAACAATGTCATCTGCCAAATAGGTATTCCTATTTTATATTTAAGGAAACTGAGGCTCAGAAAAATAGTGGCTCTAGTTCCTATATGGAAGTTTCATTCAGTACTTTTGAAATTTCAATACCAAATTGTTTGATCCTTCTACGTCCATGTGACATTGAAAGAGCAGTCCGTAATCAGCCCGTGCGGGACTCACAGGCAGCCCGGTTCTCTAACAGGCCCGACAATAAGCATAACTAGCTGATGACACTCGTCCTCATCGAGCGCAGCTGCAATCTTATAATTCTTCTCAATATGGGGCATCAGGTAGTCACTGTCTATCTAATGCTCACCCAAAAGAATAAAACCATCTTTGTTATCCCAGGCTACCAACAATGGTCGCTAATCTGTTTCTATTAATAATGTTCTGAACTGGGAGGGCTGCAAGTGAGAAAGTTCAGATGTGACAAATGTGGTTACAGTGGGATGAATAAACTGACAAAAAGTGTGTATGATGAGAAAATGTATAAGAGCAGCTAGGTAAGAGACCATAATTATACAAAGAACAAGCACTTACCAAAAGAGTACAAGTAAGGCCTTGGCCTTGAAGGGTATGCAATTCTTTAGCATACAACATTCAGAAGTTCAATAGACAAAGAAGAACAAAAGGTCCTGTCCACTCCAGAAAAAATTTAAATGATCACTTCTTTGCAGTTTGGCTTGTGTAGTACATATTTATTTTGCTCAGAAAAACCACCCAAAAATAAGTGGATATTCACATGTGAAGGAAGAAAGGAAGATGGAGGAGGATAAAAAATCCCAGAAACAAAGGACTCAAACTGGCCTTAGTTTCAGTAGACATTATGGTAGGATTTTACTTTGACTTATGTTAAACAGGAATAAAATGAAAAACAAAAATCAGCATAAAGTGGAAGAGAGTCCCCTGGGAAATGTAAGAGTGCATCTTCCTAAAGGCAAATATGAAAAAAATAGCCTAAATATTTGCTATGGCTGCTTTCTAATGAGCTCCCAACTCAGGCCAGAGGCCTAATCCCACAGAAGCTACCCAGAGTGATGATTCCCAACATGTCTTACCTGGACCAGCAGTAGCATCATTACTTGGGAACTTATTACCAGTTGCCATAGAATCAACTATGACAGCACATGTGTTTCACAGTCAAACTGTGCTCCATATGGTTTTCAATAGCTGATTTTTTGGAAATAGACTTCCTGGACTTTCCTTCTAGGCTGCTTTGGGTGAATTTAAACCT
Source organism: Orycteropus afer afer (assembly GCF_000298275.1). Lineage (NCBI taxonomy): Eukaryota > Metazoa > Chordata > Mammalia > Tubulidentata > Orycteropodidae > Orycteropus > Orycteropus afer. Next base: position 686,523 of record NW_006921728.1, on the reverse strand, counting down.
CCAACATTTGGGTTAGCAGCTGAGTGCATTAACTATTGGCACCACCCGGGGACTCCAGGAATTTGCTTCTTGTTGTTGTTAGGTACCGTCTGGTTGGCTCTGACTCATAGCTACCCTATGTACCACAAAACGAAATATTGCCCAGTCCTGTGCCAGCTTCACAATCCCTGCTATACCTGAGCCCATTGTTGCAGCCACTGTGTCAATTCATCTCACTGAGGGCCTCCCCCTTTTTCATTGACCCTCCACTTTACCAAGCATGATATCCTTCTCCAGGGAATTCACTAGAAATGCAAATCTTTAGGCCCCACTCAAACCAACAGAATCAGACACTCTGTGGAAGGTTGTGACAAGGTGTTTTAGCAAGCCCTCCAGGAAATCCTGATGTCCTCTAAAGTTTGAGAACCACTGGTCTTGAGGAATGGAAGCCTACAGTGAAAGTCTGCACAACTGCAGCCAATATTGCCATTATTCAAAACCAGCCACCAACTAGTTCTCTGCATCCATTACCATTCATTCAATGGCAGAATTAAAAAGAAGGAAATCCATGTACTCATATTTGAAATATGCACTCCAGTGACCAAAACCTGCCTGGGAGCCTGCATATTTTGACTATTTTTTCACACAGTGTCCTGAGTAAGCACTGCGCCAGAGCTGCTAAGCAGAACATTTAGGAAGAGATTAGATATGTGCATGAAATTTCAACTAGTTTGAATAAAACCTCTGGGTTCAACCTTTCAAGCATATGTTTCTTGAATAAAACTTAGGAAAATATTGCTAAAACCTACCAAAAACTATAGAAAACCCCAATTCTTCCTTCCCAAGCTGAAAATTTATAGTATTCAAAATCATTTTGTTAAAATAAATGTACTATCCTTTGTACACTCTACTGAACACTTTTTTAGGAACAAACTAAAAGCATAATTTTGCCATTAAATTTCTCAGATTTTCTTAAACAAGTGGTACTTACTAAAGAATAACTCTTTTCCTGAATTCCTGTACATCCTGACACAAGATCGGTTCTGCTCTTGACAGATTCATGTCCAACTCCAAAATCACCAAAGAGACAGGTTTATTTTCTCTTTCAAAATGAGTCCACATTCCTTAAAGGCAAAAGCCAGGGCAAACCAGCACCATGCCCTTCTATTATGAAAATTTAAGGTAGAAGCTCTACTTCATGATAGTCTTAACCACATCTAAAGTTTTTGTCTTCTGCCAGAGAATCAAATTCTTATTTAAGCATTTTGTTCCTAATCTAAGAGAAGAGGAGAACAGAAGCTGCCATCAGGGATATACTATCTGGTATACATATCAAAGGTGTTTAAGTTATTGAAAGCCAACTAATTCTCTCTTAGAATGTCACTCTATCTTTTGGATAGCATTTTTGGACTAGTAGATGAGAGAATCGTATATTCTCTATACAGTGGCATTGAAGAACTATGAAAGGTCTAAAATTTGACCCTACTTGTAAGTTAACAAGATATAGAAGACATGAAAATATTGGATCAGAGGCAAAGGATATTATTACTTACAGCAATAGCAGTAGTCAGACTATCAGCATTTGTCCCTGTTACCCTATATCCAAATCTCACAAGGTGATGCAAAGAGAGACATCTCCCCATTAATGTATCCATGCCTGCCCACCAGAAATTCTTTAAGGGTTAAAGAGGTTTGTCCTGCACCTTATCCTCTCAATCAGTAACTGAGATGAAGGTATCAATGTATTATTATTGTATTTTCAAATGGCACTGACCTAAAAGGAATAGACAATACACTGTTGTTGTTGTTGTTGTTATATGCCGTCGAGTCAGCCCTGACTCATAGCGACCCCTCCTTGGGTTTCCGAGGCAGTATCACTACAAAAGTAGGATTGCCCAACCTTCCTTCCGAGGAGTGGCTGGTGGGTTTGAACCGCCAGCCTTCTGGTTAGCAGTCAAGTGCCTTAGCCACTATGCTACTAGATGGCTAAATTAGTATTCCAAAAGCTCTGAATGGCTTGGAAATTTGACATAGTCAAAAATAATAAGAAAGCATTTAATTGGTATAAATATAACATCCTCTTCTTAGTTTTAAAAATTTAACTCCATAAATTACATGATAGGGAAACTCAGACTTAGGGCTTAAAAAGTGAAAAGTTAACCAGTTTAATATGGTTCAGTATTTTCACAAAAAGTAATTTGTGGAGGTCTTTTAAACCAGGCTATGGAGCGCTAACAGTACAGTCTGATTCCAACTTTACTTAAATCCTAGAATTTTGTGGACAGGAGAACCATATCCAATTCTAATGGATGGCTGCCTACTTTTAATGCACTTTACATTTCCTGAATGGCATTTGGCATGCAGTCCCCCTCCATTCACCTAGGGCAACTTGAACAGAAAGCCTTCCAAAGGGACTCATCAGGTGTCAGCAGACAGTCACCTTGGAGAGATGTAAGGCACCTTCCTTCCTCTCCAAGGGTGAGTGCTCCCTGGGTCCACAACCTTCCCCTGCTGCTGCTGTTCAAAGCGATCCATATATTTTCAAGACATTAAACAATTTCATTAAAGAAATTAAATTACATTTAAATTATTGACATTTTAAAATACTTCATGTTCATAATATCAAAGAGAAAGAGAAAAGGACACACTTAAAAAACAATTATCTTGACTGTATTTAACCTTACAATTTGCCTGCAATTAGTAAAGTGATTCCAGCTGTGTTTCTTTTGGTTTATGATGCTAGGAGTACTTTAGTGAGTAGCTCCCAAACCTTTCTTGATTCCCCTTAGGAATCTTTTTAGCAAAGTCTCCAGTTTTTTCCTCTCAGAACTTCAGAATGATCACATGATAAATACAAAAAACTGTGGTACTATTGTTAGAAATACAAAGGGCAATTGGCCTGAATCTCCCCTCTGAGATTAGAAAGCGCTGACTTCAGATTCCAGGGCATGGAGGACAGGAAGCTGCCTGGCATCCCTTCCCAGTCATAAATTCTTCCTTCTAGTTATGGTCTTCATAATTCTCTGATCGCCTCATCTTGCCTGCTGAATCACTGAGCTCTCCTGCCCTCAAATTTCAGGTTTGAATATGCCCTGGACTCTGGGGACAACATTTTGTTTATCTTGAGAATGTGAAGCATTTTATAACAACACCAGAATACTATAGCATCAACACAGCCTAATTTCTAGTGCTTCTGTCTCCTGATTTCCATACTACTGGGCTTCTGATTCTAAATTTCCTGGTCCACAAGCTCTATTACAGATTCTCTGCTTAGTTTTCCTCTGCCTGAATCCCCTTTCTCACAGTCTGCTAACCCCCTCAGTTCCTCTTGAACTAGGTCCTATCTTTCATTTGATAATTCATCACTCACCTACTCCCCGGAAGAAACTGGAGTTATGCCCACGAACACCAGCTCATGAAGGCAGTGAGTGGCAAAGGGAAGACTCTATAATCTGCTTTCTGCAATAGTCTAGGTTCTACCCAACACCGCACAATGAATATGTCTTTCTTAGTGAACCAAAAGAGTTCCTAATTACCAAATTCAAAGGACAGTCCTTAGTTCTCATCTTTTTTTTCAGTATTTAACATTGTCGACCACCCCTCTTTCAAGATGCTCTCTCCTGCTAAAGATAATTCAGTGTCTTTCCAGCCCCTAAATATATCTTCCATTTCACAGCTATGGTAATATCATCCATCTAGGGAGCTCTGGTAGCATAGTGACTAAGGCACTTCACTGCTAACCAGAAGGCTGGCAGTTCAAACCCACCAGCCACTCCTCAGAAGGAAGATGGGGCAATCTACTTCTGTAATGATACTGCCTCAGAAACCCAAGGAAGGATCGCTATGAGTCGGGTCTGACTCGACGGCACATAACAACAACAACAACAGGCATCCGTTAAGAACTCTGGTGGTTCAGTGATTAAGATATTTGGCTGCTAACCAAAAGGTCGATGGTTCAAATCTACCAGCAGCTCTATGGGAGAAAGATGAGGTGATCTACTTACATAAAGATTTACAGTCTTGGAAACTCTGCAAGGCACTTATATTCTGCCCTATAAGGATACGATAAGTTGGAATTGATTCAATGGCAATGGGTATGGGTTTGGGTTTGGGTTTGGGTTTGGAAGGCACTCATCAAAAATCTGAGTCTTCCAAAACTCCTTCCATCCACTCCATTTCTATATTAATCTCTCACGAATCCTGTTTACTCTACCTCCAAAGAACCTGAACTTCTCACAATCATTTCTGTCATTGCTTTAACAGTTTTTATCATCTCTTAAACCTTTCCAAGAAGCTCCTACCAGCCTCTTTCCTCCTCCAATTTATCCTCCATCTTGTTGCCTTAGATAACTTTCTAAGTCACAGATCATGCCAAGGGTAAGTGTGGGTCTTAATTATCCAAGTGTGGGTTTTAAGATTATTCAATTTGGAAGCCTCTCTTAAAAACAAATAATTATATAAATCTTTAATCAAATTTTTCAAAAACATGTTCTGGTTACCTAGTGCTGCTCTGACAAGAATATATCACAAATGGGATGCCCTTAACAAACAGGAGTTTATTCTTACAAGTTGGAGGCTTTAGGTCCAAGTTCAAAGTGCCAAGCTCTAGGGCCTGGGTGAAAGCCCCTCAGCCTTGGGCTTCAGGTCTACCTCTAGCTCCTGGTCCACTGAAGCGAGAAGCTTTTCTTCAGACAGCTGCTAGCTGCTGAGGCTGCCAAGTCCAAGGTTGACTAGTAAAAATGTCAACCGATGTTACCAAACTATATGGCAGGCCATTAATTAAAGTTCATTTTAAGTCCCAAGGTCAGCAGAGCATGGCGGGCTGCTGGACAATGACACAGCTACATGCAGGGTTCAAGGTGCTAGAGACTATTCCCAAGGTTTCTCCTTAAATGCAAGAAGCAGACTACATCCCAAAGGCAGCTACTCAGCTGCTTGTGGTAGATCCCACCATGGAGTTGATTGCCAGTTTAACCTTGGGAATAACTACCACTAGCTGCCCAGCCATTTAACCAGGCCCAGCCAAGTTGACACAGAAGCATAACTACTGCAACATGTAACCATGGAAGTACATTGATCAGGACCTTCCCAGGGTCTTGGAAGGGCCCATGCCAATGAGGAGAACTGAAGCTTAAGTGTCATTAGGTTCATGGTAAATTCACATCCAGCAAATGTTAATCCCATGTTAAAATAGTCAGTGGCTCCCACCAATCAGAGGATGGGTTCAAATCTTTCATAACTACCTATATATTATCACAATACTCAACTATCTTTTCACTTACTCTAGCACATTCTACTCTTCAATCCCCTAAATTTAATTATCTTTGTCCAAATACAAGATGCTACTCATTCCTCCATGCTTTTCACAAGCCATTCTCATATCTGTAATGCTGTTTTCTTTCCTTAACCTGGCCAAATCCTATGAAGTCTTCAAGGCACAGACAATTTTTTTTTTTTTTTAATTGTGATTTGGGCAAAAGTTTACAGAGCAAATTCATTTTCTGTACAACTCATACATATTTCATTTCATGACATTGATTGTAATCCCCACAATGCAACAGCTTGTGCAACTCTCTTCTCACTTCCTCCATGTGGTTACTTTTTCCCTGTGTACTTTTTTCTTATGCATTTCTGCCCTCTGAGCAATCTCCCTGTGCAAATAGTGCCCTTCTGATCTCCCATGGTTGATTGTTAGAAGGAGTGCACCTACCTGGTGCACCTTCTATGCCTGTCTATTGTTTGACTGGAAGCCACAGGAGTGAGTTCAATTCCAGGCCCAAAGACTGACTAGGGGCCAGAGTCTTGGGGGTTTCACCAATCATCTTTATCAGATGAGTAAACCTAGTCTTTTCAATTATTTTGAGTTTTGCTCCACATTTTTCTCACACTCTGTTCAGGATCTCCTGCACTGATCCCTTTCCAAGCAGTTGACAGTGGTAGCTGGGCATCATCTAGTTCTTCTGGTCTTATGGTCATATAGGCTGAGGTTCTCATGGTCTACTAGTCCATTAGACTAACATTAGACTAATTATTTCCATGTATCTTTGGTTTTCCTTATTCTTCTTTACTCCAGATGAGGCAAGACCAATTGGTGTATCTTAGATGGCTGCTTGTAAGCTTTTTTTTTTTTCCTTAATTGTGATTTGGGTGAAAATTTACAGAACAAATTCACTTTCCATACAGCAGTTCACACACTCTTTGTCTCAGGACATTGACCACAATTTACCACAATGCAACAGCTCCCCTTCCACTTCCTCCCCATAGTTACCTCTTCCCTGTGTCTATCCCTCCATGCACTCCTGCCCCCTGAGCTGTCTCCCTGTGCATAAACAGCCCTTCTTTATCACATGATTGTTCTCTCCAAGAAGTGTATCTGCCTCAGGTAAATGTTCAACTCATATGCCTGTCTTTTGTTTGGCTGGAAGCCACAGGGGTGGGCTGGAAGCCACAGGTGTGGGTGGGATTCCAGACCTGAAGGTCAGCCAGGGGCCATAATCTCAGTGGTTCCACCAGGTTTTATCAGACCAGCAAACCTGGTCCTGCCTTTTTTATTTCTCCAAATGATTTTGAGTTTTTTTCCACATTGTTCTCCCTCTCTATATAAGATCACCAGCGTAGATCCCCCTCCAAGTGGTTAACAGTGGTAGCTGGGAACCATCTAGTTCTTCTGGTCTCATAGTCATATAGGCTACAGATCGCATGGTGTACCAGTCACTAGGACTAATTGTTTCCATAAATTTTTGGTTTTCTTCATTCTTCTTTGCTCTGGATAAGGACAGACCCATCGTTGCATCTAGGTGGCTGCTTGCAAGCTTTTAACATCCCAGTAGCTACTTGCCAAAGTAGGAGGTGGAACAATGTCTTGTGTAGTATGTCATGCCAATTGAGCTTGGTGTCCCCTAAAACTATAGTCCTGGCCCATAGGTTTAACTACTCGGTCCCTCTGGGTAGCTGGCTGTGACCAAGAAGTGACTACAACCTTGTCCCTTGTCAGCTCTACTATACACCTGGGAATTCAGATCACACAAAAAACTTATAGGATCACTGTCTGCCAATCCTATACATGGTCTTGGGTACACTTCCCACTTCATAGACACACCTACCAGTTCAGCCTGTCCACCCATCTATCCACCCATATACCCATGTTTGCCTTAACTGACAACACAGTACTGTATGTGCAAAAGGCTTCATCTTTGTTGTCTGTACCTCCCATGTACCTCTCTATGTCTTTCTCTTCCTCAGTGCCACCATGCTGATCACTCACATTTGGTACATTGCCCTTCTCTTCACCCAAATCA
>NW_006921728.1:660084-679146 GCF_000298275.1 Orycteropus afer afer | reverse complement strand
TTTTTTTTTTTTTTTGATTGATCCTTAATTCTCTCTTCAATTGCATCAATTCTATTTCTTTGCCTTCTCAATGTGTTATCTATTTCTGACAATTCGGTATTAATCTTCTGGATTTGTATCTGTAGATTTTGAACCATTTCTAATTTTTCATTTATTTTGTCATTTTGTTCTTGTATTTTCTTCCAAAATTGTTCTAGGGTTTGTCTGTGTTTTCCTTCATCTGTCTCTCAATCCTTTGAAGATACCTAAATATAATTCTTTTTAATTCCTTATCAGAGAGTTCCAGTGCTGCTTCTTCCTCAGGTATGTGTTCTGGGTCTGTATTCTGCTCCCTTGTTTCTACCACTTTATCTTGCTTCTTTGTGTGGACTGTGATGGTCTGTTGTCTCCAAGACATCATGGTGTTGTTTTATTTAGATATTTGTTAACTGTTTGTGAAGAGCAGCCGAGGGTGATTCAGGCTCTTCTTGGTGTTTTTTTTATTGTTGGCCCATTGGTGGAGAAGGAGTTGGTGGCTCCCACTCAGTAAGTGAAGCTGCAGGAGGTGTGGGTGTAGTTGTGTCATATGAGGACTGTTGCTGCCTTCCACTCTATTAGACAAAAAGAATAATTGAATAACCATTTAAAAAAGTAAAAGCACATGGGCAAAAAAAATACACCATATAATCACATAGGAACAGTAACCAAAAAAAAGAAAAAAGGGAAAAAGAATAAGAAGAAGAAGAAAAAAAAGAAACAGAAAACCTGCAATATATGGGGAAAGGGCAATAGGAGAAAAACAGTAGAGAAGGATAATAATGAAGAAAAATGTGGGAAAAATGCAAAAAGAAAAACAAGGAACGGGGTTAACCATGAGGAAAAAAAAAATTACAACCAGGAACAAGGAAAAGAAAAAAAGCTGAAAAGTAGGACCTGGGAGGGAAGACTAAGGAATAATAGTAAAAAGGACAAAATTAATAACAATGGTAGTAGTTTTAAAAGAGACTAAAATAAGCAAACTAAAAAACAGAAAAAAGAAAGAGAAAAAAAAAAATCAGGGGAGGGCAGGGCAGGGCACCCAGGCTCCTTCTGGGCACACAGACTGGGATGGAGTTCCTGCAGGCCCAGAAGGTGGGTGGGAGTGGGGGATGGCCACACCTCCATTCACCAAGTGGGTGTGGGATATAAGTAGCAAGGGGAATGTCGCACCTTTCCAGTCATTCAGGTCTGGAATATCCTTGGGGTTACTGGCCAGTGGAGCCTGTTCTTAAGTCCCTGGAATCTGGGAGAATGCTGTCACTTTAAATATCCAAAATGGTCAAGCTGCTTGTAAACATTCAAAATGGCTGCACCCTCCCGACAGAAAAAACTCCATAGCTCAGCCCACTGTCCTCTTCGCTGCCTCCCCTTTTATTCCCCAGCCACCAGAGCAGTCCTCCGTGCAGTCCCTGGCTATCAGGGCTGATTTTTAGGTTAATTCTTAGGTCCTACTACCACTCGGCAATATCCAAGCTGCCTGTGCCATCAGGATCGCTGCCTGACCACAGCTCCGTATGTCTCCTTTTTTTGGTATTTTTATGCAAATTCTTCTGCTAGTTGGAGTTTAGTCCACTTCTATATCCTTCCTTTCAGGCTCAGGGGTCCAGGATTATCTTCTGTGTCTGTGTTAATAGGTTCCCCTTTTCTTTGTTGAATGAGAGTCAGTGCTGTCTTTCTGCCTATTTCACCATTTTACCGGAACTCTGCTTATAAGCTTTTAAGACCCAGTCTCTACTCACCAAAGTAGGACATAGAATAATGTTTTTGGCACAGGTAAATTTTACATTATTTACCTTATTTACATTTAAAACGTTATCTCAGGCTAATTGAGTCATTTCCATTTCCCCAGGTAAACCTTTATATTTACTTCTATTCTAACATTTAATCCATTGTATTATGATTGTTTTGATTTTGCTTCTATTACTGGTTTGTGAGAAAGAAGTCAGTTTTATTCATTTTATATGTACAGCCAGTTGTATAGTGGCTGTCTAATAAAAGATAATTAACACTTACTGGATAAGCAAATAAATGATTCTAAGACTGATGCTTCCTGCTTCAAAACATGTAGACATCATGCTCTCATGGCTCCTTTCTGAACCACTCTGGCAAAGACCAACTTCAAGAAATACTACTTGTCTCTCCCTACTACTGGGCATTCTACATCTTGAATCTACCTGGCTATATGTTGTGGTGGGGACATAATTCAATCCATAACAGTGACACATCTAGAGCTTGCAGTGAGCTGTCTCCAGGCATTTGGAATCTAGTACTGTCTCTTCTGGGTTGCCTGTCTGTTCATTTAAGAATAAATTTAAGTAATATTATAAATGCAAAACACTTAATCCAGAGATTAATAGAAGTTGTTGTTATTAACCTTTCTGCTCCTGGCTAAACATGCACACACTTACCACTGCTTTGTAGGTAACTTAAATGCTGATTGAAATAACTACCTTTGTCTCGACTAGTCACCATTCATCTGTCAGTTCATTGTATTGTGTTGCTGTGGAGCTGGAAAGTATGCCACTGGTATTTCGAATACCAGCAGGGTCGCCAACGATGGACAGGTTTCAGCAGAGCTTCCAGAATCAGACTAGGAAGAAGGATATGACGGTCTTGTACTCTTCATGTTATTAGAATGGACAAGTCCCTAGAGAAGGACATCATGCTTGGTAAAGTGGACAGTCAGTGGAAAGGAGGAAGACCCTCAACAAAATGGACTGACACAGTGTCTGTGTTGAAGGACTCAAACATAGCAACAAATGTGAGGATGACACAGGACCGGGCAGTGTTTTGTTCTTTTGTACATAGGGTAACTGAGTCAGAACTGACTCGGCAGCAGCTTGAACAAAAACATTCTGACTGGAATTCAACAAATTTGCACAACTTAAATGTGGTACTATGGATTTAAGGATCAAAATGTATCTGGAGCCAGGATATATAATGTAGGAAAGGATCAAAGTATAAAATCCTGGAGAAAGATATGAAATCAGTAAAAAATTATATATATATATTGATAATTGATATAAAATAACTGCTGGCAAATTTGTATCTAATTATAATTGTTAAACTATAGAATATGCTATTTATGTATATCTCAGCACCTACTTAGAGGAAGCTGACTACACTGCGGTTGAGCCATGCAAGAATAATGGAATCCTCCTATTATTACATGAATAGCAAGGTTCTTTATTGGACAAGTGACATTCAAGATGAGTAATATCCTTGATTTTCACTGTCTTTTCTAATTTTTTTAATTCTTAATTTAACTGCAGACACAACTACAAACATACTGATGCATTTCCTTGCTCTGCACAAGGGTTTTTAAAAGCAACTGTGATAATTAGTATAGTCCTGCTAATTAACACAAATTTTGCATTCAGTTGGTAAGTTCTGGTTCTATAGCTTTGAAATCTGAAGCAAAGCAAGCACCTCCAAAACCGATTCTATAAAAGTTTAGCACTAATTTTTTAGCATCCCCAACTGTGAGAGGTATCAAGTTTTCCCAGGAGGTCTGCTACATTGAGAGGCTCATGTGAAGTAATGCTGCTTGCAGAGTCCCCAGAGCAGGCAACCTAGTCGTGAAAAGAATCTTGAGATCAGCCTGGAGTTCATGAGGAAAGAAAATATTTCAGTACACAGAAATGGATATATCTAAAGATAAATGTTAACACATAAAAAAAATAAAAAAAGGCAAACCAAACTACGCTAAACATTATTTTGAAGAATAGTCCGAAAAATTTTGGAAAACTAAAACTAGGATCTTTCAAAATAATGAAATTCAAGTCATGGAACTCATTTTCTGTAAAATGCAAGATTTTGTCAAAAAAAAAGAGTACCCCATAGCTTAGCAGACTCTGCTTTTCTCTTAAATTTTTTCCCATGATATTTGCTGATTTAAATCTCTTGTAGATTGGTTTACAGAGGGCAAACAAAAATATCTCAGAGTTTAAATGCAAGATAGTGGGATTTGATTCTTCTTTTTTTTTTCTACCTTTTTCTTTAAGTCCCTGAGTGCCAGTATTCAATCAGATTTTAATCATCAAAAATTTGTTAAAAGTATGAGTATTAGCTCATATTCCCATGAGCTTATACTGAATGACTTTCAGGATATATTTTCAAGTTTAAAAAGCTACATTGAAAAGAAAGTACATAGTCTGCTACTTTTTTATGTAATAAGAGGAAATGAGAATATATATAATTATTTTGTATTTTGCCAAAAAGAAACATGGGGATTATAAACCACAAATTAATAAGTTTTGTGACATATTGTGGAGACGAAGGGCAGGATGATGTCGGGAAAAGGATGAGCGTGAGACTTCTGTATAAAAGTATTCTTTTTATACTCTTTGAATTTTTAATTAAGTATATGTTTTACATATTCAAAAACTACAACTAAGATGATGCATAAAGTAAATGGTAAAATTGGGTACAAAAAAAAAGGCAACTAAATGCATATCAAAATTAGTTTTAAAAATAAAATAATCCCAGAAAAAACCATCAATTAAAGTAACTTTTGAACCATGTATCTATTCCAACTAAACATTTTTGTGGGATGTATTCTAGGAACAAAAGACTGCAAAGTAACCTTGAAGTATATTTCATGGATTTATTGTTAGAGTAATATTGGACTGTAGTTTTCAAACTATCTTATGTATACTGTAAGATAAAGCAAACAAGGAAATTCATTAATGTTATTAGAAACAAGTAATTTTTCACTGTAAGAAATAGAAGATACAAATATAAATTAAAAGATACTAAAGAAGATAATATAATGCTAAATTTGAGTTGGAAATATCAGAATGATATTTCTTACCTATTTCCACTGAAATGTCCAAGAATGTTTCACAGAGTGTGCTCCAGGGGATTCCTGCATCAGAATCATATATGGTGTTATTGGAAAGGCAGATTCCTAGGTCCCTTGACAAATTTATTTAATTAGAATCTCTGAAAGTGTGATCTGGAAATATTAAGGTTTAATTAAAATTTTGATATGGACATCACTGTACATTCACATGTAGTAAGAACTTAGGAGATAATAAATAATGAAGACAAATTTCCTATACTAGTATCCCTAATGGTAACACATTGCCAAACTATATCACGTTGTCACAACCAGGATATTGTCATTGATACAAGACATTTCTATTACACAAGGATCCTTCATTGGTGTGTACAGACTGGACTACTTAATAGGGTTTTCAAGGGTGTGATCTTTTTTCTTTATTTTTTATTATGATTTGGGTGAAAGTTTACAGAGAAAATTCATTTTCCATACAGCAATTCATACATGTTTTGTTTCATAGCATTGACTGCAATACTCCACAATATAATATCTCTCTTCCACTTCCTCCCCATATTTACCTCTTCTTTGTGTCCTTCCTTTCCATGCACTCCTGCTCCTGAGCTGTCTCCCTGTGCAAACGCTGCCATTCTATTCTCCCACAATTGATCGCTTTAAGGAGTGTATCTAACTGATATAAATGTTCACCCCATATGCCTGTCTGTTGTTTGGCTGGAAACCACAGGAGTGAGTTCAGTTCCAGACCTGAAGGGCAACTAGGGGCCATCGTCGCAGGGATCTCACCAGGCTCTATGAGACCAGTAAAGCTGGTCTCTTTTGTGATTTTTAGTTTTCTTCCACATTGTTCTTCCACTCTGTCCAGGATCTCCTGCGCTAATCCCTTTCCAAGTAGTTGACAGTGGCAGCCAGGCACCATCTAGTTCTGGTCTCCTGGTCATATAGGCTGAGGATGGCATGGTCTACTAGTCCCTTGGACTAATTTTTTCCATTCATCTTTGTTTTCTTCATTCTTCTTTGCTCTGGATGAGAAGAGAGCCATCATTGCATCTAGACAGCTGCTTGCAGGCTTTTAAGATCCCAGTTGCTACTCGCCAAAGTAGGATGTGGAACAATGTTTTTTGTGTAATATGTTGCACCAATTAAGCTTGATGTCCCCTGCGACTATGGTTCCAAGGCCACAGGTCCAACTACTCACTCTCTCAGGGTAGCTGGCTATGGCCAAGAAGCCACCACAGCCTTGCCCTTTGTCAGCTCTAGGGTGTGACTTTTTAAAAACAGATCATGAGACCTGTCTTCTGAAGTATCTCTGAGTGGGTCTGAATGGCCAACCTTTCAGATAGTAGTTGAACACTTAATCATTTACCTGACCCAAGGACTTCTTTCCCTCACTCCTACTTCTTCCTGACCCCTTGCCAATCTCTAATCTGTTCTCATTTTTTATAATTTTGTCATTTCCAAAATGTTATATAAATGGAATTATGCAGTATACAAGCTTTTGAGATGGGTGTTTTCACTAAGCGTATTTCTCTGGAAATTCTCCAACTGTTGGCTATACCAATAGTTTCTTTTTATTGTTAAATAGTGTCTATGGCACTTACCGCAATTTGCTTATCCATTAACCCACTGAAAACATCTTTGTTCTTCCAGTTTGGGGCTTTAATTAAGAAGATGTTATAAACAACCATGTATATATTTTTGTGGGGATGTAAATTTTCATTTATTGGGATAAATGCCTAAAAGTGCATTATTGGGTCATATGGTACTTGCATATTTAGTGTTTTCTGACTCGAGGGCAAATAACAACAACAACAACAAACAGTTTTCCAGGGTGGCTTACCATTTCACATTCTCACCAACAATGTATGAGTAACCCATGAATTATAGCTAAGTGCATAAACAAAAATCCATGGCTAATACTAGTGAGAGAGAGAAAAAGAGGAAAACTCTTCTTAAGTAAAAGAAAGAAAAAAGCCAACTGATAAATGTAAAAGGTATGGTTAAATAAGAAAAATCACCATTTTGTAACCAGTAATGTAATTCTAGTAAGAACCAATAAATGTTAAATCAATAACTGAGTAGTTTTTTGAGAAACATAAGATACGCATAGTCTCAAAATATTACCCCATAGGCTACTTACTAATTACAAAGAGACAAAGGCCCTTTTGCAATAGAGAAACTTGCAATCACCACCTTAACCAAGTGATGAAACTTAACCATTGCCGTGAAGTCAGACCCGACCCATAGCGACCCCTCCTTGCATTTCCGAGGCAGTATCACTATGGAAGTAGATTGCCCAACCTTCCTTCCGGGGATGAAATTTAGCATCAATTCAAAATAAGAAAGCTAACAATATGTGCCTCCTACCTAAGGCATTTGGGGAGCTCTGGTAGAGTAGTGCCTAAGGCACTTGACTGCTAACCAGAAGCCTGGCGGTTCAAACCCACCAGCCACTCCTCAGAAGGAAGATGGGGCAATCTATTTCCGTAGTGATACTGCCTCGGAATCCCAAGGAGGGGTCGCTATGTGTTGGGTCTGACTGGACAGCATGTAACAACAACAACCTAAGCCATTTGACTACTAACCAGAAGGCTGATAGTTCAAACCCACCAGCCACTCCTTGGAAGGAAGACTGGGCAATCTACTTGAATAGAGATACTACCTCAGAAACCCAAGGAGGGGTCGCTACGGGTCAGATTTGACTCAGTGGCAGTGAGCTGTTTTTGTTGTTGTTGTTGCTGTTTTATTTTGTTTTTAAGGTGAATATACTGCAATCAGTCCACAACTTAACTTATGCACTACTTTGGCCAGAAATTTTTAACTTAAGTCTAACTATGGAGAAACGATTTAAAAAAATAAATAAAAATAAAAAAAACTCAGAACATGGAACATTCTATAAGATATCTGGCGTTTATTCTTAAAAGAAAGTCTCATAACTAACATAAAAGATGGGAGATTGTTCTTAGAGACTTTGGATTAGTAACACAACGACTAAATGCAGTGTATAAGCCTTAATTAGATCTTAGATATTTTTAAGCTAAAAAAGGTATTTTTGGGGTGATAAGGGACATTAGAAGAGGGACTATATATTAGAGTATATAGAATTATTGTCCATGTTTGTGGTAATAGTATTATGATTATGAAGAAGAGCCTCTTATTCTCAGGAGAGTTATGCTGAAGTAGTTGTAGATTGTGTCATATCTACAATGTGCTTTCCAATAGTTCAGCAAAATAGTAAAGTATTGTTGTAGCAGGAAAAAAAATAATAATAAAACAACCCACTCAGTCCTTAAAGTGAGATTAAGATTTATTCAGAAAAAAAAAAAAAGAAAAAGGTACATTCAAATGCGAGGAGACTCCAGCCCACATAAAATGAGAACTGATGACTCCTAAAGAGCTTCTAACAAAGACAGATATAGTCTAGGGAGCAAAGAAGTAATAATGTAGTTGTCTGATTGGTTAGTCTTTGGTTGAGGTCACAAGAAGGATAGGTTAGGGTTGGGGAACAGGTTTCTATCTGATAACTGAGTACAGAGTCTTACAGTGATTGAGTTCAGTGACTAATTACACAGGTTTTCAATCATAGTCACAAAGCCTTCAGGAAGGATCATAAAAATGTCACTGGTTGATGTTTAAACAGCTTTAACCAGATGTATCAGGAATTTACAATAACCATTTGGTACCAGAATCTCATTTCCCAGAAACAGCTTGCTAAAACAAAAACTCTCTTAAGTTTTCTGGGAAACTTGAGATAAAACTGGTCCCAAAACCCTTTAAAAACAATTCCCTTTAATCCGTCCTTGTCATAAAGGAATGTTTCTTAGACACACTTTATACAAAAAGAGCTGTGTCGAGATTCCCTTCCTTAGAGTGTATTTCTTTCATATCCTGGCTTTCCCACAAAGAGAAATTATTCCCTCTGTTCCAAAGGCCAACTAAAGAGCCAAATAGCAGGCACCTGTGAAAAAGCGTGTAAAAAGATCGGTGTAATTCAGCAAAAACTGAGTTTCATTAAATCATCTAGTTCTGGTCATAAAGGCATCATTAACTTCTCTTTTATAATAAATAGAGACAAAGCAAATGTGATAACATGTTAATGATAGGTGAATCTTGGTGAAGGGTGTATTTTAAGTTTGAAATATACTGAAAATTTACATTTTGGATTGAGGGAGTCCTATTTGCTGACTTCTGTTCACTATGGTGGACTAAGCAGAAGCAGGAAGACCTCCTGATCCCTATTCTAAATATGTAAAAATGCTAGATAAAATGTATAGGAGTTCTGGTGGCAGTGCCTAAGGCATTTAACTGCTCACCAGCCGCTTCCCGGAAGGAAGATGGGCAATCTACTTCCGTAGTGATACTGCCTCAGAAACCCAAGGAGGGGTCGCTATGAGTTGGATCTGACTTGATGGCACTGAGTAAAGGCAAAATATCCAAAAAGAGCTAAACTGAAAAGTCCAGGGGAATCCAAACCAGGAATAAGCCTCAGGAGCTGGAAAAGATGAGTACCAAGCCCCTGCAACGTGGGGAGCTGGACTACCCTGCTCTTTTTAATGGGAATGTGTGCAGAAAAGTATTCTCCTAAATGTGGAATTTTAGAAACACAAAAACCTTTCACCTATCCAGAATCTGCATGGATACAGAGATATGAGGTGCAAAAAGATGTATGCAAGAGAAATCAGAAACTTAGCCCAGCCTCAAGAGTGGGTGTGGTCCAAGTTTCCTCTGGTCCAGAACCTACAAAATACATAAGAGCACTGCAGGAAGAACTATAGTTGGAAATGGATGTACAGCAGTTATGTGTGGCCATGACTAAAGTTCTGAAAAGGTGAACAGGAATGAGCCCCACAAGAATAAAGAAGGGGAAACAGGCTTTGTGAGGCCAAGTGTAGTCACCCTTTGCTTTCTGTTAGCTCACTTCCATATGCTAAATCATTCGTATATTATCTGCTGAGATGGTCTTGTAAGTCGAATTCCTGGCATGTAGCCACTTTTGTTCCTCATAGCCATAAAACCTCTGCCTCTCACTGTAGGTGGGGGGAGAAGAGAATTGAGCCAATCCTGCCACCACCCAAAACCTGCCTCATATGTAAATCTCCCTAATAAACTTCCTTGCTACAACCTTGGAGTTGCCTGCTTCTTTCTTCAGTCTCACAGTACCCTCCATGTTGTTGTTGTTGTTATTTGCCGTCGAGTCAGCCCCGACTCATAGCGACCCCTCCTTGGGTTTCCGAGGCAGTATCACTACGGAAGTAGGATTGCCCAACCTTCCTTCCGAGGAGTGGCTGGTGGGTTTGAACTGCCAGCCTTCTGGTTAGCAGTCAAGTGCCTTAGCCACTATGCTACCAGAGCTCCTTATTTGGAGACAAATTTCCAGTTACTAGTCCATGCAGTTGGTGAGCCAGCCAGGAGACAAAGGAAATGATGAGTGTGAATGAGGCCTCTCATGGGGGACAACATCCTGGGTTGGCTAGCAATCTTCACGTGGGTAGGTTTAGCCAACATGCTTAATGCATGTGGACTGCTGCATAGCATGGCTGTGGGAAAATGCATGTCTCCTCAAGTATGGAAAGAACACTAGAAAAGCAATGGTGGTTGTTGAGTGGCCACTGCTCTGGGCCATTCAGCTGGCCACTAATAAACAGGTAGCCATTGAAGCATGCATAAGAGCACTGCAGGAAGAACTATAGTTGGAAACGGATGTACAGCAGTTATGTGTGGCCATGACTAATGTTCTGAAAAGCCACTTCCACAAATAGGATGACCAATTAGAGATGCTTGCCTGCAGATTTGGAAAAATATAAGTGGAGGAGGAGGTGGCTTGAGAAGAGCAAGCAGCAAACTAGAGCAAAGTGTGAGTGAGGGATCCCAGCTGCCTCCCTGCCAGCTGCCACCACTACTCTGCCTTCCCTCTAAGGATGAGCCTTGGCTGGGGCCTGGCACATTGCCCCAGCCCCTCCCTCACTGTCAGGCCACAAGTGCAGTGAGAGTGAACAATGGAGAGGGAGAATAAGCACTGGGACCAGGTGGTCAGGCTGAGTAAGCACTTGCATGTGTGGTATGAGGGAAAGGCATGTGCCTGTCCCTTTCACTTTCCCTTCTCTTGCCCTATATGCCCAACCACAGAGCAGCACCATGTCAGTCCCAGCAGCCAAAGTCCCTAAAAAGGACCCAGCTCGTACCATGACAAGGCCAGGCAATGAATTCTTTACTGCAGCAATGAAAGGAAAGATCTTACAGGTGGCCCTACCCTCCTGATATGGCATGTTGAGGGACCTAGTAAGTCCTTTAGTGAGTCAGACAGTCTTCCAGGTGGGACAAATTGTAGCCAACCTAGGCAAAACATAGAGCTAGAGAACAGAGTGCATGCCATGAGAAGAAAGAGAAAAAGGGGGGTGGGGCTGAAACCCCTGTAGGATGACCATTCAAGGGCCCCTTGAGAGTAACCCAAAAGCAGATGTGAGTAGATTGAGTGGCTGCCAATACAGCGGTAGAAAAGAAAGACAAACCAATGACCAACTGTGGTTTTGGTCTACCTTTGGAAGAATCTGAAACCAGAGCAAGAATGCCATCCTCTAGGTCTTACTGTCTCCTGTGAGGAAGTGCCTATTGCCTCCAGGTGGACCTCACCAGTCCCTAGAGACTAGGGGTGGGGCCAAGGTCACTCTCTGGTCAGGGCCCTGCAAAGGAACCAGAGGCAGAGGTCACAATACATTTATCAGGAACAAACAAGCAGCCGTGCTAGCTCTTGTTGATATGGGGACAGAATGCACCCTTAACATTGGAAACCCTGAGAAGTTTCAAGGTTCCCCTTTGGCAACTGACACATATGGAAGAAAGCTTACCCATGGATGTCAGGTACTCTTGACTCTTGACTAAGGAGTACTCCCCCTAAACGTATCAAGTTTATATTTCTTCAATACTAGAACACATTCTAAGAGTGGATGTCCTCATGAGATTGATTGTTATCACATCTTTAGGAGAATTTTGACTGTTTGGTGGGTGCTGAAAGCAGTCCTGAGGGGAAATGTGGCATGGGAACAAGAGACCCTACCCCCACCATGATCATAGATATTATCTCTTATTATCAGATAATATAAGTTGCAAGAGAACATAAGGAAATCAGTGAAACCATTTTAGAATTGAAAAAGGGGAGGTATCCTCTGAGAAGTCCACAGTAGTGCTTTTAGCCTTATGTGGCCTGTCAAGAAATCAGATGAGTCCCAGTGTACAACCATGGACTATAGGGAACTTAAGGTGATTCTCCCCATACATGCTGCAGCTTCAAACATAAGTCCCTTTTGGAAACCCTCAATAGAAACCTGGTCATGTATCATGGTGTGTTAGACCTGGCTAATGTGTTCTTTAGCTAAGAACATGATTCTGTTTTCTTTCCCCACTACTGTCCATTGGTTTCAATACACAGATGATATCATATTAACTGCTGAAGATGTTTCTCTGTTACAGGATTGTCTAGGCACCCTAATTACTCACCTACAGGAGAGAAGATGGACTGTGAACCCCCAAAATCTACCTGCCAAATGGTGTTGGGGCCAGGAACATCAGTAAAATTCCTAGTGGTTATCTGGTCAGGTAAGATATTGGGTAAGGTCTTGTGGTGGAAAGCTCTGAGGCAGGGCATTTAGGATCACCTCCAAAGCTTGGACACTAAACTGTTTCTCATGTAGCAGCCCAATCACCTTTCCCTACCAGAGTACCAAGAAGATATAGCACAAGTTAGAATGGTATATCCAGAAGGGAAAGCTGCCCACTGGATTCACCAGAATAAGCAGACACTGTAATGCCTGTCTTGGTTGGAAAATAGCCAAAGAGGTAAGCAATGAAATAGGGTGATTTGGTGGCTGCTGTACAAATCTTCCCCATATGCTCATTCCAACACTCAAGGCTTCTGTCCCATGATCCGGGAAAGTTACATAACACAGCCAGTGATGGACTGGCAGGCAGATTACATAGGACCCCTACTCTCAGTGAGGGAATGACTTACTGATTTAACATAGTTGTTCCTGTCTAAATGATGGATCAGGCTGCTATAATAAAAGGGTTACAAAAATTGAGCATTATGTACAGGATACTCAGAAGGATTGATGGTGACTAAGGTACACAATTTATATGTCATGATGTGTGTGAAAGGGTGGCCGAGAATGAGGTACAATGGCATGACTATGTGCCCTACAACCTCCAGGTCTCAATCTGATGGAAAGGAATACCAGTGTCCTAAACCAACAAATATGAACCCTTATGGGCAAGGCTTCCTGGTGGGGTGGACCAAAGTGCTGCCTGGGGATTTGGGGTTGATAAATTCAGCTCCCACTGGGGCATTAGTCCTATATGCCAGACTAGGAGCTCTGGGCGACCATCCAACAACGATATGAGTGCTATCACAGGCTCTGTAAGCATATCCACCAACATTGTTACCAGAACAAAACAGCATGTTCCTCTGAACACCTCAGGACCTGACACCAGAAAGTGGAACCATTTATTGCTTCTTGTCAGGTTTACCTCATCAGGGTGGATTGGTTATTTTATCCCTCAGAGGCAGAAGAACTGACCAGTGTAATGTAGGAGCCCACCATCCTGCTGCTTGGAGGGCTTCAATAGTCATACTTTACATAGTCTGGAACAATGGCTATAGCATAAGGAACAGAAGTGGGTCTCCTTTTCTAGCATGCAGCAAAATGGGTGACTTTACTCACAACCCCCTCGGGTGACTTCCCTGGGGCAGCACGTATGGTACATTCAGCCAGAAAAAAATGCCAATGGCAGCCACTGTTCTCACCACTCAAAGAGAAGCCACTAGCATGATCTAATAGATGGGGAGGATTTACCCCTCTTGGTACCTACTATACATCTTTTCAACCATAGGTGTAGTCTACTTGGCCTTTTCCCTTTGAGACTGCCAACAGCTTCCTAGAGTGGGATCACATCTTCACCAAAGTCAACCACAAAAGCAGCTTCTGGGTCTGTGGAAAAATCCCCTTCTTAAGAGCTAAATGCATGCCTAGGAATATGGAGCCTTTGGCCAGAACTGGTCAGTTAGCCATGGAAGATATTTGGGGATATAGTCATGTCTCTGTGATTAAGTAGGGTATAACAGGATAGGGGGGCACATCACTTTTTCCTAGACTCATTGCAGAAATGCACATCTTGGTAAGAGATTGCAATTCTTCCCAGTTGTGGCCATGAGCGAGTGTCTACCACCTCTGAGATGGTTTAGGTTTATTGGTACTAGACAGAGTGTGCTGGAAAAACTTGGCTTTGTTTATTGTGAGCCAAATAGAATCCCATGGGCTTCCTCATCTCCCTCCAAGTCCCTTCAAATAGTGGGCTAGACTCCTGTGTCGCATCACGAATGAGTGACAGTAATGAATGGTTGTAGAGTCACAGGAGCATACCTTGCTCTTAATGGTACTTGATGACTGTGTGGTCACTACTTGTGGATCTGTTTACTCAGTGACTGGCTAGAGCACTGCACTTTGCAGCTTCCCTATACTGCAGGAACAATTACTAAATCTATACCAAAACCTCTGAATTACCCCATGGTAAAATCCAGGTGGACCAACTAACCAGTCTTTTCCACTGGTATGATTACCCTTTACTTGTTTTTGTTCCTCCCCTTGGCACCTTAGAAATCATGGGACAAACTGAAGCTCAAACCAATTTTACCAAAAAGTTTCTGAATTATATCAGAGAAAACTTGCAGTTATTAACTGCCAAAACCACACAAGTGAAGAAGGAAGTCATTCAGAACTGAAAGACTCTAAGCATTCTAACTGACGCTCAAGGCAGGGTGTGTGTAAAGAATAAATGTTGTACCCATATACCAGACTAAAGTGCTCTGATAGCACAGTGCCTAAGGCATCTGACTAATAACCAGAAGGTTGGTGGTTCAAACCCACCAGCCACTCTGTGGAAGCAAGGCTGGGCAATCTATTTCTGTAAAGATTTGCCACCTCAGAAACCCAATGGGGGTTGCTATGAGTAGGAATCAACTCAATGGCAGTGGGTTTGGTTTGGTTTTATATATATATACCAGAATGACACAGAATATTACTAACTTATTAGGCCATATGAAACAGATACAAGCCTTGCACACATCTGATGACTGGTGTGCTATGGCCGCCTGGTTTTCCTCCTTCCACTGTAGCTGGTTGTTGTTTGTTGTTATATGCTGTGGAGTCGGACCCGACTCATAGCGACCCCTCCTTGGGTTTCTGAGGTAATATCACTACAGAAGTAGACTGCCCCATCTTCCTTCCGAGGAGTGGGTTATTATTGATTGATTGATTGACTGATTGCTGGATCTTGGTCTTTTCCTGGGTGTAGGGTTTTTCTGCTGTGTTTGTCTATATTGCTGCTATGGTCCTTGTCTCCACCTACAGTAATGTGTCCCTATCTACATGGTTGTAACACTTCCCCTCAGGGCCCTTGAGGACCTTGTGGAAAAGGGGGGACATGACAGATTGTAAGACCTGGCCACAAGGCTGAACTGAAGGGGACTGAAGGTGGACTGAAGGCTTTGTGAGGCTGAACATGGTAAGCCTCTGCTTCTCTCTATCTCACTTTTGTTTGCTAAATCATTCTTATGTAACTTCCTCTGGGGCAACCTTGAAACTCAAAGTGCTGGCATGTAGCCACTTTTTTTCATCATAGCCATAAAACCCCTGCCTTCTACTGTGGATGAGGGACACTGCAGAGAACTGAACAACCCTGCTGCCACCAGGGCCTGCTTCATATGTTAGTCTCTCTAATAAACTCCTTTGCTGCCACCCTGGAATTTCTCACTTCTTTCTTCAGTATCACACACTACCCATACATGGATACAAATTTCGAGTGACTGTTCGGTGCAGCAAAAAGCACTTCCATAATCCAGTATAAGACAAGACAAACTAGTACAGGACAGGATTGCTACTTAATTTTGCTCTACTTTTCTTGCTTGCTTAATTGATTTTTTATTTTTTAACATTCTCGGTTTTTGATTGAGTGTTCCTGGAATTCCCTTTGCCATTATGTAGGAATTGGAGAGTATTGAAGATGGTTGTGGCCTTTACTTCTTCACTTAGCCTCTCAAAATATATTTTAAAACTAAGCACCAAATTCCTTCTTTACAGCCATAATTAACTGTCTGATTATTAAAATTAAAATTCGTTTTTGATGAGGCAGGAGTGGCAATTTGTTTTTTTATTTGGAAGCAAAGAGATCAGGTTGTTTCTTATTAGTGCAGATCTCCAGATATTGCAAACCCTCACAGGAATGCACCCTCGCTTTCTGCTTTGCTTAAGTATTTCTGATAATGACTTATTTCCAGTGATTTCTCTGCCTTTTATGTTCTGATGATTTACTGAAAAATTTACTCTTTGAGTTCAATGACCTTTACTTATCTCTTAGCAATTTTTTTTTTTTTTTAATCACTGCTCTATAAGCTACTAAGTACTGCTTGCTTGTGGCTTTTAACATCTGCTTGTGAGAAAAAAGGGCACTTACACATACATTCACATTTAAAGACCATGCCTTTTTTCTTTATTTTTCTTTTTGTTTTAAGTACTAGATATTGGCCTGATTGAAATTCCACTTTGGGATGAAAGAAGAGAGATTTATTTTAAGGAATGATCAGTAGTGATGATATATTTTTTTTCTAATCTTTCTTCAATCATTGCTCATCTTTTAGTTTGTGGCCTCTTCTCAGGACCTCTATTCTTTTCCCAAGTCCGTCTGAATAAGCTCCTTCCAGTATAATTTGTGCAGTGATGGGGCTCACTGGCAATCTATTCTCATGCTAGACAATTATTGTAGGTAATCACATTTTTCATTGTGATCTGAAATCTGCTCTCTTATCATTTCTACCAGTTAGTCCTAGTTTTGCCCTCTTGAGATAACAGTGGTGTAGTGGTTAAGGCAATTGGCTGCTAACCAAAAGGTCAGTAGTTGGAACCCACCAGCCACTCTGCAGAAGAAAGATGGGCAGTCTGCTTCTGTAAAGATATACAGCATTGGAAACCCAATGAGGGTTGCTGTGAGTTGGAACTGACTCAACAGCAATGAGTTTTATTTTATTTTTTTTGGTTTTGACAGATACACAGAATCATAGACTATTCATCTTTATGCTGGTACATAGCTCACACGTAATCTGAGAAAACAAACAGGTTGCTGGAGTTTTCACCTTTTTAGAAATGGTATAGAAGGAGAAAAAAAAAATAAACGTCAGTGAAGAAGAATGGGAAAGCTGTAATAGTGAAACCAAGTAAAGTCAAAACTATTTCGCCCACCCTGGTTAAGGCAGATAATTAGAACAGATAGGACCCCGGATGGGAATAGATAAGTAAACTGAATTACCCTCAACTATTTTCCCACCCTGGACCCTGGTTGGAGATAGATGAGTAAACACATAGGACTCTGGTTGGAGACAGATGAGTAAATACGATAAGCTCAGTTCCTTAAGAACTGAATGGAAAACATTCTTTCCTACTATTTAATTAGGCACAGATAATAAACATGTTAATGTGTCTTAGAAAACAACTTGAAAATTAACTCTGGTCCATGGACATGTGCAGTGGGGCAGAAAGGAACAAAGTTATTGGGAACTAACATTTCATCCAATCGTCAACCATCTCACACCCAAATTCCTGAAATTTTTATGAATATGCATAACCCTCTCTTCTGAAACCTACAAAACTCTAATTCAATGGAGTTTCAGGGAGTCAGATCTGGGTATGAGGGTAACCCTACTCCTTGCATTGCCGCTTTGCAATAAATAATTTTCTCTCCTCTTAATCACTCAGTGTGTAAACTGTTTTGGCCTGACTTTGCACCTGGCAGGGACCTGTGTTTGATCCTATTTCAATAGGAAAACTCTATTGGATTCTTCCAGGTTTTTGTTAGAAACACAAAAGATCTCTTTTTGAGGCTCAGAGAATAGTTACATTAAGAGTATTCAAATAATAATAACTACTGCACTTGTGGTATACTTTGCATTCTGCACATTATTTTCATATGCAATATTTCATTTGTGTTTGTTCTTACAATCATACTGTGAGATAAGGAGTGTTATCATCACCATTTTCCAAATGAAGGGTTGTGAGCCTTAAAGAGGAAGTAAGTGATGGAGGCCTCACAGCTTGTCACTGCATGACTGGGAGTTGAACCCAGTTCTGGTGCTGTCTGCTTGTGCTACTGTATGCAAGCAAGTGGTGGCTTTCCTGCTTCCTTTTCTTCCTGTGCTTTATTATTCCATCAATATTTTATTATTCTTTTTTTATAATGATTTAGGTGGAAGTTTACAAAGCAAATTGGGTTTCCATTCAACAATTCATGCACATTTTATTTTGTGCTTGCAATGCCCACAATTCAGCAGCACACTTCCTACTTCTGCCCTGTGTTTACTATTTCCCTTTGTCATTTCCTATCCCTTTCTGACTTCTGAGCCTTATCTCTGGGCACATGCTGCCCTTTTGGTCTTGTATGGTTCGTTGTTCTAATGACTATGTATGTACCTGTCTGATGTTATTGTTCACATACAGGCCTATTGCTTGGCTGAAAGATGAACCATGGGGTGAGTTCAGTTCCAGGCTTGAAGGATATCTAGGGACAGAGTCTCAGGGGCTCCACCAGTCTCTATCAGACCAGCAAGGCTGATTTTTTTTTTTTTTTAAATGATTTTTGAGTTTTGTTCCAGATTTTCCTTCCACTCAATCCAGACTTTCTACTGTGATCCCTTTCAGAGTGGTCAGCAGTGGTAGCTGATCCAACCAGTTCTGGTCTCACGGTTGTGGAGGCTGGAGTTCATGTGGTTCATTAGTCCTTTGGATGAATTTGTTTGTTTCCTTGCATTTTTTGTTTCCGTTATTCTTCTTTGCTTTCAATGGGGAAAGGCCGTTAGGTTCTCTAGTGACATTCTAACAGAAAATATCACAAATCGGTGGCTTTAATAAACAGGGATTTATTCTCTTACAGTTTTGGAGGCTAGAAATCTGAGTTCAAAGTACCAAGCTCTAGGGGCTGGGTGAAAACCCCTTGACTTTGGGATTCATCTCTGCCTCTTGCTCCCAGTCCACTGAAGCTGGAGTCTTTTCTTAACTCAGGCAGCCACTGGCTGCTGAGGCTGGCAAACCCAAGCTCAACAAGTAAAAAGGCAGACTCCCAAGATTATCAAAAGCATGATAGGCCACTAGTTTGATTCCAGAAAAGGCCCAAGATTGGCAGGACATGGCAGGCTGCTGCATGAAGACTTG